>NC_091829.1:37948158-38278158 GCF_038994185.2 Dermacentor albipictus
CAGAAGCAACTTGTTTACGCGCCCTGCCGGCGCAGTTTTGCCACTTGCAAAACAACAACAGCGAAAACACCAGATCAGCGAGTTCGAAGCAAACGAAGGAAGCTTAAAGGGACGGCGCGCACCACCCAATTTGAGGAGAGAAAGAGTGGTAAGCGCTAGCGGTTATCTGCAGGCTGGGGCTGTACATAGTGGCAGGGACGCCACGCAGCTGCTAGCAACTGGTATAAACAAATGAGTGTCGTCGTTCGTTTTGGAAATTCGGACCACCCTCGACCCCCTTCCCACCCTCTCTCTCTTTTCCTTGTTGTGTGAACCGTTCCGGTTCCTCTGCAGCGCGTTTGTGGATTTTCCTTTTTTTTATATCTTCTGAGTCAGCTCTAGCTGCAATATTGTTCGCTCCGCATGCGGTAATTTAATTGAGCGCTCGCGCTTCCCCCCTCCCCCTTCACCCCCTCCTCGCTCTCCTTAGCGACTAACAACACTTCCCCGCTTCGTACACCCCGCTTCCCCACAGAATCTCGTGCCCAACCCAATTCTCCGAGTTTGCCCCAAATTTTTACACATTTCTTCCTCTTTTTTTTCATTTTTCGTTCTTTTTTTTTCGTTTCCGGGAGCGCGCGTTGTTTGGACGCCGTACTTAATTTGGGAGGCCGGCCTCGCTGTAACCGAGTTTGCATCGTTTCGCAGAAGCTCGAGTGCGTATTTCGTCCCGCCTATGTAACCCCGCAAGCGCGTCGCACGAGCGCTTTCTGCTCTTCGTACAAGATCGAATGAGTGCGTTCTCTCGCGTGACTGTCCGATAACTTTCATTCCGCAAACGAAGACCGCACGCTGAAACACGTACGCTCTCCGCCATCATCCGTGAACTCGGGGCCCTTGAACGTGGAACGGGGCGAGGAGCGAAATTTGCGCAGCCGTTGAATCGAGCCTGATGCGAAACTCTGCCGTGTGGCATCTGTGAAGCGTCGGCTGGTACTAGCTGTGCCGACGTATGTGTCTCCATTGCTTCTTCAGTTCCATAGGAACATGGAGACAAACACCCCTCACCCCCCTCCCCATAGATAAGATACGATATCTATGTTAATACGTATGATGTACAACACGATATAGCTGCTACTTAGTAGCAGTGGACACTATGAGCTACAACACGAAAGCACGTGGCAGCACGGCCGCGCGCTGTAGCTCACACTGAGCGCGATAGTAAAGCAGCGGCCTGTACGGTGCATAAACACGCAAATATTACAAGTTGGAGAGCATGTAAATGAATACAATTGTATCAATTGCATCTTACTGGTGTAGCATTTAATTAACCACTTCTCTAAAGCATCGCTTCACATAGATTCCAACGTGTGCGTTCGATCTGCATAACATTTGCGTAAGCAAGCTTAGGACAGTTGATGCGAGGTGACGATTAGACTACTACCGCGAAAATGATCTTACTGCGAGGTATTTCCACAACCATAACTGAAAAACTAGTACACTTAGCGATTCGGCGTGGCGTAACTTAGCGTCGTAAACCTAACTGTCGGGAAATCAGCCTGCCAAGTGAAGGTTAAAAGAAAAAAAAAAAGGAAGGAAGGAAGATTCGAGTGTCCGTGAATGACGTGCTTTTCCCGCAATTAAACGACGCAACAGTCATTAGCCGTCCCCGTTCACGTCAGCGCCAATGCCTCGTACATTTTAACCTTTCCATAGCCGCGGTATAGCGCCAAACTTTTGAAGCGCGTCCGCCCGCACGTTTCACGCGCGACAGTTGCATACGTAGGCGCGTGCGGTATACGGCGAGTCCCCGGAGGACTATACTACTGCAACTGCGGAGCTAAAGTTTCGAGCGCGAACAAGCTCCTGGCACCCGAACTGCCGATTCCCAGGAGGTGTCTCGAAGCAATTAGCAATACGGGCAGCCTCGCGCATAGTACAGAGGAAATGGCACCCTTTGGACGAGCGAAAGGCTGGGAGCATGAGAGAGAGAGAGAGAGAGAGAGAGAGAGAGAGAGAGAGCTTCCCCCAAAAACGGCGGTTAGGCGCGCGAAGGCTCCGAACCCTGCGTGCGACAGACCGCGCACACCTGAACGTTCAGTGGCTAAATGAAACGCCAGGGGGAGAGAGAGAGGAAGGCTTCATTAGCGACTTAATTAAAATTTTTCGGCCTCGCGCCGTCGCAGGTATATATACACTGCAGCGGGCTAACGGTAATTGCTCGAGTGCGCGCGGGGTCCCCCCCGGCCCAAACCCCTGCGGCTGACGAAAAACCCGGCGCTCGGCGCTCGAACGCGTTGTGGCTCCTGCAGGCGTCGGCTGCAGAGTCGCTGCTTCCAGTGCGAAGCGGGCGACCTTTCAAGCGCTGTGCGCGCGCGACGAATAACACAATCATCTTTTCGTCAGGCATTGAAAGCGCGCCGCGCAACAGTTTTCGCCGCGCCTCAGTCGCCTAGTATTTGCAAACAGGCACCTCGCGGCACACTGACAGCGGAGGTATTGGGGAGAGTTGAGGCGCCAGAAGAAATCGGAGGGGGAAGGATGCTGAAGCAGCGGAAACGGGGCAGCTCCGCGGTCGGCGATGTCGAATTCGAAAAATGCTACCGCTACAGTGGGTTTAATCGAGATGACGCCCCGCCCCCCAGCCCTTCATTTAGTCACTCTTGTCAGTGACACATTCGTTACCTCACCTCACTCACTCTGGCTCATCCACACCACTAAGTCACGTCGTTCATTTAACGCCATCGCATTTGCACCTCTTTCTTTCACCTAACGGGGCGTTAGGTGAAAGAAGGAGGTACAAATGCGATGCAGCTTATTTCGTGGTAGAATGCGGAACGCACGAATCGAGTAACGAATCAAGGCGCACGGCCTTCGTTCGATGCCAAGCGTGACACCAGTAACAGGTCCTGACCTTCGCACGAATTCAATGCTGAATCTCATTTCGAGGCAAGATCTTCTCATCAACGGATCGCAATACGCAAGCCCAACGCTCAGCGCCCTCTCCTATTGAAGGACAGTAATATGATTCGCGAGATCAAGAGGCAGCGAAAACGTCCGTGGATGGCTTCGGTGCCAAACATGCCGGAGAACCTTTCACGTGTTGACAGAGCCAAATTAACGGGAGAAAGGCACGCGGTCGTAAACGATAAGCCAAATTAAAGTGCCTGCGACGCGGCAGGTATCGAAGGCGTACACATTGATTATGTGTTACATCCACGCCGGTAATTCCGATTCGCCCAGAAGCGTCCGGGCAGGCGCAATTCATAACCGACCGGCTTTCGATTTGCCGGGGAACGATCTCCAAGCGTACGGCCCCACTCGACCACCTGTACCGCGTCTCAATCAACTGCGGACTTCGGAGCTGGCAAATGTCGTTAACGACGACGCCCAGCGCGCGGGAGAAAAAGCGCGGGAAATCTAAAGCGACGCGCGAAAAGCGAAGCCCACGCCGGGCGGATAATTGCCGCGCGTTGATTAAAACGACTCCGCCGACACCACCAGTGTGCATGGCGGACAGGAATTATGCATCGCAGTCGCATATGCTGGCGAGGTGAGTACTAAATTGAAAGCGCTCCCGCGGACTGCACGTTGTCAGGTGCGCGGGAACGCATTAGAGTCCAGCTAGGGCACCGGGTTTCCTGTGCGGGGCCGTGCCGAAGTTAGCCTGCGGTACTGGGACAGTTCTCGGATTCTAATGAATATCGAGTAATCAAAGTTCCACGAGCCGCTTAGTCGACGTATTGGAAGCGCTGAACGAACGCGAAAGCAGTGAGCGAACGCTCTTGCATCCAGGAGAAACAAACTCAAGGGGAACGAAGTGAGATTTCTGCGAAGATACGAGAACACAAGTTTACCCAGGACTACGGCTCTCCGACTAACATACCATACCCTTGAGAGAGAGAGAGAGAGAGAGAGAGAGAGAGAGAGAGAGAGAGAGAGGAACTTTATTGAGCCGAGCTCGACATCTTCTTAGAACCGTATCCTTGAAACTCCAGACATTTGGTATTATGCAGAGAAGGTGGAGCCGTGTCTCCTTGAGCGCCCCAAGTGGTGGTTTTGAAAGCTCTGGAACTGCGCTCGAGGGCAGCAAACCGAACAGCAGCTGAATGCTTTAGGCGAATAGTAGAAGGAATGAAGGCTAGGTAAACAGATCAGGATAACATTATCATGGCATTGCGCTTGGCACAGGCTTTCACAGCTTGTCACCGCGATAAGTACTAAAAATTAGAAGGCATCACAAGCTTCATTCGCGCAAGCCTTCCCACATGCAAGATCTGACGGAGATAAGCAAATGCGTTCGCTATATACTGAAAGTTCATTATCACGACGATGACTACTGACCGGATGCTGTTATCGACCAAGTGGTCCCCTCCTCGAAAACCACCCCACTAGACTGCAAGACAGAATGCATTATACAGGAAGCACAGGTATAACTAACTGAAACTAACGAACTTCAATTTCAAACGAAACGCCTGTGGCCCTAATCCTCGCGGATGCCGCGCTCCCACCCGGAGAGTCGACGTCAATCGCACGAGTGCGCCAACCTACGTGGTAGTGCAGTGACGTCACTCACAGTGACACGTTGAGTTCCAGAATTATTCTAGGCAACATCAGTGAATAGTTTAATTTGTTGCTTCAACAGACCAATTGAATTTTAAGGAAATAAAACACACAAACCGAATGCCTGCGTGTTTTTGTTTTACTACGTACCGTAGCAAGAGCGATGCACTTCCGTTTCGTCGGCTTGTTCCCACGCTTGCGCGCAGAGAACGAAACTACGTCATTTTCCGCCGTTTTCCAGCTCGGCGATCAGGCTCTTTCATGCTCTCGAGCCTGCCTCACTTTTGGCCAATGCGGCACTGACTTATACCTCTAATCAGGTGATCTCGTGCAGAGAAGGCAAAATCGTCGGCCAAGTAGACAAACGCAAAAATTATCGCGCAGCACCGTCACAACGAGAGAGAGAGAGAGAGAGAGAGAATAAGGCGGGGCTCGTGACGTATTCGTCACGCGTTCTTCCGGCTGCGGTATGGGCGAACACAGGGAACGAATTTTGCTTGCGGAGGCTAGACGGAGCAAGTGGAGAGAATGTCTATGTTGGCAGTGACGCTCGCCTCCTGAAATCATGGGTTCGCGGCATTTCAGTTGTTTCTATGTCTGTCATTAATGAAGTAATTCGAAAAGTTCTTGCGGTACAGCACTTCTTCCAGGGCACGAAACAACATCCAGTGGATGACCAAACTTTTTATGTGGCCTGTCCCTTCAGGAAGCGACAGTACATTAGAGGAAGGTACGTCGAACACAAAAAATATATATAAGAAATAGACTCATTGAAAAGAATATCAGGAACGACGTAAATAAGAATACGTGGAACACAAGATGTGAAACAACGGGCTGTTTCATTTTGCAATTTTTGCAATTTTTGGATTTTTCATTTCCCTCAAATATCATCAACACGAAAGGGAAAAGGTAGGCTTTCCAGTTAAGAGTTTCCTGATACGGATGAAAGTGTGCTCGTTCAAACGAACATACACGTCGCGATAATTTTTAAGTGGGACGTAAGCTGAACCTCTTTGGGTGTTTGCGCACGACGGAGGTATTGGAAGCCCAGAAGAAGACACGAGAATAACGGCACCATTCGAGTGCGCGCTGCTACTAAGTGCGACAGAAGCAGCAACTAAGCTTTCGCGGCAGAATGAGCAAACGCTACTATTCATACCGAGCTAGGGTTATCACATTCGGTACTCACTTATCCTCGCAATACCACTCGAATCCCTGCATGCACAACTTCGCAACGTCGTTGGAGCGCTCTGAAACAGCCCATCGAATATATGTCGTTCGCTGACAAACTTCAAAATAAGAGCGAGCCATCACTACAGGCCAGGCGTGCGAATGTATTTGCGCGCACTTCCAGTCACAAACTGCAACAATCGATTTGCATTACCCTTATAGCAATATGCTTTCCACACAGAGCATGTTTTAGTGCTTATGTAACATCGCCGTCGTGTGATGGCGCATGAAGTTCTGCTGCAAGAAACTTCTCGTCTTTCAAGACGGTTTGCTACTTAACCTGCTCGCCCTATAGCACACCAGACGGCGCACGCCAACAGAATTCAAAACCGAGATAAAGAGAAGACACTCGAACGGTCGCGAGAACTGGACAGAGGCAAGCAAGCGCAAATAAATATGAATACAACTCTGTGTGGCAAGTTGCGAGCGAACTGAATTTCCACGTGCAAGTGCGAACGTGCGCGTGCTACCACGCGACTTACACTTGTACACCCGTGAGCAAAAGTATAATGGACCACAGGGTCACCGAAAAAACAGAATTTCTTCGTAATTAACAGGCATGAACGGAAACTTACGAGTGCACCAGAAAATTCGCAACGTCAAGTTTGGACTGCAATCTATAATTTCAAGTTACACTCAACAGCAGAGGAGAAAATCAGTTTTATCGTGCAAACCCTGGTCCGTCTACTTTTGCTCACGGGTGTACATCGTTCTATTGACACAGTTGTTTATCATAGGATGCGAGACTTGGAAAAGACTATAGCAAAGTGCCGCCAATCCCACAAACACGAAAAATAAACATGCAGAAAAACAAACAAACGAAATAGAAGAAACTACGAAGCAAGAGAGAAAAATTGCGTGGAGGACAGAAAATTTACTGCATGACATACGAGAACATGTGACACTTGGACCTACATTTACAGTGCAGATTGTTACATCAGCACAGTGAGCGGATGCTAAGCTGCACCAGCGCACGAAACACAAACCAAAGAATCTTCTGACCAGCGCAGAATAAAAGTTAATCACTACAGCAAAAAATAGGCCCTCAGTGATGAAACAGTCAAAACACAAGATGTGAGATATCGATGCAAGTTGACGAGAGCACGAATGATGTCAGGATGTGGCAACACCAATACACGATCGCCATCAAAGACAAACAGCGCAAGCACCGTGGCCATCACCTTGGTAACAGGAGACCATGCCGCAAAGCCAACTTTACGTTCGTCGATTTGGCCTAATTTAAATTCGATCTCAATTCCATTCATCTGGGATCCCGTCCGCGCGTGCACCGGTAGGGACGGGAGAGCGGAGCAAAAAAAAAAAAAATGAAGTTAGTCTCCCGATTAGGCGCACAACAGCAAAACCAAAGAGGACTGACCGACCACTGGAGAGGCGCGCAAATCTCCCAGCAGCTTCTTCCATACTCACTCCTCTTTCGTCCTTTTTTCCCTATCCTTCCCTTCGCCGAAAGCGTGGAGGCTTAGAAGGGCAATTACATCTCGTACGCCATTACGCGACACCTTGCTGCAGGGGGGCCCCCCAGACGGACAGGCCCACCCCCACGCCTTCCCTCTCCGCCGCTTACGGCGCGCAAGATCGCACGCTGCAATGAACAACGCCGGTGCACGCCTCTTTCCCCCAGCGCTGGACCGGGCGCAGCACCGTTCGGCCAGTGGCGCCGCCAATGGCCTGAAGGGAAGACGGGAAGCGAAAGAAAGCGACGGCCCTGCAGCTCGTACACGCGAGGAGTTGACTGATTACCGCCAGAAGGCCAGGCCCGCCCTCAAGCTAGCTTCGTCAAAGTCGGCAAAAGGGTTAGGGAAGGGGTACGTTCGGCAGAAAGGAAAGAGGTGAAAATAAATAGGGATAGCCGAGGTTCTTGCAGAGAAAAAAAAGCCCCTTCCTCTCTCCTTACCGGATCCCCTCCTTCCCCTTGAGCTCGCAGTTCCCACGCGTCTACCTCTTCCCTCACATTTTTTGTTAGCTCTCATCGGCGCATACCGTTCGATGCAACGCTACTACCTCGCTCTCGGGTAGGAAATAAAAAAAGGGGGGGAACAGAAATACAAGAGAGCCTGGAAAAAAGGTTCCGTCAGCCGAGTAGTAGTTTGGCACCGTTTCCGCTTCCCCGCCTCGCCGGTTCGGAGCTAATTGCGATCTGTTGAGCTGCCTATACGACGCCCCGTTCATAAAACGGCGTTTAGGGATCGGCGTTTCACGTTAGGAAGACCCTGAACAATGAGACGCCGCGGAAGGACGAAGCGCCGGCTAGTTATCACATCGCCGAATGACGCAACGAATCCCAAAAACATCGCGGAGGACCTCATCGACAATATCGCGTTTTGTGAAGCAAGCTCGGGCCAAACTGGCAAGCGAGGTCACTCAAAATTATGAGCCAAGGAGAAAGGCGTCGAGGGATATAAAACGGAAGAAAAAAAGGAAGAAGGTCAGTCAAACGCACGTCCGGTTTGCTACCCTACGCAGGGAAAAGAAAATCAGGCAGAACATTCAGGCTGTAAGTTCACTCGGTGGTGTGTGTGTGTGTGTGAAAACTTTTATTGTACTGAGGTCCGGAGGCTCGACTTCTCAAGCCAAGGCGGGCCGCTCCCACGTGGGCACTGTCAGGCCAAGCCTTTCAGCGACATCATAGGCCCTCTGGACTGCCCTTAGTTGGTCCTGAAACAATGGGCTTTGAATCCTTTTCTCCCACTGTGTCCATTCTTCAACTCCCCAACCTCATTCGGTGGTGCGCCCACATCGAAACTATAGAATTACAGTCAATCAACGATGTCTGACGACCACAAGAACTGCGAGAATTGAAGTATTGCTTTTTGGGCTTGTGAAGCACGTGGCCACGATCCAAGTACTTTTGTGTCAGAACGATGCCACACCCAATGCATGCCATGCATGCATGCATCTCTTTTTTATTATTTTCAATGACAACGGTACTTCCTAATTCACGTATGGACACGTTCGTTGTGCCTTTCATATTTTGGCGCTAGTGTTTTTTCTTAAGGCTCTTCGCATAGCTTTTCTTAAGGACGGCTCACTAGCTCAATTGCTAGACCTGATGAGAATATGATCTATGTGACACCATTCGTGAACACAAAGAGGACAAATTAGAACCTAATTGTTAAGTGAACCCTTCTGTAGTTAATTTTCCGCCGCTCTCAAAAGTTTCACAAACTTAACCGGAATAACAGTAGCCTTGCTATGCTTACTGCCCGACAATCGCTGCTCCTATACACCCGTCTTGTGTGAAACGAGCGAAACCTTATGTAACTTTCAGCAACTTTCGACACCATTCTTATTTCATTACATTGGTTCTGTTAACGTAACATACTATAGGTTAAGCATTTATGCACACCACACGACCTGTCTTACTCCGCTCCTAGATCGTCATATTAACCACCGCGCCCTCTGTATGAGTTGATTCTGTCGACATCTAAATTTTAAAAAGTTAGTTTTCTTTTGCTTCATGCTTACAGCATGGTTCTAAAGCTTGTCTTCACGTTTACCACGACTTCGAAAACTAGCACAAGGATGACGTGACCGCACACCCTTATTTTCAGGGTATCGGTGGGCCACTGATTATGAACTTGAGTGCCTGCACAAGGTCGCGGAGAGCACAAGGTCGCGGGATCGAATCTCGCCCACGCCGGCCGCATTTCGAGGGGGGCGAAATGCGAAAACACCAGTGTACTTCGATTTAGTTGCACGTTGAAGAACCACAGGTGGTTTAAATTTCCGAAGTCCTTCAATACCGCGTGCCTCATAATCATAAAGTGGTTTTCGCACGTAAAACCTCATAATTTATTTTACATCCTATTTTCTTCGGCATATTTCTCTCGCGTGATTAAATACTTGGTCACGAAAAACATAACGGTTCTCTTCTTCCAAAGCCTAACCAGCGAAATGCAAGGCGGGTTGCGGCGAGCCAGCCTGCTACAGGTGACCTCTCGACCCTCACTCAGGCAGCTACATAAGGCTCCAGCCTCAGGCCACCGCCATCGCAACAGCATCTTCACTAGACTCGAACCTACAAGGCGTGCTATATACGTGCCAAAGACATGTATCACACTTCTTCCTTTTCCGTATATCCGTAACACTTACCCCCTCGCCCACCTCCTTCCACCTTTCTAATGCGACATCCCCGCCTACGCAGTGGGCGATGCTGGTAGTCCCTTCGCCAGCTGAGCCTTTCGGCTCTCCATCGGAACGCTCCCCTCAGACCTGACAACTTCCTGGGTTACGCGCGCCCTCCCCAATATGGATCAGCGGATCCCGAAGAAGACCTCCGGAAACAGGTCGGCTTGCAGGCGGATTCCCCCTCTCTTCCTCTTATGCCTCCACTGATCCTTCCCTTCCCACTTTTCACTCTCTCTCTGTCCTGCCTGTGCACACAGTATTCACCCTTTCCCGTTTAGGGATCAATTGAGAAACAAAACGGGGATGTTTAGCATAGAGTCCACCATCTCGAAGGCGCAGGTCTTTCTTTTGCCCGATACCGTCACCCGATTCTTTTCGCCCACGCTTTCATGCCTCTCCTCGCATACGCAACCCCAGCAACGCCTCTCGCCCCTGCCCGCTATGTTCCCCGATCTCTCCCCATACAAACCACACACGCTTCCCCTTCGAGTCCCGTCGGCGTAGTGGAAGGGCAGGCGCGGGCTTCGATATGGCCTGTCGCCGGATGACGGATGACAAATTTGCGCGTCTCGAGAGCACCTTGCGATTGGCTCGGCCGCGACCCGCTCCAGGGAGGCCGTCGATACCGAGTTGGGGAGCCCGTTTGGCCCCCGCCGTGTTGCTTTCGCATCGCCTTCGTTCGGCCTAAACGTGGAAGCCGATCCAAAGCCCAGACAAGCCGAAATCCGTGCGCAGGACCGTTGTCTGCGACATTTCACGAGGTCTTCGGCATACAGAGACCCTGTTCCAGTAATCGCCGTAGATGGATAAATAGAAAGCTAAGTGGACAGCGGCCATCTAAAGTCTCTTTCCAGTCCTGACGAAGCCGGCCCGACAGCTTCACGAATACAGCATCGAAGCCATGAGCGATGCAGGCTACTTTCCCATCCAAAACACAGGGCGGCTGAGTAGCCTGCTTAAAGAACCATGGTAAAAGAACGAGAGTATATCGTTACGTTTTTCTTTTCTATCTTTTTTCATTTGAAGACCTGAGGGCGGGGGGAGGTGCTCCCGCGTAAAGTTTTGAAGTATAGCAGTATAGCGTCATTTATTTATTTTTCTTAGCTTTCCTTGTTCTCGCAAGGTGGCGTCGATATACAGAAACAAGTTCCGAAGGCATTCCAACACTGATGCTGGAGGCTGTCACCTTAGCTATCAACGCACGCTGTATGCAATGCTGACCAGAATTTGAACACATCTAGAACCAACACTTGTACCTAATAAGAGGGTTGCCGTGACATGCGGCCCTCTGGCAAAGCGCAGACGAATTTTATGCTTTCCCCGCTCGAATGAGGCCTCCTAGTAATGCTGCAATTTCCGAAACACTCAGGGCAACCGGTACCGCCGTCTTACAAAGCATTATTACAAAGCATGTTGCAAAGCAGCATTACAAAGCTTGATGATGGCACTCAACCTCGGCCGGGATGCTGTTGTTCTGGTTGCCGGTCTAGGAAAGCAGGCCGAGCTAAACATTTTGGCCGAGACAGATGTTACCGAAGCGCCTTACACGGACGCAATGAAGCCGAACCAAAATTGCGCGGGTAAGATGTACGCGCGATGTAAGATGTAATGTCTTAATCTCTTTTCCTCCTGAATAAAAATATTTAACGTGCATGTAAAGCTGCTTGTACACTTGAGGTTAAAACATGCAGAATTGATCTCACATTATTTGCTAACCCAGACTGAAACTTGGAGGCCTGTGACAAAAAACGAAAGAAACTAAAACTAAAGAAAGGGGGCCCAAGGCGAAAGAATGCCGTTATATTGGCACAAATTCTAACTGCACGACTGCTGACGAACCGTTCGTCTCTTGTGTCACATCAGGCAAACCTTTGTATTGCAGAGGGAACTGCTCTAATCAGTGCTTCCAAATAAATGCAGTCGATCGATTTGTTTGTAGTGTGCGAGTTGTACGTGTGTGTTTTCCACCTTGTTGGAAACAGTGTAGAACTGCCTTTCAAGTGGGCGATAAAGACACATCTGCCGCAACCACAGCGCTTAAACGAGACACGGGCAAGCAATCACAAGGACGGTGCGATATGTCGTTCCTTAATCTCTGCACCGCTTAAGCGCTATGCATGGTAAATGTATCAAGCCAGGTAGCCCAAAAAGCCTGCACTCCTGGATAACGGCAAGTCAACATTTTTTTTTATTTTTTGACAAATACACATGACGTCAGATTGAGGCTTCCTCATCCAGAGAGAGGAATATAAAAAGGCCGGGATGTTAACCAGTCTAGAGTCTGATTGGCTACACTACTCCGTTCCAGAGCTTTTAGAAGACCGATATAGGTATGTCGCGAAGTCACACCAACAACCTCAAAGAGACACAGCACAAGTAATCATCATGGTTCCCGAGTGCCAGCTATTTACGAGTCATGCACATGCATGGTCTTTGCACGCGCTTTTTTCATAGTATCAGAGACGCTACGTAGTCAGCAGCGGCCACTATAGTCAGGGTCAGTTCATAAGCAGACACTTACCTGTAAATCGCCATATCACTAGCGGAGCCAGCCATCCGTTCAAAACGCCGACGCTCTTTTCACGAGCAAGACAACGAAGAATCGCACGCGGACAAGCCGCCATCTTGTCAAGGACAATTTTCTATGCGATCAACATAATGTCATCCGTGTTCACTAGAGTATTGCTTGTTCGACCTCCGAAATACATGCAAAGGCACCTCCGCTCTGAGTCTGTACGTAGCGCAACTGAAACGTTGCAGTAATTTCGCAGCGCATGCTGTGCGACAGTGCGGCGATTAGCGCGGGCGAGAGCTAAATGCACACCGTTTCCAATTACACAGGTTCGAGTCCCAGAGGTGGCTGTTCCGGACGAGATATATCTTCCTCGGCACTGTGGCGATGGTGAAACTGGGAATGGCGAAGTGGCACCACAACGACAAAAAATCGTTATATATGTCCTTGATGGTGACATCACAACCGTCGTCAGCGTAACGGAATGGACGGACGGACAAGCCAAACCTAACTTTCAGCACTTAACTGCTATCGCAGTAAAACACACACGCACCCCAGAGATAGTTACCGATATGCCACCCTCTTTTGTTCCCATACATATTTTTAGTGTATGAGAATCAGTTCAACGTATATGACAAATAAATTAGAACTTTCTAGAGTCTAGAGGCTACACATTTTGAACACAACACACACACGCTGAAAACGACTTGCAAATAACATCTGTTAATACTAGTATTGACACACAGTGTGGCCAGAGGTGCCGCTCCGCTATTTAGTCTTGAAATACACAGGCACACCTACGGCGTTGACGTACCGTGAAAAAGAATAGTTTGTCAGAACTTGGCGTTACGAAAACGGCTCCCTAAATCAGGAGTGAAACTACACCGCATCGCAGACGTCGTTCGCGCCATCTACTATTCAGAAAAGAAACCCGGATCGCGGGGACAATAAAAAGAGACAAGTAAGCCTCCCTCAACTTTAGCTTGGCTTCCTACACTGGTTCTCGAAAGAAGGCGACAGAAAACGCCGTCCCCATTTCCCTGAATCCCTGGCACCTTGCGCTCCGTTGGATTGCTCATGGCGGCCGATGAATGAATGGGAAGCCTTTCGCACGCAGAAGCGGGAAGTCTTCTGCGCGGACGTGAAGGCCCAAATAACGCCGTTTTTTCGTCTTCCCTTTCTCGCTGCTCGGACCCCGAGAATGGTAAGTGCGGGGACGACGGGTTTGCACGTTCGCCCCGGGTGCGCACCTTGCTTTGTCCGCAGTCACGGCAGCGTGCATGGCCACAAACAATGCGGCCGAGCGCCGAGAGAAAAAAGAGCGCGCTAATCCGCGCGCTCTACTCAAGGCAGACCGGATATTGCAGCGGCGTACTGGCGGGCTGGCAGCGGTGGCATTCTAATCGGCGAATGGTGCAACAAGACACGTGCGAATAGACACGTTTACTTGAATAGAACGTGTTGCTGGGCTAGTTAGTTCATAACTGCAGGTTTAAAAAGAGACCACTTTATACACGACACTTGTCTTTTGTATCTTTTAAGATGTGTGCTTGTTAGAACTGCAAGGCAAATGTACTATCAGCGTAAATTCAAACATAAACGATTAGGAAACTCTTTCAGTGCATTGTTGCGTTACCGGGTTCACCTTAATTTGTAACACCGACTTAGTTATGGTTCGTATACACTCCGGACTACTGGATGCATACAGAAACCGGCTACTGAGCGACCACGCGTCACTCGTCCATGTAGTTACGTGTAGCAGCTGCTCTGGTCAGTTATTTCCTTTTTGGCGTTTCAGTTCACGCTGATGGTACGTACAGCTGAAGTCACACTTAACCAGAACAATGAACACCCATATGCTGGCTTAACATTAACAAACGCGGGCTATAGGAAGCAAACATCGAATCCCTTGGAAGGAACACGCATTAAGCTCTAATACCATTTAAGGTAGCTCAACCAGAAAATCTCCAGCATAACTCGCAAGAGCAGAGAAAAACTAAATAAAATGAAATAAAATAAAAGGCGAGTTCTAGTTAAGTATGATCATGGCGACTGCACGCCTTTCTTAGTCTTCTTTTGCTGCGCTGCAAGTTTGCGACCGTGAACCCAACCGGACTAACAGTCTATTCTTGTTGCCGCTTCTCCGAAACACCTCTCCGAGGAGGAGGAGGTGGAAAGAAAGAGAGAAGGCAGGGTCGCTAACCAGAAAAGCTCCTGGAACCACTCTCTGAAGTGGCTGACCACGCTACCACCGAGCTGAATCTAGTGCACCTGGCAGAATCTATACAGCAGGCGAGGTGCGGCGAGGCCTTGAACAGAGATACCCCAAGCGGCACTACACCCCCGCCATTCTAACAATGAAGTTTTTCTTTATTGGCTCTTATTATGGCGGAGCTTCGTTCTCGAACGACGACGATGAACGCAACTTAATTAAACGCGCCGAAGTAGAAACGCGTCTCACACAGGTCCTTCTACTGACACAGTGCTCCGTACGCACTAATGCTCTAACGCGAAGCGGTCAGTGCGTTCGGCCCCAAACCGCGACTGCGATTTTTCGACGAAATAAGCACACGAGATGTGGAGGTCATATTGAAGCTGAAAATCGAAACTATGAGCGCGAACGAGAACGCGTCTGGCACGCGCGAAGTCGCACGGTGAATCGTACCCCCACTTTTACTGGGATAGCAAATATGTGGAAGCAATTTTTGCCGTCGCCGTCGCCGTCGCCGTGAGGTTTCGTATAAATTTAGGCATATGTATGCTATACTTTAGCAGGGAAGAAGTTTGGGCGTGTTGGTGGGATACGTTCACACTGGGATACATAGCGCAAAAAATGACACAGGGACAAGCAGAACACAGGACGAGCGCTAACTTTCAACAATTGATTTAATGCAGCTGGTGAGTATATATATACTCACTGGGACGCCACTGCAATAGAACACACTGAAGGGAAGGAGGAAAAAGACAGTCACGTGACTACTATGCCCAAAATTGTTGCCCAAAATCAATTGTTGAAAGTTAGCGCTCGTCCTGTGTTCTGCTTGTCCCTGTGCCATTTTTTTGCGCTATGTATCCCAGTCTGAACGTATGCTATACGCCATGTCATGCTAAAATGACATGCGGTATGTGCGGGTTATATTGCCACACCATTATATCACTGAAGTTGCTCATACAAGGTCCTACATTGTTTGACAAAATTACTTCTAAGAATGTGTGACAATGGCAGATCAGAAACAAATGGATGGATGGATGGATGAAAAACTTTATTAGGGTGCTTTAGGGCGCGCACTAGCACGCAAATGTCATGCAAATGCAAATGCAAATTTCATGACAAATGTCATGAAACAAAACACCCACAGTACATGCCTTTTATCCTAAATTTTCTGACTTAAATATTAAAAGTGCTAAATATTAAGAGAGCTCCAACCTGAAAATCATGTAAGTTTATTGGTGCGGCTCTGTGCTACCTCCGGGAACAGCCCACAAAAAAAAAAGTTTGAAACATACACGATACGGCAAAGTGGCCGTAAAGACGCTAAGAAAGACGTTGGCTTCGATTAATAAACATCAATTAAAATATCCAACGGCAGGATTCAAAGAGAGGACCCTTAGCACAACATCTCGTTTTTACTTAGTCAGCTTACGTTCACTTCAATTCATACTGCCACTAAAATGTCCCGTGAATGTACTTTGTCTCTGTGGGACTCGTACGCTTTCACCATGCGTCGTTTGCGTTCGTTGTCTACGGACATACGGATGCACCTACCGCCTGGGTTACCACGACGTGAACAGACCATGCTGTACAGTCTGTGGCTAGGCGTTGCATTTACGAACTCGTATGCTTTCCTTATTGGAATGGCCAACAGCCCCATGTGCGCCACATGCAACATCGATGAGACGCTCGCACATATTATCTGTGTCTGCCCGCGATATAGTGCTCAGAGACAAGTGCTGTGCAGAGTACTTGACCAGCTGGACAATCGTCCACTTTTGGTCAGTCCTCCCACAGAACATCCACGGTGAAAGCCTTACTCGCGTTATTAAGTTTCGTGCGGTTTGTGGGGCTTCACGACAGACTGTAAGAACGCCGCCCCCTACCGCTCTGTAGTGTACGCGGTTTGGTAGTGCTCGTCTCTATTTCTTTCTATCTCCCCCTTCCGTTCTCTTTCTCTTTTTATCCCTCTTCACCCTTCCCCTCGTGCGGGGTAGCCAAACGGAACTGCCTCTGGTTAACCTCCCTGCATGCATCATTTTTTTTATCTCTCTGCCACTAAAGCTACGAGCCCTACACTTCGTGTAATATTCTTAGACGTTGGCATCGCATTCAATAATTTTTTCAGCTAACAAGCAAAGAAAGAAAGAGAAATTGGATTCTGCTCCCAATTTCGCCACCCGGACACACATCACGTGACAACATCGCAACATGCAGATGCGCTGGCATTTTAGGAGGTCGCACAAAAGAAGCGTGTGGTACAATGTTAAAAAAAAGAGAGAGCAAAAAAAAAAAGCAGAGCATTACGCAAATCGAAAGGCGATGACAGGGCCCGCGACAAATGAGCGATGGTCACGCTCTGCTGGCGTGAACATGACAAAGAAAAGAAAAGACATAGAAGTTGGGGGAAGAGAAGAAGGAATGGGGAAAAGGGGAAAGAGGGGAGGGCCAGTTTGTAGGCTTACCCCATGGATGGTCAAGCCGGCTACCTGAACTAGCTGACCTCGATTTGGTGAGGGCAAAACAAGAGGAGCAGGAGGAAAGAGGGGGGGGGGGGCACGCCGAACAAGAAAAAAAAAACGAATTTTGCCGGACACACGGAGTGGACGAAATACAATTCCCGCCCCCTTGCCAGAGCGAAAGCGGGAGGCGGTTCTTCACAGCGGACCCAAACATTTTTTTTCTTCTTTACAATCCCTCATTTTGCCAGCCACAATGTCCTGCTGACCAGCTGACCAGCGCCGCTGAATAATTGACGCCTGTGAAAGAGGGAAAAAAAGAAAGTTGGGGAAAAATTACGTTTCCTTTTCTCCCTCCGTCAAGGTTGAACACACAACTGTCTTTTCTTGTCCTTACTTCCACGTCACGTCCAGCCACGCATAGCTTGACCCTTCGACGGGCACAACGCACTGTAACGACAAGTTGAGCTTATAGCTAACAAAAAAAAAAGCCCAGAGCGTGAAAAAAAGAGTCACTGATGACTCAATCCACCGGACGCTCGCTTGAGATGAAAAAAAAAAGAAAGGGAAAAGAGAAAAAAAATTTGTTCGCGTTCTGCGTTCGTACGCAGCGAGGTTGTGAAGTCCGGTCAGGTTTTTGCGTACGTGTTGTACATTCTTTATTCCTCATTGGTTGGCTTTGTAACAGTGTGAAGCTGAATTGCGACCATGCAAACGAAGTAAGGACGAGTTCGTTGACTACAGCCGGACGGCCGGTCTGGATTGGTGGTTACAAGGTCGTGAACGAGCCACGCGTGACCACGAGGGGTGGCCGTGCCATGCAAAGTGACCATGGGTGCGCGAGCCCCTGTCTTCGGTTCGCACATGGCGAGTGACCGACAGGAGCAGACAGAAGTCCACAACAACCGACCGTGGTGGACCGGAGTGCCAATTTGTCCGACATCACGCAACACGCTGCACAAAGAATGAGCGACAGACTGCATTAGGTCGCTCACTAGTCTTTTGTCTCTTTTCCTTTCTTCTTTTACAGCGAAACTGTATATGGCTAGGGTTCCATGTATTTTCTATCCGCGGCGGCTGTGAAGCCGGCTTTAATAATAATAATAATAATAACAATAATAATAATAATAATAATAATAATAATAATAATAATAATAATAATAATAATAATAATAATAATAATAACGATGATGATGACTATGATAATTATGATGATGACAAAAGTAATAAATAAATCAAGATGCATTCTTTGAAGCCGGTGGGTATATTGGAATCGCTTGTGAACAGCACATGGACTCACGAGCCGGAAGCGTTGCAATTTATGTGAAGGACAAAATTTATGTACAGTGTTCAAGGAATGAAACGCATCAATTCAAGGATAACTAATGCACATAATTTCATTTCCAGCACCTGCAGTTCGCGTCATATTGACGCAATTTTGGTGCGTGCACTTAGATCGCAGTCCGCGTCGCCTTTGGTGAAGAGATTTCTGGCCAGAAGGCATGGTCCTCTTGAGTACTTTGCACATACGCTGGGTTCTACTAAATGCTCCCTGTTGCGTTTCATTCCGTGAGCACTGTACAACCATACGCCATTGACCCGCAGGACGACATCGACTGTGGGGATACCTGTGCCGTACAAAGAAAAGACGGGATTGTGATATCCACTGTGTATATACATGCAAACACACCCAAGTTTGTTTTTAAGAAGTTCATGACCATGCCCTTTGCACGGGTTAGCCGTGATGACACTAACCCTGTGATCATCATTGGAGACTTCAATGCGGACATTTCAAAACAAGACAAGAAATGGTTCACTTACTTTGTGCTAGAACAGCTTGGTTTGATGTGCAACACCAATCCAAGTCACTCAACTACACATCCACGGTCGTTTACAGATTTAACTTTCGCCGAGATTCTGTCTAAGGTTGTAACCAAACCAATCAGTGTATATGACAGTAATCAGAAAGCTATCGTCACTATCATTACCAAATGATAAAAATAAATACATGTGCCCTTGTCTAAACCTGTTTGATGTGCTATAACTTCGCTGATCATCCACTTTCAAAGGAAAGGGCTCCTCCTCATTTTTTTCCTCAGGAATGATAGCGCAACCCGTCGAGGTAGCTCAGGGTCTATGGCATTGCGCTGCAGAGCACAAGGTCTCGGGCTCGATCCCCGCTGCCAAGGCCGCATTCCAGTAGAGGTGGAATGAAAGAAACGCTTGTGGGCCGCACAGTGGCTGCCCAATAAACAACCTGAGGTGTTGAGAAAGTCATCCAGAGTACCCCTCCCCGGCGCGCCTCATAATAATACAGCGGTTCTGGCACATGATAACCCAAGAACTTGATTTAATAATAGCGGATTCGACAAAAGGCAAGCCATTACCACAAATTATTCACTCATCAGTAACCCGCAATGTCTGCAGGAGCGTTACTGCGGAGGCCACAAAGGGGCTGCATAAGAGCATACTCCCACATTTGCGACCCACGGTAACAGCATATTCCGCCCTCTAATGAACTGCGAAAAGGCTCACTTACGGCCAGCGCAATTCGTATAGATTCGCAGGCACCCCACGCGCAAGCGCGATAATGCGCTAACTCACGTGTTAACGGTGCTTTGAAAGAAAACGAAAAAAAAAAAGCTAGGTGTATTAACAGTATACCTCAACTGAAGATACGACTCTCAAAAGCTCAATAGTAGCCGTTTGCGCTGCCCGGCAATAGTGTTCCAGATTGCTGCTGCTGGTCTTTCAACAGGGGCAGTGAGTCCATTACGTTCAGTGAACACATGTCTGGACCAACTGTCCTCTGTTTCACAGCACGCGCAAACATGCTGTCAGGCTGATTTGTCCTATTCGGCATGAGTACAGGTAAAAAATGCCGGAGCTTCCGTCGTCACACTTTTTCAAAACGCAGCTGTTGAAAGGACACAATTCCATCCACTGGCGAGACAAAAGATAACTTCACAGATCCTCTCAACTGTACATTTCTTCAAGAAATGGCCATCATATTTCAAGGCTGACGTGCAATGTTGCAAGCTGCACTACCCCTTTTTCTTTTAATTCCTTCGTTCCCCATTCTACACTCTAAAAACCGTTGCACTCTTTGGGGTGTATATTTGCGACACAACGATAATCATCATCTGTCTTGCCCGCATTTCCTTTTTTTAACGCTGCCAGCCCGGTGCTTCCAAGTCACGAACGGCATGCGCGTTATCAGCATGACAGAGCATTCTCGACAGGAAAGTAACGAGCGCAGCGTTTTCAAGAAAGGAAACGCAAGCAAGACAGATGACGATTATCGTTGCGCGGCAAATATACATCCCAAAGGGTGCAACTGTTTTTAGAGTGTACAAGCACAGAACGTAGAGAGAACGTGAATTTTCTAGCTTATTGGCAAAAAGCTACAGATAGGAGCTACGAACAGATTTAAATTCATCGGCAGGAACCGGTGCCAATGAGTCACGCAGGAAATGTACGCAGTTTCGCCTCACGGAGGCCTCGCAGAAACCACATCGCGCGTTTCGCCGGTGGCTGCAGCGACGCGGGAAGCCTTTCATCACGAAATCACTTTCGCCCTGAACAAGCGCCGGCAATATGCAACGACGCAGCCGTTGGCGCGACCATTTTTCGTGGTCATTTGTCGTCGAGAACAGAGCAGGCGACGTCACCGGGGCGCAGCTGTTCCCTCCGTGTTTACGACGACGAGCGCGGTCTAAAGAGAAATGCAAACTATGGCCACAACAAAACAGCCACGTCGCTACACCCCCCCCCCTCCCGATCTCCTCAAAAAAGAAAAGAAAAATAAGAAGCGGCCTCAGCTCTCCGGGGGAAGCGAGATTTATGCCGACCCCGACCTTGCGCTTCCCGCCAGACCTTGTGCGAGAGCGGTGACATTCTTAGCACCGATCACGAAGCATGCCACCCACCCCTCTTCATTTTTATTTCAGCCCCTCGCATCCCCTCTTGCTTCCCTACCCGGCTTAGGCTTCATCTCTCTCTCTCTCTCTCTCTCTCTCTCTCTCTCTCTCTCTCTCTCTTCATTTCGCGTAAAAGCTACTCGAGATGCGCACGCGACCGACGCGTGCCAGTTGAAAAGCACAAACAACAACGGAAGCGAAGAGTCCACGCGCGGGGCTGCTGCGATTGCGAGAGTTCAAAAACAAATTCATCCGCAACGGCTAAAACTGCTCGCCGGGCTCCGGTGGTCGAGCCGCGCCAGCTTGAACACGCGTCTCTCGCGAAACTCGCGGGACAATTCGATGGACGGGAGGTCGGCTTCGGTCCGCGTGTAAACTATTGTTGTTGACTTCCTGTTTAAAGTCGACGGTCGCTCGAAAACTCCGCTTGTTCGAGAGGGCGCAGATGGGTGAAAGCGGGGAGAAGAAAAAGGGAGCGAAAGTCCAGATGTTGACGCAGGACGCCCGTTAAATTTAGCAGCCGTGGCAGTCGCCGAGACGGCTTTCAGCAGCTGATCGCGGAAAAGTGAGGTCGTAGGTTCGATTACTGGCTGCACGTTCGTCAGGTTGCATCGCAGTAACGCTCTTAACTGGGATATTCGCGTGCCTGATATAGTTTCTGGCAAGCAAACTGAACGTGGATGGCTCATCTGTGACGTGTCTCACTGTACGCTTGACACGTAGAAAACGCCCATAATCTAATTTGACACCTTCCAACTCGGTCCACTTGTACTGGCGTGGGCGTGTACCTTAAGGCTTAGATATCCAAAGTTTCTGCCTTGGCGAATACAAGTCCGTCTGTCGAAACGCTGGCTTGAAGCTAAATTTCTTGTTCGACAACTCCTCGTCCTTTTTAAGGCTTAGATTACTTTTAGCTTATGCGGTGGCGGCATCTTCTACCGCATCGTTTCCCAATAATTGGATAGACGTTTCGTTGCTGCCCAACATTTCTTTTCGGTGAAAAAAAATGTCCAGATCCAAGACGTACAACATGTTGGAATCTATGTAAAGGGAAGCTTTAGTACAGCGGTTATTGAATGCTCTGCAACCAACGACGATGCGTTCAAGTTTCTTTACTGTTATCCTGTATACAACGTGTGCGTCATGAAATGTCTCTGTTCATCAACCGCAAAGACCTCTAAGATCGCTGTGACTCGGTGAATATGACGTTCTAGCGCAGGACGCCAGGTCGCGGGTTTGAATCCCCCGGGCGTAGCATCCACATTTCGATAGGGGCGTGCGCAAAGACGCTCGCGTGCCATGCTTTGGGTAGAGGGTTAAACAAACTAACAAGGTACAAAATAAAAAATTACTTCGCAGCCCCGGGTAAAGGAGCCTCTCATAGGCCATGCGTTCATTCTGGGCGTTAAACACCATCAATCAGCCTCAATAAATGAAGTTTAAAAAGAATGATTCGAGGAAAACGTAGCACCGCAAGATAAGTAAACAAAGTGAGCTAGCGATAAGTGTTACGGTCTCTTTGTGCACGCACATTGTCTAATGAAGTCCCCGTCCGCGTATTTCGGCAAAGGTCAAAACTAAAACGCCTAGACGACGGTAAAAAAAAAATGCGCTGTTCTCTCCCTTTTTTTTTAATAATATAGAAGAGCAATTTGCGAAGTGGGGTACGTAAGGACAACATACAATCAGCGCATTCAGGCTGCCCTCACCAGCAAAGTTGAAATTCGAGGAATAACAAAGAAGTTTTTGAGAAAACTAAGGACCACGCGCAGCGAGCGACGGAACGAAAGCGAGTGACGATGCGAAACATGGCGCCCGCACCATTCCGACAGGCAAGGACGATGGTACCAATTATAAAGCGCACGGTCGTCGCTGATATCTTAGTTCCGTTTAAAGTAAGACTTGGACAAGCAACGCAACCCGTATAGCATCGGCTAACCGGTCCTCTATTGGAATAACAGACTGAGTGCCGAAGGAAGGCAAACGCACTCGATTGCTCCAAGTATAGTGTACGTAGTGCGATGATATTAGGACATTTGTAGGCAGACGATCAAATCTACTGACGCTACAAGGGGTTATTGAAGATCGCTGGAATATGCCCTATATTTGCAATGGACATGGATTAGGTTGCTGTTGTTGTTGTTGTTGTTGTTGATGATGATGATGATGATGATGATGATGATGATGATGATGATGATGGGATGACGAATGAGTCTCCGGCTGTACGTTACAAGGACATTCAGAAGCAACAAAAGCCAACGGCTTGTGCACCTTGGCCCCGTCACCGAAGATTGAAACACTACGGCACGCAGATAAACAAGTTTCAAAGTAGCGCCTTTCTTTCGTTTGGCCGCCGTCCTCACCATTCTCACGGGTTCCCGCCATTGCTTGTGCGCGATTGGTTTAGTGTGGTCACGTGGCTTTTTCCACGTGTCTGCGTTGATCGCCAGCACTCCGGAAAGGTTCGAAAGTATTTCTTTTTTTCTTCAAGAAGCATGGTCTTCGCCTACATAAACATGAAGAAATATTTGCTGCGCGCAATACAGGTTAAAAAGGAGGAGGAATGATAAATTTAGTAAGACACAAAAGAAAAAAATTAGCCTTGAAAAAAAAAAGTCGCCGAAATAACACGCAAGGTATTTTTGAAACATTTTACGCGCAATGCCGCGTTCACGTTCATTCTACGCGTAACCCACGTTCACGAAGTGAAACGCGATGAACTTTTCCTTCCAGCTGCGGGCCTGGTTCGGCCCAGTTTTTGAAGTGTGCTGCCAGGACCAGAGAACACCGAAAACAAAACACGGCCGGGCAACTCTGCCTTACTCAAAGTTATGCGAAGGGTTTTCGTGACGTCACGCATGTAGCACCCGCTTGGCGGGAGGAATTCCAATTGAAAGCAATCAGTGCTTCCGCGCAGCAATATTGTCATATAAAACCACGCTGTAAAACCTCTGTCCATTGCTCGTGGAGCCAAACAAGCAAAGCCCTGCCTACATAAGTGATCTCGGAAAGCGTTCACATTTGCTCTACATATGACGCTTATTTTTGTCTCAATATCTATTTATTGTTGTGGACAATCACAAGATACAGAAGTAAGGACCATGCACTTTGAGCTTTCATATTATCTTTTAATCTAAAGTCACAAAATATAGTGTCGTTACAGGCTTGAAGTTAAACCTTTCTAAAAAATTTCTCTCGCCATCATAGCCTTGCGAAAGTGAATGTCCAGAGAAGCAGTTCACCTCCACTACAACTGCTGAGGGGGCTACGCAATGCTTTATTGCATTAGAGCAATGGTAGTAAATGCTACTTTAGAGTAATAGGGGTAATGGCAGTTTTGACAACACGCCGGCGCTGGTCGTATTCTGGTTTCCTTTACCCTTTTGCCACTCCTCCTATTGTGCACTGTCTACCCATAGCGGTGCTGCAACAATGAAATCAGTTGCTAGGCTGGTTCTTTCATATACGAAAGGCTAGTGACGTCACTTTCCACGTTGCAAGCTGCCATCGCCTCGGCAGCTTGCGCAACAGCAATCTTTACCGGGAAATGTATGCAGGAAGCGCCACGTGCTTCGGGTTATCAGGAACGTTTAATCAAGAATTATGTGGCTCGGATGATTGTTTTGTGCGTGTTCTTTATTGAAACGAATGCTGTTCTGTATATGGTATGCGTGATTCGAAAGAGTACGTGCACTTTTCGCTTTACTTTTCTGAGTGCTTGAAGCACTCAGAAAAGTAGCTACGTAGCTACGCCGCGGGTCGGCCCGCTACTGCACTACCTCCGGAATCGGCCCTCATATTTGCTAACGGGCGCGGACACGAAAAACGCAGACGAACTAGATGCTAACAACTTCGCTCTAGAACTAGCTACTTTTGCTCGCGTATCGAGAGGTTTGGAACCTTTGGAGGCGCTAGTGGTGCTCCACGAAGGAGATGAGTGGTTCTTTATGAAGAAGGGAAAGGAGGAGGATTAGAGGAGGAGGTGAGTGGGAAAGGGGAACTATGGTTGCATTGGAGCTCGTCTAGGGACCTTACGAAACGCAAGCACGCGGTGCCGTCTCCCGGCAAGGCGAGGAGCGCGCAGAACCGCAAACTTCGCTCGGTTGCCCTGCCGGTCAGGGGGAAAGCGGTCCGCGGGCTGGCAACGTTGTGGAGCGACACTCGCACGGCCTAAGTCGCCGGAGCGCTATGAAACCGAGCGGGGAAAAGCGAAAGTCATACGCGCCTACTATTAATTACATCGCCACTGGAGGGACCGAGCACTGAGCTGAGTCGAGACTTTCGCGAAGGAAGCAAGGACTATAGCTTGCTTTGGCTGCGATATGCGGTAGAACGGCGCTGGTGGTAGCTCACACATTGTGACAACGCCAAGAAGCCCTGATCAATGACGTGTATGTATGTATGTATGTATGTATGTATGTATGTATGTATGTATGTATGTATGTATGTATGTATGTATGTATGTATGTATGTATGTATGTATGTATGTATGTATGTATGTATGTATGTATGCATGCATGCATGCATGCATGCATGCATGCATGCATGCATGCATGAGTGATTTGCACATGCATCCCACTTATGCGTTTTCTCTTTATTTGTTATCAGCCTATCCTAGCGCAAACTCTTGATACTCCCTCTCCTCAGCACACGGTAGCTAGCCGATACTGCACTGCAGCTAACCTCCCCGTCTACCGTTCACTTGTTACTCTTTGTCTTCGTGCACCAGTGTCTGTTCACGGATAAAATAAGATTGGTATATTTATATCTGCAAGACACATCTAGTCAATATGGACCCATAAATCGAGCTTTAAACCCGCACTATAGCAACAGGACCGCTTTAGACCCACGTCGCGCTTCAATGAAGATAAAATACTGGCACCGTAAACGTGAATTCATGAAGTACTCCCAGTATTCATTCGACTAATCTGCTGCAGAAGCTAAACGGAAACATGAACCAAACAAGCAGAGTTCAGTGCACTACGTGCGGCACAGATGCGTACACAGAGTGGCAGTCCTTATATTCATTACTGCAGCACATAACTACAACTCTCGCGAATAAAAGCAGACACGTACGCCATTTCTTCTCAAGTAGCATGACGACACGATATCTTCACGGGAAATTTTACAAAAATCGTGTTCCTAAACACAGGTGGCACGACACAACACTACAGCTAGGGTTAGGGTCAGCAGGAGCACGGGGACGCAAGACCCAATGGCGATCGTCCTGCGCAACCACATAAATGCGCCATCTCGTCAGTAGTACGCAGCATCCCGACACGAACGTAGGTGCCTGCTGTGCGCGAAGCCGAAGGTCCCGTCCGTTGCGAAGAGCGGCCGCAGAACTCCGCGTTTGAAGAAAGGAGTCAAGCCGAAAGTGGGGGCAACCATGGGCGGGAAACCGGAAGAGACTAATTGGTCGACGATCGAGAAGTAATGAAGGAAAGCTTCGACTCCCGAAGACCCGCAACAAACTTATACACTAAGCGCACGCTTCCCCAGAACGCTACTCACTGCGGTTGCCTGTACGGTCCCACGTACGTACCGGCCAGAAACTGCATCTTCTCCGCTTCGATTCCGACCCGGCACTTTCTCGTTCGATACTCACTTGCCGACCGGGTTTCGTCCCACTTGGCTGCGCGCGCGGCTTTTGCCTTTCGCGGGGAAGCAAACAGAATCCGCGAGCCGAGAGTTCCAGCGTAAACGGCCGATCATTATAACTTCTGGCCAGTACTTGGAGCGAGCCTAGTCAAGTGGAAGGGTGCAAGCTTCCGGCAAAGGGCTAACTGAACGCGTGTTCGGTTTTAGCGGGAATAAACTCGAATCGCCGCACGCGGCTCAATATAGTTTCTTCTAATAGTCTTTCCGGTCGCTGAGCCACATTGAGCAGTCATTGAATGACACATTGGGCAGTCAGGCAGGAAAAAGCCTGACACGGCAGCCTTGAGTGTTGACCGGTTAAAGTGCGACGAGCAGGCCTAAAGAAAGAATGTCTGATACGCACTGTAAACAATCCATTTTCTTAATCCTTCCTGCAGAAAAGTGAAGGAGAGGGAAAACAAAAAAAGAAACGACAGGCAGATAAACACGCGAGTTGCTTGCAACCTTACACGGGAAGAAAATGCGTTCAGTGAGAACAATAAAGAAAACAAACAGGCAAAGAAAGACTAAGGTAAAGTTGAAAATTTATGCGAGCTGAATTCGGCATTCAGAACGAATAGGGCCGTATGCCTTCAGAATGATGCAATCGTGGGTACCACCTGTCTATATTTTGGTGAGCATTTTAAATCAGCGTTGAGCCCACACTTCTTTGCAGAAAAATGCAGCAGATCCAACGAATGGAAATATATGTACAGCGAAGGTGCGTTCGAGTGCATAAAAAGTCGAAATACGTGTACACGCACGCACAAACGAGCGGGCACACGCACGCAAGCGCGGTGGCGCACAAAGTATACTGAGCCTGTTAAGCAGAGTTGCCGACTAGATTGCTGACTACTACGGAGTACGACGGACGCCTTGAACACGTCACGGTTTCAGAGGCAGCATGCGCATATACGTACGTGGCGCAATTCGAATCCATTCTATCCGCGAGAGGCGTTCACATCCTCTTTACCGCGCAATCGCGGATGCGCGAAACCGAGATTTCTGGTTCTTTTCTTTCTTTCCCCCCAACGGGCGCCGTCGCTGCCGCGGCGGCGAGCGGCAGATGGTGGTGGTGCGAGGAACCCAGAGGCGCACGCGGTGCGCGTACTTCACTGTGATTGGTTGGCCTATTCGGCAAGAGGACAGCCAGGCCACGGCCAGGCCGAAACCACGGTCACGAAACCCAGCGAGGCCTCCAAAAAAAAAGACGCGCTTAAAAAAAGCTTATGAAGCATACTGTAAAACAAAATATTCGTGTAGAGAAAGAATAAGATGCCTATTTAGCTGCTATGTGGGTGTTTATGTTTGTGTGCTCGTGAGGTGCTTTTTGCTCGCTATGTCATTATGCGCTTTACGAAATTAGTCCTCCATGCGCATTAAAGGACCGCAGGTAAAATCTGGAGTCCCCCACTACGGCGTGCCTCATAATAACATATAAGATTTTGGCACGCAATATGTACCCCAGAAAAAAGTTGGTCCTCACCAACTTTTGTAACAAATCCCTCTCAATTTGCCTAATTGTCATGCTACTTAATTTCGCCACATCTTGCGATTTTACACGACAGCTGCTCAGTTAAACTAAGATGGAAAGCGATTTTTTTTCCCTTGCTCTCCGTATTACAAACCGCTACATTGAAAAGGAAGGAGTACACTGCATACCCGTTTTCACCCGTCGAGTCCCAGCTGCTCTCAAGAAAACGCTCTTCGATAAAAAAAATGGAAAGAATGAAGAAAGAACCGCAGCTAAGGTCGACCCCATGGAAAGCTTCCTTCCCGATTTCGCTCGGACGCTCTTTCAGCCGACATCGATACTCCACGTCGAACAAAACAAGCGCTTCTCCTCCCTTGAATGTCGAAGAAGAAAATATACAGAAATGAGATCAAAACAAGCAAACTGAGTTGAGATACAACCAAGTAAATAAAACAAGGGTTCCCGCGGGTAAACGCGCCCAAAGAGAAGAGGGCCTCGGCGTCCATTACTTATCGGCGGAGCAGCATCGGCACCTAACGCTTGAACAAACGCCGCCACGTCTGAAGTTGCCTCGCCTCGGCCCCTTTTCCCCATCTCCCAACGCCATCTTTTTGTTTCGACCTTATTTATTGCGCGTACCCCTCCCTATACGCTATACTCTCGAGGAGAACGACACACGCGTATTGTTTCATGGTTCCTTTATTTTTTCCCGTTTTCCTTTATTTCTTGTCTTTGCCGAGTGAACGGATGGGGAAGTTGGAAGAGAGGCAAAAAGGGGAAAACGAAGAATCGGGGATAAAGCGCGTGAGGAGACGCTGCTAGAAGGCAAGAATAATGAAAAAGATAGGGAAAACGGGAAAGAAAGCGCAAGAAGGTGAAACCTTTCACCCGGCGGACCTTCGGCACTGCAGCTGCCGATGCTGCTGCTCCTGATGCTGCCGCTGCCGTCGCTAGTGCGGGGGCGGGCACGTCAAAACCAGAAAAGGAGTCAAAACGGAGTCCAGCGGTGGCAGAAAGGGACAACTAACGCAGAGAGAGTAAAACTGCGATCGACAGAGAAATGGACAAAATGGAGGAAGGAAAAAAAGAGGAAAATGTGCAGCTGGGGAAAGAAAATGCAGGGAGGCAAGCGTGCGGCGTCGGTGGCCGTGTGTGTGTATATATATATATAAAAGAGGGAGAGAAGGGTGCGCGACTGCGCGCGCGCGCCGCAACAGCAGCTAAGAAGAAGGAATCCCCGGTAAAGGTGATTTATATCCGGCGGTACACCGTTGCCACGGCAACCGAAAAACGGGGGAGACGAAGGAGTATGGAGAAAGAGAAATGGCGAAAACGGGGGAAAAGAAGGGGTCAGAAAGGGAAGCGAAGGCGGAGGACACGCGTGCGCGAGCGGAGGCTTAGAGGCGAAGGCGAGCGGGGAAAAAAGGGGGAAGGCCAAGGCGGGATGAGGAAAACTGCAGCTGTAACAGGGGAAGAGAAGAAGAAAAACGAAAGAAAGACATGGAATGACAGCCGTGTCCGGCAGAAAAAGGAAGAGATGGGAGAACAAAAAAGGGGGAGGGGGAGAGGAGGAGGAGTGGGCTACAGTGCCGCTCGCGGCAACACGCAGCCGCCGTCGAGTGCCGTAGATCTGGAGAGGCGCATAGCTGGTATGGCGCAGCTATGCGCGCCTTTTAGCTCACTTTTGCGCCGTCCAAAGCACACGCGAGAACGGGGACAGCGGGAACGAGACGCACTTTTCCTGGTTATCTTTTGGTTTAGTGTTGTTCAGCGTCGGAGCCCAGTGTTGCCAGCTGCACGCCGAGTTGAGGGCGCTTTTTTTTTGTTCACTCCATTGCTGTGGTACTCCCCATGCAAGCTTCCCCGGCCGTCCGATTCCTGTGCAGACAAGCCGGAAAATGATACGCGGGGTACGGACAGTACGGGAAGCGAAAAGGCAAGCCAAGACAGGCACGCTGGACGGGCAGATCGCCCGTGAAACGTTGGCGGACTGCAGGTAGGGGTTGGCCGACGCCTTTGTGCAAGCTCTTCGCCAGGACGGTGCAAATGATGGCGTTCAGTACTGTGTCAAGCCGCAAGATGGCGCGTCAAACATTTTCTTGGGGTCGGGCTACTTGTCAGGTGAGAGAAGTGCAATACAAAATTAGTTTTGAAGGAAGACTCAGGCAAGTAGATGAAAAGAAATGGGCATCTAAAATGCACGAATATCTGTACCTCAATAGCATGGATATAGAATGGAAACATGAGGCCAAGGAAGCTGGCATCCGAAGTGCAAATAGACAGCGCGCACTCATAAAAAAATGATACAGAAACAGTAAATTCACTGCAACTGGTGTACACAAAAAAGCCACTGTCAATTTACGAAGACGGCAACCGAGAAATCAAGGAAGAACATTTGTGCGATAACACTAAATGCAGTGCCTTGCTAGTAAGGCCTCAGTTATGGCTACATGGGGACAAAAACACGCAGGAGCAAATATTAGCAACCGGATGAGGGCATGTGTCTGCTGCTGCAAAAGTCCGGAAATGTCTGGGAAGATTGCAATGGAAGGCAAGAAATATACCCAGAAGAAATACACCCAGCCAGAAGCTCAGGGAAAGTCCCTCTTACAGAGGATTAATTACAACCACCAAAATTCTTAAACGTGCACATAAAGCACGGTACACGAGCAATATTACATTCCGATTCTATCGGTGTGCAGTCGTAGCGATTGGGAATCGAACCTGAAACCTAGTGCTCAGCAAAGCGTCATGATCACTGAGCTTCCGCGGCAAATGATGGTTACTTTGGAACGCAGGTGCACTTAACGTAGCCCTTTCCTTGCTCTTTTCCACGTAAGCGCACCGTCATTGATCGGAAGGTGCCGAAGAACAGCGGTATTAAAGAAGCGCCCATAATCAAATGTTCTGGCACTCACACGTTTTCAAGCTCTCTCTCATCGTTTTACCTTTTCAGGTGTTGTCTTCACGGAAAGAACAAACGTACACGCTCCACCTGGAAACTCCCCCGTAAAGCTTTTGTCCCGAAAATAAAAGAGTGCATACGCGAGAAATCTCCAAAGGCCGCGCGCGACTCCATCAACTTCAGTTTTGAGAAGAGAAATAGAAGAAATCGATCGTCACAAAGCAGAATCAAAGGTGTAAGCGAAGCAAACTGCCCCTCTTCCCCTTTTCGCTTTGTTTCCCTTCTTCCGGTCCCTCCCGTCAAGCTCACAATCGAGCGAGGCGTTCTATGGGCGAACTCTCCTAGCAAACGCCTCAGTGGCAATTTCGCCGTGTTGTCCGCAGTGAGTCAGCTACTTTTCAATCGCGACAAGAGGCCGCAATTTGTGAATGCTCCGCAGAACGAACAAACCGCGGTGACTACGCATACACAAAAAAGACCTAATCTATAGAAGAAAGCGGAAGCGTCAGAACTACCCAAGAACAGATGCATCTGATCGCGATAGAAGTAAACCACGCAAGCACGTACACGCAAATACAAACCTAGCCTACAAACAAACAAAAAATGAACGTACAAGGCTTCGTGAGAACTAAGTCATTCTACGCAAAACAATACAGGCACTCAGGGGGATCCAAATACATTGGGAGGGGCGTCGAGTCCCAAAAACAAGAATTAAACACCGGCTTAACCCGGAAATCGAATAACCCTGCCCAACCCCCTTGGATTAGAGTAGAGGGCGTACTCTTGCAATTTAATTGTCTGCGCGGAACTCTTGTTGTTGTTGTTGCCTCTTGTTGAGTGTGCCGGGGCTCCTTCATCCATTTTCTATTTTTATTTTTTTTCCCTATCGCGCACTCTCGTCTTGGCCCGTCACTGTCGTCTGCTCGATTCACTTTTCTTTTCCGAGCAGTCATTAACTTTCGGCGTCAACCCCGGCGTGAAATAAAGAATTCATCCCCTCTGCTTTCCCTTTTCTGTTTCTTTCCTTTTTTTATGTTTTCGCATGAGGCAACCAGCGCACTGGCGCGAACGATTTCTCCATGAACGACAGTCGTGCTTCAGTTTCGCTGCCTCAGGTCTTTCATCCTGCACGTCTTGCTATTCTTGTTTTTCATCTCAGCCATCGAAAAGAGAGAGCACAAAAGAAGGCACCAAAGCAGCCGCTGTCCGCCCACTTGGTTCTCATTTAGTTTTCTCCGTCGCATCGCACAGTCGAAGTCCGCACTGACGGTAGCCAAATGAGAAAGAACAGCTTCTTATTGTGCTCACGACCGTCCAAGCCAAGGCGGCTAAGCTTCGTAGAGCTTTTGTTCTGCCACAGTGCAATTATGGACTCCAATGTCCCCCTCCTCGTCCCCGACCCCCGCCGTTCGCCACCACTTCCAGCTTAGACCCCTCAGTCCTAGCACCGTTCCTTTTTCTTTTTTTTTCTGTAGTTTATTCCCGCAGAGACTGACATTTAGAATCGCATTTTGTCCGTACAGGTCAGGCATTATTCCATTGTCTCCTGTGCTAGAAGACTTTTTTTTTTCATTTGGAAGTCACCAGAGCGGCATATAACCTGCGAAGTACATGCATATTTGCGTTGTGTTCGGTGAAGTCCGTCGTGTGCGTGGTGTGGACACCATAGATCCGCGGATGGTGGTCAGGTGGGCGGCTTGGGCGTAGCCCCACTTTTGACAGGTATAGTGGCGTTTTGATGAGGCGCAGTCAGGTAAAACTCCGCAAGAAGTGCGGCAGGTCTGCAAGACCAGCTGGGGGCGACGGCACTAGGGACAAAGTTTCCTCGACTCTACAGCGCGGTCCGCCGTCCTAGGGAACATGCCAATGTGAGGTTTTGCTTCGCTAACACTCCGGCAGAAATTCCGGCTAAAAGCTGTGTCAGTGCGCCGCCAAGACGGGTTTTGAAAATCGCCAGCGCCATCAATCACAAATGGTCTGCCGGAAAGCCGTACGCTTCCGCACTTGCCAGAGATGAAAGCTCGCGCGTGCCAGAAACGTCCTTTCGATTCAACCATTGACCACACTGTATATGACCGAATGAATCGTCACAAGAGTGGCCTTGGGCTTCAATTATTACGCTGCAAACCAGTCTTCGGCACCCAGCAGCATTTTGACCAGGATGGCCCACTTAGCGGAAGTCGCTTACGCAGGTAAACGCAATGACCACAAGCCCTGCCCGATTAGCAGCACATCTACAGCGACCAGAACAGAAGGCCCGAGCTTATGCCGCCTCTTGGTATTACTTCTTCGCCTTCGCCAACGCAGACGTTGAAAGTGAAGAAGCGGTTGATCGTTATAAGCGGTGTATTGTTGAATGCAGTATCGTTGTAAAAGATGCGTACCCCCTCCTTTTCTAACGTCACTGCAACTATAACGCTATTAACACCTTCCGCCAGCCATGATGGAACCCAAAAGGTGACGGGAAGGCCAAAGCGCGCAAACAGGCGGGGGCGGCGTCACGAGGCATCGATTTTTCGAAAAGTTTAATCGACTTCGCGTAGAGAGAGAGAGAGAAAGAGAGAGGGGGGCGCTAGAAACTGAGGAGAACGGAGAGGAGAGAGTCCTCCTCAGTCGGTAAAGCGGCGCTGCCGTGGGAGTGCTTGCGCATTATAAAACCCGAGGGGAAGGAAAGGGAAGAAAGGAAAAAAATGTGGCGAGGAGGTTTTGAAGCCGGCGGTTGAAGGGCGTTTGCGCCGGCGCCGCGGCGTTTTAGAGCGCTTCGCGGGACTCGCCTCGCCACCATAGGCCCGGGGCGGAGACCCGGGCTCCGCACCCGCCAAGCAGGGACCGGGGGCCGGAGTTGTTCGAAATTTAGAGGGCCGGTCGCCATCTTGCGATTGGTTGAGCGCTCCCGCCAGTCGCGCAGGCGCTCCGGCTCCGCTTTAAAATCCCTTCAAGAGTGTTTTGTTTCATTATTCTTCAAGATTTCCTTGCGAGGAGCCTCGAGGAGGTGCTTGGTGACGTGCTCCTACGTCAGCTGCCGTACGGGAAAGGCCAGAGAGGGAACGAAGGGGAAAACGAAGGAAACAAGGACGAGAAATAGGGAAGGGGAAAAAAAGTAAACAAGCACACAGACGTCGGGGGCCGGTCGCAGTCTTGCGATTGGATGCGCGCTTCTCCAGTCGGCGGCACACTCGCTTTGTTTTGAAATCACGACTTTGAAGGTTGCTTTCCTTTTGTTATTGTTTTTTTTTCTTTCATTGTGTCCTAAAAGCGTTTTTAGGAGTTCACGACGAAGCGTTTCACAGACAAGTGACAAATCGGCGCGGCGAGCTCTCAACGGAAACAAGGCCGAAAGCGCGGACGTTGAGCTCTTGATGTAAGCGCTCACATTGGCCCTCGCTGTTTCAGCCAACCACAGAAGGTCACTCCCGGAATTCGTGGGAACGACACTACGGTAACCTGCTGCAATAGCTTAAAGCCAGTTTCCCAAGCTACGACTTTCATAATTTCGTTCTCCGACTACCGTGGCTTTGCTTTGAGAATACCCTCGCCATTCCTCTCCGTTTCAACCGCTCACCGACTGGGTCTTACCAAGTTGGTCTGTGAGCCAATAGCATCCTGCTCACTTGCTCGCCAGCCAATGGCATCTCGCCAACTTGTCATGTGACGAGACGCAAGCACATCCAAGCGATAACAGTCTAAATACAAGAGTTTGGGCCAATGGAGCTCTTCTTCCGCCAGTTCGGTGCGATTTGCGTTGCGCTCGAAACATTCATCGCAGATGAGCGTCCATTTGGGCAGCCTAAGTCATGGAAGTTACTCGCGACAATTTATGAACGCAGTTGCTCACAATTTCGCCTCAGCTTCCATTCTCACGATCACGAGCAGCTACCGGCGTCCACGTATAACGATTATCTTGCGCTATACAGGCGAACACGGCATGGCGTCGCTGCGACGCAAATTGCAAGTTGGCATAGTCTTCAACTGTTGGCGTGAAGACTAGACTGCACGCCACAGCATACGCGGCTGCGATTGCGTGACATCGAATCATTACTGCTCACGATGTATTAATAATGAATTTACGACATCAGCCAAGGAAAGAACACAAAAAAAGGAAGCGGGGGGGGGGGAGCTGCCAGCGTCCCGTTTCCCGCGCAGGCATCGACAGCATCTGCGCACGTCCCCGTTGGCACCGAAAGGCGTAACGTCACGCCGCATAGCTACATACAACAGGCGTCCAGCTATGCGGAATTCATCGTGATGAATTGCAACAGGCCCACATCTCTAAGCATCGGTCACGCACATGCACACTCCGCGGTGCCGACTACCGCAGTCGCCGAGTCGTCCAGCCGTCTTGCCGAAGGAAAAGGCGAAAAAGAGAAACGCAATGCGCCCGTTGGCGATGACAGAGCGAAATAAGGAGTTAATCAGTGTATTCCTCCCGCCACCTGTTCGCCGCGCGTGTCATTTCTGCCATCTGCTTGTCCCACTCGAAGACGACGAAAGGGGGCGGGGTCCTCGCTCCTGCCCGGCAACCCAGCGCACAACGCCGCGCGGTATAAGCAGCAGTCATGCAGAACCCGTTAATGCGACGCCTCGGAATGGCTGCGGCCCGTCAAGGAGTGGGGGTTGCCGAACTGAAAAATGATCTGCGCGCCGTTTGTCATCCACACCGCGAGCCATCATGCACCGGACCACTCGAAACCACCACCGGTCACAGCAGCAGCAGCAGCAGCAGCAGCAGCAGCAGCAGCAGCAGCAGCAGTAGTAGTCTTGGACCCCTTTTCTTTCTGGTCTTACCCTTCGTCTCGTCTTCGACTTGGCGCTGCCATATCCCTACAGCCTCTGTACGCTGGAGGGGACGACGACTAATTACCTTTCCAGATCGCGTAACGGACGCGCCGTCGTGGTCGATTTCTTTGTGGTCGCTGTTGTTTTTCTCCTGAGCGTGTTTTCCTTACATCGACGCCTTTCGTGCTGCTCGCCACCCGCTGTGGTTGCTCGCTCTCACCATAGCGAATTCCACTGAGCGATGAAGAGTGCGTTTAGTATAACAGAACATACAATCTGGCGAGTTGATGACCTAAGCATTGTTGCACGTACAGCGATTTTGCCGCGATGTTCTTTTGGTTGCGGAGTGCTTCTCTGCGCTGCTATGGTTGAAAGTCGGCCCTCTATAGGTGCACACCGAAGGCATCACCGTTACCTCCCAGGTATCGGTGTTACACCAATGGGTACCTAAGTATCGACACCTTCTTGGTGTCGGAATACTAACGAGACTTTCTTTCTAGCTCAATAGCTCACCCTTTCTAGCTCACCCTCTTAAAGGCATTCAAAAGGGCGCGGATATCTCCTGCGCATCATTTGCTGATCACATTCTCGGCAGATGATGAGTGCTCTCGAAAACATGGCGTTGCACAAGCGATAAAGTGAGTTTGCTTCAGACAAAGCTTGGAGCAGCTTCCACGTGCGAACATACAAGAGACCTCTCAGCCAGTCTTTTAACCATCGACGCGTCACTACCTGACGTTACGGGTTTGGTACTTTCTTATTGCTAACCAGCTTTAAGGTGCAAAAGAATTGTTTCCCTTGAGGTTCAGGCTAAGTTAAAGTACAGGCCTTGTTCGTACGGAGTTCAAACAACCCAACAAGAGAGGACTAAACATTCCATTTGGAAAACTTCTGACGTGGCAAAATGGCCGAAATCCGATCAATATATGTGAACTCCGTGACGTTACAATGTGCGGCGCCGAGTTTTCAGCACGAAACTAAACAACTTCAGCAGAAGCTCGGTGCCCGTGATAGCCTTTAAAGCCAGTTGGCTCCAATTGTTTTGTTCTTTGGTTCGCTTAAGCTGTTTGTGTTAATGCGTCAGCTTTCTATGGGTACTTTACGCATTTACCGGGGGCTATGTATGTATGTATGTATGTATGTATGTATGTATGTATGTATGTATGTATGTATGTATGTATGTATGTATGTATGTATGTATGTATGTATGTATGTATGTATGTATGTATGTATGTATGTATGTATGTATGTATGTATGTATGTATGTATGTAACTGTTTCCTGCCTACCAGGGTCACAGGGTTTCCCGTGGGCGAAGGGATAGCGCATCGGGTTGCTGTGCTGAGGGAACAGGGCTCGAAACCAACCATCGGACCAACTGGGGTCACCGAGCACGTTGCAATGTGTAAATACATGCCTTTCTTCTACGAGCCTCTATCAGGCCGACATGGTTTACTGTATGTACATGCAGGACTTGGTAGGTACCGCTGTTCGAACTATTTGACGCCGACTTGGTGCACTACGTATGTGCCACTTAATCTGTGCTGGTATTCAATGAGCCTCTTTGATGCCAACTTTGTTCACTGGGCACGTGTCAGTAGGTGTGTCCCGCTCTTCAATGAACGTCTTTGACGCCAACATGGGTAACTAGGTATTTACCACTGGGAATGTGCTGTTCTACAATGAAAAGAACGATCCCGTAGATCTATCCGATGCTGAGTGGCATCGAATCCACGTCACAAGGGTTCTTCAATGACACCGACTCAACGCATTAGCAGGCTGCGCCACAAATACATAGGGTATCTGCCGCTTTCATTGAACGCCTGTCACGCAAACGCTTTAGCGAGCCGCGCCATGAATGCATCGGCTTTGTGCGGCTCTTCAAAACCTGTCGCCAACTTGGGTCATCGAGTATGCGCTACTTAGTCTGCGGCAAGCGAGGGAACGATTCTCAGCGCTTGCAAGCACGGGCCTACCACGCATCTAGTCTCGGAGGCCACGTGCGGACTTCTCGGCAGTGCCACCAGATGGCGTAGCTAATCCAGGAAGAAGCGCGAGAGGGGAGCCCGGTTGCCGCATGACGAGTTTCTCGGTGTTCGCATGTACCGGCGCGCCATACATATCGGAGGCTACGCAGAGGCTTCGCGGCTGCTGCCCTAGATGGCGCCGACTGTTCTTAGGGAAGCGCGAAACAGGAATCCCGCTGCAGTATACGCCTCATACATAACCTGTTTTGGTGGTAACAATACGTTGCGTCGCTACGTTGATTCAATGTTAACGTATTGTCTGTTGACACATCATCGTGAGATGGGCTTTGCCGCAATTTTTTTTTCTTGTTCATTCGCCCAAGTCTTGATACACTTTTCCTACCTGCTGAGTGACCTCGATCGTCGCCTCGCTCTGGACCTATCGCGTAATCGCATGGCAAGCGAAAATAGCACTCTAGACACCACACGCCTAAGTACGAATTGCTCATTACGCAGCCACGTCTGCCTTCGAGTGGAGCAAGCCTGTGAGTGCCCGCTGTGTACACCGCGTTAGCTCGCACATACGCCCTGTCCGTTCTTAAAGAAGCCAAAGAAAAGAAGCCAAGTTTGTTCCCAGAACACGCAATGGCCTATGGCACCGCCACCCACCTACGTCAAGGTTCCATAGGCCGTTTGATTTATCGTTATACAGCCCGCAGAGCCACCCTCCGCGCATTTTCTGCCTTCCTCGGCGACGCCCTTTTATCACCTCTGGTGCTCCGCTTTCGGGTGATCAGAATGCGCGGAAACCAAGGGAAGTGCTCCGGGAGGCACGGTTGCCATCGCTGGGCCAAGTTTCGTCGAAACACAACGCCGATTGTTCTCGGGCCCGCATCTTGTTTCTCCGGCACCCTTGGGTAAAATTTGCCAGAAGCGCGTGAGGACAGAGTCGGGAGAGGCCGCCCGGTCTGCCGACTACTCTCAGGGATTCGCTCGTAGTTTCTGTGGCCCCGTTTTCTTGTATTCGTCGCGCGATGTTCCGTTTGCGCCTCTGCCATTAGTATTGCGTATTCGGTGGCCCGATATAATTGCCTCTCTCTCTCTCTCTCTCTCTCTCTCTCTCTCTCTCTCTCTCTCTCTCTCTGTGTGTGTGTGTGTGTGTGTCTCTCTCTCTCGCAATGTCGCCGTACTGGAGGCTGGAGAATTGCCCGGTACTGGAGATTCGCCTCTGTTTCTCTTTTGTCTTTCATGCGCGGGGTACCCATGTGGATTTACAAGATGTGCGAGAGAGCAGCAGAAATAGCAACGGATGGTACACACCGTGCTGGTTATGTTCTTGGCTGAAGTCGTGTCTTCTTCCCGCCTTAGCTGTAGTAAGAGCACAAGATGCCATAAGGCTTGCGCCTTTCAGCGATGATGTCACGGCCTTAGGCGGAAGCCTTTGCCTTGAAACGAACAACATGAACCACGTTTAGCATCGTCGCTATTTTGTTCGTTTTGTTTTCAAACCAATGTTTTACACAAGGCTCCCTTATTTTGTGCGTGGCACAATCACTGAAGATCGCTAAGCCGTGTGCTATTTTCATTTTGAGTACCTGATCAGAAACTGATCTTGCGCTGGTGATAGCGAGGTCGATTTGTCACTTAAAGTTAGTCATTTAAAGCGAATAGCTATCTTTGGCTCTTTCGACCATTTTTGTGGTGGGTACTCACTGCTACGTTGGCTGCATCACTACTGTGAGGAAGCCCGTCACAATAGTGAAGTTGCGAAAGTGAGAGGCATCTTTATTCCATCGCATGTTACCTGCCCAGAGTGTCGCTAGTCCGTGGTTGGCCCCTATCACTAGGGGCGAACAGTAACAAGGTGTTATTGTTCCTTGGTATGGGGTCGCGAAAGCGGCATTTACCTCACTTTGAAACGTCACATAATTCTTGCCATGTCTCTAAAATCGTAAGGGGGGGGGGGGGGGGCGTCCTTGAAACCGGTCAGAGGGGGTCGCTTGCTGAAACCGCATATACTGAAAACATGTCATAGCCTTATCGCTTAAAGCTTTGCAACGGTATGCTAACCACGCGTCCTACAGTGCTATCGTTGTGTACAGAGAGAAAAAAAAAGAAGCCATTACTCGATCATGCACGTGTCGCGTGCACAAATGGCGCCGTTGTGCCATGACGCATGACGCAATCGCATGACGCAATCAGAGCTAAATTTAGCCTTTAGCTCGGAGCTGAGAGAGGCACAGCTCGGCAGTACGTCTGTCGATCACAGCGGAACAGGTCCCGTTTGAGAGAACTCACTCAGCTGTAGTAAATATAATACATCAAACTCAAAACCTCTTCGCGTAAAGAGTTACGAGGCCTACCAAGTTTGCAATCTTTTCTAGAAATTTACCGCTTGCTCAGCTACGACACCTCCGCGTTCGACACGCAGAAGGTACATAAATGGAGTGAAGAGACTCGGGCAGCAAGACAAGAGGGATAGACAACCCCCTTTGATCCCGGTGGAAGGTTCCCATATCGATAGGAAACCCAAGCGCAGCAGATTGAAGCAAGCCCAGGAGCCCCAACCCACTACGAGCATGGTAGGCTCGAAGAGGACAAGGAAGTCTCGGGTGCTACCTCTACGTGGATCGTTTCTTTATCGTAGTGTACAAACACCCCGTGAAAACAAACGGGGGTGCTAACAACGGGGAGCAAGCCCGACTGCAAAGTTAGCCAGTAAGACCCTCACTCTACACTATCTGTAAGATAAGTTAGACATATGACCTTTTCTAATACATGAATAATTCAAACTTCCGCATTTGGTTACGTCATTTCTGTACGCCTATTGGCTTGGTAGCCTGCGCAATACTTTTCGCGTATGCCACTGCGGCTGTGTCCTCGATACAGCCTATACAATTTCTTTCTTCTTTCATTCTTTAAATATTAACTAGCAACGTCTAAAATGGCCTACTTGTGTCACCTAAAATAGATATCCTCGATAAAGTTCCAAATAAGAGGGTTCTCATTGCGGTATACGGAATATGAGTCTTTGTTGGGGGCCTGCTTTATCTCAAAAAGACCAAGTTTACCTTCGGCAACTTTCCCTGCACAAAAACGACAGTAAGGCGCAATAACGTGAAATTAGTGAGTTCCGAGATTTCGGTGACGCCATTTCTCCTAAGTTATGACTTCATGCACGCGGTGCATAGAAAATTGAAGAAAGAAAAAGCTTTCGCCTTCAGTTTCTTTTTAGTATTTGGACGTTGTTCTGTCATGAAAGTGCAAATAATCTCCTGAAAAAAAAAGAAGGACTCCACTCATCCGAACTCCATAAATGTTTGTCCTGAGTGTTCGTTCCAGGTGAACCTTAGCCCCTTGCGTAATATGATTTGCATGCTCGCATTCCGATCCGCTGGCACCACCCTTGTTCTTCCTGATTTCTTCTCCATTCCTTTCTCCCAACGCCAGTAGCCTGTCGGAGAAGCCTCCCGCCTATGCATGAATAACCAATTCGATTAGCTTGCAGCTGCTGGTGCCGCAGTTAGGGTTCACAGCATCGCATACACCGCCTTCCGTCCCACCGTGTATGCATACATTTGCTACCAACGCAAACCATCGCCCACGATCAAGAAGACAAGGGCCCCAACCAGTAAAGCACGCGGCGGCGACGTCCTTGGCTTGTTATGGAGCAGGGCTCGTAATCCACCAACGCGTAAAATCGAAACGCGAGGGTACTGCATCCACGCGGCGTCATTGAACGAAGAAACGTGCAAACAATCGATACATGGAAATGACGGGGGTGGCAAAAAATGAAAATAGCAACAACTAGGAAGCAAGATGAAGATGTAGGCGGATAACGAGTGGTCTCATAGCGGCTTATACCGGGGGCCAGCGCTACAGCCCACAAAACGAGGCGGCTGGCCAGCCATTGCTGCTTCGGAGCACGTTCGGTCGACTCCATTATCTGACCCGTAGAAGGCAATCCAGAGGAACGCTTCGACGCTGTCTCGCCGCCTACGGCCGCATGCCGCCGCCTCTCTTGGTTTTATCGCGGAGAACATTCGCCGGGGCCACTTCGCATGTGCGTCCTATTCCCGCTATTTTCGTATAGCGTTCGAGCTTTTCATTTCTCCGACAACCCGAATTGTTTGTTTGTTCGGTTCGTTTTATCCGATCTCTTGCTTGACGGGAACTTCTTTGGTCCACGATGCCGCCTGTGAGTGCGGCATCGAAAGTGGTATTCGAAGGAGGCGGGGAGTTTGATATGAAAATGAGACCCGGGCCTGGATTGAATAAGCAAAACGGCGGCTGTCCCACGTGGCCGCGGCGTTGTTTTTGCCGCCTACGGAAGGAGCAGCGAAGTGATTCGCAATGGCCAGACGCTTCATATTGCGAGGGGCCGGCGTCAGAACAGAAAGAGATGAGTGCTTCTTTCAATTACTTTGTTTGTTTTGCAACGCTGGTCTTATTATGTTTAAGTAGAACTTGTAGTTGCGCGAGTTGGTGGGCCCTTTTTATTGGAGGGAGAAAACAAGGGTAGGAAAGGCAGGCAGGTCAACCAGAACAGCATCCGGTTTGCTACCCAACATTGGAGGTGGTGGAAAGGGGAATAGAAAGAGGAAGAAAGGGAGATAGTAAGCACTGCTTTTTTCTGGAGTTTAGCGCAAAGCAAACGACCACCTTGGGTAAGACTGTAGCCTCTTCTTCGGCAAACATCGACACTTTACGACATTGCTGAAACGACTTAGTTTTGTGCCCTTTGCCCCGCACGAGGTATACAACTGTACGTGACAGGCTACCATTATTAGACAACAGAGGTCTAGTCTCGAGACCTCGAATATTGTACTGCACTGACTACTAATATCATCGCACGGATAATAATAACGCGCATCATCATCCATTCACCGCCCTTTTTTTTTTCTTTCCACCTTTGGCAGAGTAGAGTTGCAGGCAAGATCACACAAACTCAGACCAATCTCTCTCCCTTTCCAGACTATTATGTACTACTATTACTACATACGAAAAAACACAGGACGAGCTCTCACTGACAAGTCTCTAATGTATTGTAAGCACCACGCAGGCTCAACGTACTTTTAATCTTTGTTCCTTTAAGCATTTAGTATATCACACGTAGCAAAGCAGTAAAGCATCAAGGTATCTCGTTTCCAAAGTGTACAGCCACACAAGGTGGCTGCCACCGAGTTGCCACCTCCTTCGAGTTGCACCAGAGCGAATGACAAATTCAAGAGAATGTTTCCGGACGTGGAGTTCGGCCGTAGTTGCTCTGTCTCCGATCGACAGCTTCGCTGGATAATCCGCCACCATATGAAGTGTTCGGCCCGAATTTCTTTTTTTCGCGATCTCCCTTCCGGACGGCGTCAGCATAATCCATTTCCACACTTACTACTACCGCAGCGTCTTCCTATTCATCACTGGTTCCCATATCATGATATGTAAAGAACAGCAGCGCAAACGTCCCAGTGCGACCGTCGCAATACGCCACTTGATTGCAGCTCGATAAAATTTGTCTGTCTTGAACTTCCCTTCTTCGTAAAATTTCGCGTAGGTTGTATACGTCAGGCCGAAACTGTCCAGTGCTGGAGAAGACCACTGGAAACGACAGGGAAACAGAGTGGTGGAGATAAAAAAGAAAGGGAAGTGGGGGGAGAAGTGCGCGTAAGAGCGAGGATCGGATGAAAAAAAAAAGGAAGACGAGGAGAAAAGACAGCAAAACGAGTTTCGCAAACGACCGACGCGCTTCGCTAAGCCTTAAGAGGAGGAGGAGGAGGAGGAGGAGGAAAGCTGTGCTTCGCGGGTGCGCACGCACGCGCGCGCGCGCTTGCAGCCCCTCACGTCGCGCACTAAACCGAATTCAACGGCTGGAGTAGAAGCCGCGGAGAAGGAGGAACGGGAGAGAACCATTATACGGCCCACTTAGTCGGAGAAACGACGCCTTAAAGGAAAAGGAACGGCCCGTTCACTTGAAGCGCCCGCCCGCCTGTCTCCCGTCGGCTGCGGAGAGAGAGAGGAAAGGGATGGGCGAGAGAAATAGGGAAAGGCGAGCGGAAGCTAAAGAAAGCTTGCACTTAGTGAGTCGGCTGTGGAGAGACGGGGAATGGGGAAGACGAGTGGAAGCTAAGCAAAAAGTGGGGCGTTAACTGAAACGGAGACTGTGGAAGAGTCGTGGGGGGAAACGGAGAAGCAAAGCTGCACTGAAGAGGAATTACACAGGCAAGGACGTTTACAAGGTCACAAACGACGAACAAGCCTGGCGGTAAAACTAGCGTTACTAGCGGCGTCCCCACCTTAGTTTAGCAGATTTTGAAAATAAAAATGGACCGACCTGTGAAACTCCGAACATGTTTTGCCTTTCAAATATTTACCAATCGAAAATGCAAGACAAAGGAAATGGGCGGTGCTTCTCGAAACATAACTGAAGACTTTGTTGGTTCATCATGCGACTTGACGCCCCGTAGCTAACCTGGGGCTGCAAGGAAGGCGCAGGATGTGTTGAAGCTTCGGAATGACCGCCTGCGGTTCCACGACGTGTGCCGAAACTACATCGCAACCGTACTTCGAGTCCACATTAAGACGTGGTCGCGAATCAAGCCCGCGACCTCATGATCCTACAGCAGAATGCCTAAGCCACTGAGCCAGCTCCGCAAGCGAGCCATTAATACGGTGGTAGCAGAATTCAGTGTCCTAAATATAATTGTGCTAGTTACCACGACCATCAATCGTACCATGTTGGGCCCGCCCGTTCTCAAGAGATCGCTGAAGATAAGCAGCAGTGCCCTTGGCCAATCTCAGTAGGGAGATTATGTGTCAAGAACGAGTGCTAAAGTGTCTGCTGACAGCGCGGAATAGCTGAGGCGTTCGCGGCAGATGTCCCCCCGACCCCCCCCCCCCCCCCCCGCCATCCCCCGAACTCTAGCAAGTATCAGTATTACAAATCCACCTTCGGATTATCCCTGCAACGAAGCAGGAAAGTGATTGAGATGCCACAGCAGGAATTGGCACTTTTCAATGATGTTGCCCGCATGGGCGGGTCGTCAGAATTGCCATTGTTTCTCGCAAGGTCAAACGCGCACACAAGACACCATTAGGAGAAGTTTGAAGCGTTCGCGTTCATCCCACCGGAAAGCATCGATCGAATGGGACTATCATGCATCCAGTAAATTACGCTAATGTGAACGTCAAACGGGCTACGATATCGATGCTGCGTCGCTTGGGGCCAACACATTACATGCAGCGAAACTGGTGCAATCTCTTCTTTAAGGGACTGTTTCATTGCACAGCCGCATAATCAAGGAGCGCATGCGCGTAAAGCATGTGAGAGGTGCAGTTGTTGCTACGAGTTCAGTGGGAGTAAATAGAAAGAAAACGGAACAATTGTGAGGCGGGAGATACGGGAAGGCCACGGGAAACTAGAGCCTGTGGCAAAAAAAAAGGAAAGAAAGATACAGAAGGGGGCGCACTGATCGCTGAAGGTTGAAAGAGAGAATACGAGCCGAGACGCCTTTATCTTTTAGAGCGACAAAGGACGTAAAAGAGCAGCGAGGTTGGGCAAGAGCTCAAGATAACGGCGTACTTCAAGTATAAACAGCAAGATTTATTGTACTGGTATAGAAGGGAAGGACGTGGGGAAAAAGGGGAAACTTCGGACGGACAACGCGCCTTGAGGGCGGGTAAGGAAACAGAGAGAGAGGAAAGGGTAAGTGAACGCGGAGAAGACTTTATAAACAAAATAGGACGGAACGTGCGTTACGAGATAAACTGCCGCCGGTGAACTGGCGCTCGCGAGGAGGAGGAGGAGGAGGAGGAGAGACAAGACGCGGAAGCGAGCGAAGAGAAAGGGTTGTTCGGGGCCGTAGAAGAGGCCGTTACGATCGGCTATCGTTCGAGCCCCCCCAAAGTGACTTAATGTCGATATAAAAAGAACGACGCCGCCGGCTTTCGCTTTCTCCCGCTTTCTCGGCAACGTGAACCGCGGTTGGGTTAGGCAGGCGGCCCGCCGTTTTTTTTTTCCCCTTCTTTCTTGCTTTCCCTAGATCGTCTCCGACGGCCAACTCCAAAGCGCACGCGAGTCCCCCCCCCCTCTCCCCATACAAAGGCGCGCCAAGTGAAGCGAGGGAGAGGGAGTCGCGAGGCCACCAGCGCACTTTAATGGGCTCCGGCCGAGCGATTCGGCGAGCACTTGCCGTCCGCACAACGACGCCTGCTGCGGGACATGCGTGGAGAGAGACGAGGCTCCTAAAGCACGGTGGCGGTCTAGAACGTCCATAGAAGAAGCACGGTGCCGCAGCGTAAGCTGCGCTTCCGTATTTGCTCTAAATGCGCGCCACCCGCTATGAGGATAGCTCCACGGACGATTTTAATGAATATCCAACCAGGACCTCTCGACAAATCGCTACGTACTCCCACGAGAGCAGGGCGATGGTAATCTACAACAAAGCTGCAGGCCTGCCAGTAGCAACGGAAAACGACAACAGGAGTAGCAACAACGAAAAGAGCGGGGAGACTTCAGCGGCCAGGTAGGATACACAGAACGGGACAAGAATCGAGCCCAAGACATTTCGGCAACAGAGCGGCATGGTTGATCAGCCATAGAGACGGGAGCTACTGTTCGCATCAATCGCAATGCGCAGACTACACTGTGCAAGCGCGAGCCGCCGTGACGAGCCACACGTCTCGCTGGAGAACTGAAAACGGTGAATAAACGCTGACGCTACATACGCCGTCACAGTGAGCTTCGAATAAATGGGTGCACGAGATGCATCGCGGCCGTAATTATTCTGTTACCCGCGGACGAGGCTTACGCATGAGGGAATGAGCTCTTCGTGCTCACTTTATTGATTTTGCATCCAAAACGCTCTGCATGACATCGTTACGATCATTACATCCTGGGACATAGCAGAAAGAGAGAGTGAGAGAGGGAGAGAAAGAGATAAAGCGATAAAGCATCGACGTAGATGTGCGCACCCAACGCCCAAGGGCGGCAAGATAAAGACTGACTCTCGTCTTGAAGGAGCGCGGGGGCTTGTCTCGGAAGGCGCGGTGGGTCCGTTCAAGCTATTTCCTCTTCGCATCTATCTCCCGACCGGAGAAGACGAATATGCAGACGGACAAGCACTGCTCGCATACTTTTAGCCTAATTGCGAGTCGCGGGATATATCCGTCCGCTAGGCGACGAAAACGAGTAGCGGACGAATCCTCAAACCCACAATGCCCAACGCATTACACCTGACATAACGAGTTTGGCTCCTCGAAATGACGATCTGAGCGCAGGAAACTTAACAAAAACGCCCTAGTAGCTTTCATGACAGGCTGGAGTGAAGTTTCAATTGTTGTTTCAACAAGCCGTTTCGCGACCGAATAACTGTTACTAGAACTAATTTTGACATCAGATACATTTGCTTTTTCTCTTTTTTTATTACGAATTTATTCCATCTGGCCAGAAATAAAGGTGGTCAAGTTGTTATAATTTTCCTTTCTATGGGACAGACGTTGAGCTTTTCGACGTTAAGAAATAAAATGGCCGTAGTTAGGCATCGATGGCGTTATGGTGCTTGAGCATGAGATTCTGGGCTCCTGCATGGTGGAAAGGCCCGCGTGATACGACCAACGCCAATGACTCCACTACGCTGTCTTCCTCAGTCGAGGCAGTGCCCTGGGAGAAAAATCGTTTCAATGAATGAAATAATAAATCATGCGGATTTTATAAACAAATGATATCACTCTTCTTTTCCCCCGTTAGAAACGCAGTTTAGCATTAAAATATTTCACTGCTCCTAAAGCAAAACGCTCCAGTCAGAGATTTCGTGCTAAATCGCAAGCAAGACTTCGAAGGCTGCCGCTTGGCAGGACTAGCACATAGTTGTGCAGCGCAAGCGCTGGGTCGACCGTTCGCGCTCCCTGTGCTCTCATCCACTTTTGCTCTCTTATAATATATTTTTTTCTAGAATACGATCTTAGTAACTAGCTTAATTTCTTAGCTCATCTGAGTCTTCCCTTACGAAAAATGCGACAAGTTTTTCGAGCCGAGTGTGACGCTTTCGCTCCAAACCGCACCAGCACAAGACACTCACGTGAAGTAACATGACCTTCGAGGTTTTTAGGTGATCATGGTTTCCAAATGGAAATCAAATGAAAACAGTCTACACTATAGCGACAGGCTTCTTACAAGAAGCCCCGTCGTTGAAGCCCGGATCACCGATCGCGGAAGCAAGACTACAAAAAGGGAGATGGCGAGAGAGAAAAAAGAGAGAGATAGTCTGGCACGTCTTAATGCACGGCGGAAGAGCAGCTTGTTTGAAATGAACCGAAAGGGCCGCGAGGCGACAGCATCCGAGGCGCGGACGGCGGATAGGCCGGGCGACTGACGCGGCAGAAAGCGAGAGAAACAGCGCCGGCTGAGCAAGGCGGCGCTCGGCAAAGAGAACAACAAACAAGGAGAAAGGAAGCGCTGAGGACGAGATTGAGAGAGGGAGCAAGGCGAACCTCCTCCTCCTCCTTCCTCGGCTTTTATCTTTTCATGCGCCCCGCGTCCCCGGGAACGACGAATCCTTTTATCCAGCCACTAAATAAATAGGCGAAACGCCGCCCGCTGCAGTACTGCTGCTGCTGCTGCCTGCGTGCCTGCCTGCCTACCCGGTGCTTCTTCGAAGCAGCCGAGCGCGCGCGCTTGCTTGCCTCCAGAGCCGCTCAACTCCTGCACGTCGTTGCTCTTCCTTTATTTTTCCCCTCCTCGTCCCCACCTTCTCCCTTTACTCCCCATTTTGCACCCCCCCCCGATTCCCCCCGCATCCCCTCCTCTCTCTTTTTTTTGTGCTTCCCCCACTCCTCCCTATAGAGCTCCAGTCATCCTCCTTTGGTTGCTTGTCCTTCGGTGCGTTTCGATTATTGCGTGCGTGGCGGGCGCTCCTACTGCTGCTGCTGCTGCTGCTGCCACCTTATCCTCCGGTTCCGGCATATTTTTCTTGTTTACGCCGGGTCCTCCGCATTGCCCCGTCGAACACTGGGCATTTCCATCTTATTTTTTTTTGCTCTTTCCTCGCTTCCTTTGTAGAATCCGGCCTTCCTTAGTCTCAACCATGCCCACCCATTTCTTCCCTCTTTGCCCAGTTTTTTTTTTGTGCGCCGCATCCCGAAGCCGGTTCCCGATTCCTCCCGCGCCGCGGAGGAACATGTTCGTTCATTCATTTGTTTATATTTCGAGGACGTGGTGGAGGGGAGACTATCGGGGGAGGGGGGATGGATTTCGTTCTCCCTTCTTGTTTTACTTCCCGTACATTTCCATCCAACTATCGGTCCGGCTGTCTTTACATTCTTCCGGCCTTCCTTCTTTCGTTCTCCGTATTCCTTCTTTTTTTTTCTTTTGTCTTCGTTCACTCGGCCGCGGCGGCCACCGTTTGCTCTTCTCCCTTCGGTCGCAACGCGGACCGCGGAAGAGGACGCTCCTGAATTATTGAACACCACTCCGCCGGACGCTCCCTAGCGCTGGAGCGCGACGCCGCGAGGGAGTGCCACTCCATCTCTTTCTATCTCTCCCTCACGTTTCCCACTCTCGTTTCTCACCCTTTTGCAGGACACTTCTCTTCGAAGTCGAAAAAGAAGAAGCTGGGCTATAGTTGAGAAAGTTTCATAATAACCACCAACGGCAAAAAAATACGAAGATAAACGTAGAAGAATAGCACACAGAAACTAACGGTCGCGTCTTTCTACCCTCAAGTCACTTGTCTACCTTCGAAAAACAATAAAAATACACAGCTTTGCCAAGTTAGCCTCAAATTTCGCCGAACCTGCTTATGATTGCTTTCAGACTCGCTACAATAGTAGACAGTATAGAGGTTGTCGCTCTGCTGTTTACGACGTTCTTATCGTTTTAAAGCAGTTATCCAGCCATCACTAAGGGCTCAGCACAAAAGTTGATTCTCTCTCTCTCTCTCTCTCGCTAAACCGCCTATATTATTCTTCATTTCTTTATACTTCTTGATTGACCCTTGACTTTCGTTTTGGATAGTGGTGTTTATTATTTTCCAATCAGTTTTTCTACAATTCCGTCCATACGTCGACTTTTCTACGAGCCTTCTATTGCAGGGCCACGTTCTTGGCTGACCCGCAGTAGCCGATATCTGTCGCTTCCCACAATGACAGCGAAGATGAACACACGACGCACCAGCCAGTACCCCTAGGCTAAGCTGCGGCAGCTGCGATTTCGAAACACCGGATGCCTTATGTCGCGAAACATCCGGTGTTTGACGCCCTTGCCAGTCTGATCCTGCCTTGAATCTTGGAAAGGCGTGCACGTCAGCGCGCCTACCACGATACTCGAGATGGGTATGATGAAAAATGATATGCACAGTGCATGACAGATAGAAAACCTACACAAATATATACACCGCAACAATTTAAAAACTAAAGCACAGCCAAGCAGGGGAGTGCACCGGTCAATGAAGACATCGAACAACTCATGATCGAAAGCTGTCAACCAATCAACAAAAGAATCGTTACCAGAGAAAAGCTTTTTATGACGTCTCCACCCCGTGGCGGAGCTACATTACGCCCACATAAAGGTTGAATTTTGCATTAAGGTCAGGCAAGATCTCTTTACCCGGGAACCTGGGAAAAGAGAGAGCAAGAAATAAAAGACAGGTACGTTAACCAGTTGATATCTACGCTTGGCTATACCGTACTAGGGAATGGGAAAAGGGGTACGAGAGATGAGGGAAAGCGATCACAATAATTGAAAAGGGTTAAGATTCCTTACTACGAAAACATAAGCGTGGGTGCTGTAAAAAAACACACACATAAAATGAAATAAAAACATATGTAAGGCGATGCGTCTTAACACAGCCCACTAAACATTGCAGCTGATCTAAGTTGTCATTACGCGTATTTCGCAGCACATTCCAAACGAAAAATACGGTAAACCTTTGCTACAACGAAATTGTTTCGTTCGAAACATCGCTTTTTTTGATGTTGTGTTTCTTCATCTTGCGTTAATATGACTGGTTTAGGTCTTCCGCTTTTAACGAAATGCTGCTTATAACGAAGTCCAACGAGGGTTTACAGAAAATGAAAAAAAAGAGACACAAACAACTCGAAATAAATGTGTTACGAAACGCGATGAGGGCACGGGACAACACAAACCGATGCGGCGACGAAAACAGCCATGCGCGCAGAGAAAGAAGACCCGGCTAGGTCCCGGCACGCGGCGTATCACAGGTGACAACAAAGGGACCTCAGTTCGCGGAAAAAACCAATCCCGACACGACAGACACACAAAAAAGAAAAAAAGCAGGACGGGGGGCGAGGGGGGGGGGGGTCGCGAAGAAAAAGAGGAAGTAAAAGAAAAGGAGCGCCGGATAACCGGAGCTCGCGGGCCGTGGCCTGGACACAAAAGGAAAAAACGGGCCGACCCCCCTTCAACTGTGCCGCTGTGTTTCAATCATTGTCCTCACGTCAGGTACAGGTGGGTACATCTAGAAAAACCAACCCCTCGCCCAGGTTCTCTCGTTTACTCCGTTCCTTACCATGCGGCGCCTGATTATTTCCTTGTATTTACGCCCCCATGTTTGTGCTCTGCCTGCGTCCTTCGAGATGCGTTGTTTGTTTGTTTTTTCATCTTCCCTGAACCACTATACAGTGTCTGCCAACGCGCTCCTTCTTTCCTTCTAAATGCACATTTTAATTGAGCCTGAAAAGCGGCGCTCAAAGCAGAACATTGCCTTCAAGGCTGCGTTTATTATATCTTGTGTAATCCAGCATCAAAAAAGTGGGCGCAGTCCAAACTCACGAGGTCACGGTTAACAAGTGCGGAAACTTCACGATGGCTGCCACGCCCACATCTCTGCGGTTTCGGTGTACCAGATGCTTATTCTGCGAGTCTAGCTTCCCTTAGTATTCCTCTTTAGAGCCCCTTTAAAACAACGCTCGTTGTAGGAACTCTGCTCGACAAAGAAACTCTGCAGAAATTATTTAACCCACTACAAAAGCTCTACGAATATGCAGAAACACTACTACGCGCTTCTCGCAGCGTAGAAGGCCGACACTTGGTATATGTTTGTCAGGTAAATGGAGTTCGTTTCGAAATGCAGACAAGGGGTAATCGACGTTATCGTGACGTCATGACACACAGCAAACCTTGCTGACATTGTGCGCCAATAAGCCTAGGAGAGGTGGCGTTGCTCACAGAAGCATACTAGGGAGCTGCCGCGGGTGTCCTGTGGCTGCAGCTCGCGCGTGCGATCACGCAAACGGTTGGAGCCAACGTATGTATCGTGACGTCATGAGGAATCCTGGAACGGAGGCCGGTTCGTAGAAGCAAGTCTTGCGAGGCGCTCCGACGCTTGGCAGCGTTTTTTTCCTCAGTATAGCGGGATTCGCTTATAGCCCAAACGAATACAAATTCAAAAAACACACAAATCCCAAATATCATGTTAGAACACCTAATAAAAACTGCAGCGTATGAAGTGAAAAAAAACTAGACTGCCGCCGTTCATTGCCCCTACATAGTAATACGTGTAAATCGAGATGTTTTCGGGAGCCCTTCGTACGGCGATAAACTTAAACCAGATGATAACGAGTACTGTGAGATGCGCTCACCGCTTTCACCAAACTACAATTTTATTCTATGATAATGTATCTACAACTGCGTATGGGGTTGTTTTAAGGCGAAAGCCTTTCTAGGCTCATGGTTAAGTTTGTGTCCGCAGACCTGACCGCCGTAGTGTCATCACGCCATATGAAGACAGATTAAAGAATGAAAACTGATTGATAGTGTCAGTCAGTGAATGATAACGTTGTAACAGAGATTGGTAGAAGTTAATAATGACTACTAATGACTTGTAATGACTACTAATGACTATGAAATGAGAAATACGCCTGACAACGTCTTGTAATGACCACAATTCATTACATATGACTAAATATGCTTTTAGGGAGCAGTAATGACTAAAATAAAGAAGAGAAAGAGAGGAGGCAAAGCGAAATAGGCGAATGATAAGAGGAGGACGAGTAGGCTTTCGCCGTTAACCTCTTATGAGAGATCTTAAGAGACCCTGTAATTTTTACATGCATAAGGCCCGATACATAAAGCCAATGGCCGCCATATTATAACACCTGTTGTGTGTGTGTGTATGTGTATTTATATATGTCATAATACGCCAACATACAATGAAACCAAGGACAACACAGGGAAAAGTACTAGTACTTACTTATTGAGTTAAAGAAATAGTAATTAATGGAATTGAATCAAAAAAGAACTTCCCGCAGGTCGGGAACGATCCCGTAATATAGATACATATAAAATATCCCGCAGACAACATTGCCCCTAGGCATACATCTCCCGCAGTAGTGATCAATGCCGAACAAAATTTGAGTGCGAAAAGACCCCACATACTTTGCCGTGGGCCGGAACTAATAAATAACCTCGAGCGATGGACCGGTAATGGACAAACAATAACAACCAAACCCAAACCATAAGAATCTCCCCCAACGATACAAATAAAATAAACAAATACAATAAACAAATAAAAAAAACTGCAGGGCGGTTGTTTACCCGGGCTACAGCAGTACAGTGAATGAGTCAGAGCACCATCTATCGTGCGGAGCCGTCAACGCAGGCGCAGCGCCAAACAAATGCCCAATTTCAGCTCCCACGCTGCCAATGCTCCGGCTCGTGACGCCAGAAATCCAGGCTCCCTCCGCCGACCTCCTCCGCCTCCCTCTTCGACCCATCTAGCTCCTACCTCTCCACTCCCGATCTATGCGCAAGCACTTGCCTCTATTTCCACATTACATGCCCTCTGTTTCATCCGTCGCAACACTTTTCGTTTGTTTGTTTTATACTCGAACGTTTATCTCTCGAGACACGAATTCCAGCTCGCTCCATCCTCCGCGCGCGTATACCCTCTCCTCCGGCGCTCCACCACTCTCTCGAATCCGGAATCCAACGGCCTTCCGAAACGTTCATTACCGGATATAAATCGTTTTCCGGTCGCAACGCCCGGGCGCAACGCCAGGAAGCCCTTCAATTTATTTCCGGGCTCCGCCACCACGTACTACGTACTTGGCACACGAGCGCGCGCTTTTCTATCGCCGAACCCCCCCCCCCCCCCCCCCCCCTAGGCCCGGCTTCTCCCAACCACCGCTAGCGACACCGTGGACAGGATCGCGAGGTGCACGACGAAAAGAGAGAGAGGGTGGGACGCTCCTTCAACAAGTTTCTCCCGATGCCGTGTCGCGAGAACGATACGCGTACGAGCGCCGCAGTCAGAGCAACCGGTTGCCCTCTCACGCGATGCGATGCTTTTCCGCATTACTAAAGTCGCAGTGGCAGAGCACGCTTTACAGGGGCAACCTCGTACGACTCGATAAATCGTTTCAAAAACGCCACCGACTACTGTAACTAAGGGTCGAGGAAACAAACGAGAACAAAGAAGCTTTATCGGTGAAACCACGAAATTCTGCATGAGGCACACAAGTGAAAGAGTTCGACTCACTCAGCTCATTCCCTCGCGCAGGCAATGCAATAAGGGATTTTAACGAAATGTTTCCGGGGGAGCGTTGACTTATGTTTTCCATTCGAACTAGTGATAATGTGAAAACGAGTGAAATAAAAGGAACAGTAGTGAAGTGACAGCTGGCAGGAGAACACACCTAGTCGGATTCGAAGGTATCACCTGCGCTCACGTCAGTAAATAGAACCCTTTATAGACATTTATTCGTTCTGGCATTGTTGCTGCCTTTAGACGGTTTTTGTGCAATCACAAATGGTGCTGTCGTTCTTGACAAGCCGATAGCAAATGTGCTGGACCGTTTAATGTTCAATCAATAAAACAATCAAACAATTTATTTCCAAAAATTAAAGGAAAGAAGAAAGAGGCGTAGATAATCGGGCGCGGCCATGGTTCATCTACATCCCTTGCTCTCTCTTTCCTAAGAATGAAGCTACAACTCTTCAACCTTTTTCGACAAACAACTGTTCCCATCAATTTCCATCAACAAGAACTGGTAGAGCCTTTTCACAAGCTGCGCATCTTCGTTTCGACATTAGACCACCACAATCTTCAGATTCCTTTGCGACTTTTACAAGTTGTTTTATTAAACTACCGACACGAATCAAATCGAAGAGCATGAACTCGTTCTCTTGCAGGTAAAGCTCAACGTGTTCGGGTGCATTTATCTGTCCGTGTTCATCGAAACCGAGAAGCAAGAAAATGAAAAATAAACAGGAACAGCCCCGACAGGCGCCATTTTATTGACGACCGAAACCGGAGGAAAGACCGATTAGAGGAGGGGAAACCGAAGACAAAAGGATGAGCGATTAAAACGAAGGACACGAGACTTCATCGATCGGCGCGAACGGCAGTAAGAAAGAAAATAAAAAATGGGGAAAGCAGCGAACCCTTTTCTTCGTTCGTCAAAGGACGAACTCGACCGCGCCAGCATCACAAGGGCGTTTCTCTTCGCTTCATTTTTTTTTCTTTTCTCTATGTGCTTCCTCAGAAATCGTTTTCCCGAATGTCCCTTTTCAAAGCCCGTTTCCCCCCCTAGCGTACAAGCTTTCTTTCTTTTTCTTCGATGCGCGCTTACATTTATCTCTTCGTTGCCCTAAAAGCGCGAATCACGCGAGCAGAACTTGAAGACAGGATTGGTCGAAGCCCGAAGTCACGTGAACTCCCGTTTTCTTCCCTGCCTCCGTCGTTACTTTCAATATTTTGTTATACTCCCCGGGCTCTTTTTAACTTTTCGCTCTTGAAACCACGCCCATATTTATCGAATGATCCCCGCCCTAAAACGCAATGCGGCGCTCTCTCGCCCGCCGGCTTCCCAATTCACTCTCCGTCAATTTTTTTTAAAAAGCGCCCCCGCGTCTTTTTTTTTAAAAAAGTACCGACTTCAAACGCGAGGCGGCGCTCGGCGTCGTCCAATAATCTGCCACCCGTCGTTCGGCGCCTGCGCTCCATCGCTCAAAGGCTGAGCCTCCCGACCACGCCCTTCACTTCATTTTTTTTTCTCTCTCTCTCTCTATTTCGAGTTTTACAAAATGCGTCGCTTTAAGCTAGCCAGCGGTTACGTCCTCGTTTTTTTCAATCGGTTTTTTTTTTTAAGAAAATACCCGCCTCGTTGGCTCGGGAAAACATTGCATTTTGCTGCTGCCAGGAGGAAGTTGCCGGTTCGACTCCAGAGTGGGACAACCGCATCACAGTGCATAAGAAATGCGAAAGAGCCTCCGTGGCCGATCAAGAAGCGTTATGTGTACGAAAGTAGTGCGATAGCCTTTAATGAAGTAAGTATACGGTCTCAACAAGTGACTGCAGCTCCTTAGTTAAAAGATCTTTCCTGTCAAGGGTTAACTAGCTAGCAGTCAAGAAGGTAGCGAAAATCCACACACACACACACACACACACACACACACACACACACACACACACACACACATACATAGCCGCTTTGATTGCCTGGTGCAAGAGAAGCGGACCAAACCAGGACAGGTAAAATTTGCTTGAGTCTGTACAATAAGAATGTTCATGCCAAGAGCAGCGCCACAATAACATAGTATATTGCGCTCTCCCTACTTCAACTTCTTTTTTTTTTCATTTGCGGATGTCATGAAAACATAAACACCTAGAATATCATGCCAAGCCTGTCGCTAGACTAACGGCTCTGAATGCTACTCAATTTTTATTTCTCTCCCGTAAGCACGGCAGACTTTCGAAATACGGCTTGATTATTGGGCCAGCTTTTGTAAGATGAATTCGATTACTTATTAAATAATTCAGTCATTAACCATTTACTTTATTTTACGCTCAGAAAAGCGCAGGGGCTTCGAAAGAAAGAAGCACAACAGAGTTCGACGGGCTCCCGAGCCCGTCAAGCTCGGTTTGATTTTTCAGAAAGAGTAAAAGTTGACTACATATACTTTTCCTGATATGCAAGACGTACGCTCTTCGTCAAAAGAACACGGGCTGCGTTGCCTGCGACTGATTTACCTGTACAGAGATGCAGACTACGGACCGTTTAAGGGAGTTGCTGCCACACTAAAGCCCCCAAAACTTCTTAAAGTAGCGACACTCTCCTCCTCCACCTTCACTCCTCCTCGTTTCTCCTCTCTTTCACGCTCCCTCCTCGACCGTCGCGCCGCCTACACCGCTCGAGCGTAGCATTGGCGCCAACATGCGCTCCTCGCGACTCCGTAGACGCTTCTCGAGCGAAAATGGCGCCGAAGCACGGCGCAAGGGCCCACGTGATGCTATTAGGCCAATAGCGACGCGGCGTCCGCCTTGGCCAGAGCGCGCGAGGAGCAGGCGGCATTCTTCAAAGCGTGGCACTACTTTACGAAGTTTAAGGGGCTTTATGCCACAGGCCGTTCCAGCGTACCCTGGGGGATGAAGGGTTCGCGTTCTCACCACCCAGATGTCTAAGTTTCAGGAGCGCCACGACGACCACACCCCACAGCTGAGCGACAAATGCGGTAAAGGCGCGCAGTATCACGTATATTTTTTTTATTTTCATAAGGCCTGTATGTCGGGGCCCGTATTCACAAAAGAAGCACAGTACGACATCGTTATAACGAAATCGCTTTATTCAACATACCGCTTTACTGGAAGTTCTTCCAGTTCTCGCGTTTCTAGGGCTCTCCTATACCTCCTCTAATTTGAACGCAATCCTGTGTACAACGAAGTCAATTTACTGTCCGGATGGCATCGTTGAAACGAAAGTTTGCTGTTCTTACGCTGAAATAGACCGTAAGGGAATACTGCAGCCAATCGTGGTGCCGGACACGTTTTCGAAAGTGGTCGGCCAATGCCAAGCAGCACTGGCGAACGAGATTTGTGAATTGGGCGCCAGATGGCGATCGGCGCGCATTCTCCGCAACAGTGAAAAAAGTTGTGTGTGCCTCCAGCATGGTACTTGCTATGTTGCAATGCATTGCTGCACATCAATACAGGGTGTGTCCGCAGAACAGTAAGGCTATTGCCAGGAATTAAGTTCATCTTAACTTACCAATAGGAGTACTTGCGAACTTTTCAAAACATGCTCGGTGGACGTCGATACAACGTTGCCAGCGTTTCTGTCAAGGTCGCTACGTTTCCTAGTAGGAGGCCGCGAGAATATCCTTTGAAGCCTACGTCGCGGTTCAACTTTTTTCTCACGGTCTGAAAATGGTGCCCTTCTAAACCGCATTTGATCCGGGGGGACAAACCGTAGTCTTTTAAAATAATATATAACGTATATTTTTCTTTTAATGCGCCAAATAGCCCAGACGAAAGTTTCGAAAATTCGTAGCGCCGAAAAACAACGGCCTCTGACACATTAAAAGAAAAAGCGGTGAGGCGACGCTCAACGTGCATAAAAGCAACGAACGTGATCCTGTCCAGTGCTTTTCGTCCTTTCAAATAACCTAACTATTCTCAGGCAACGCAAGACTGTGGGTCATGAGCTATATTTAAAAAAAAAATGAAGTTGGCAGTTCAGCAAGGTGCTACCACCTTTTTTTTTCGTTAACATAATAGGTGCCCGATTAATTTCCGTGTTCTCCCAATGAGTTCTCAACAGTGCACATCAACCGCTTTTTGTAATGTGCAAGGTCGGGAGCAGGAAACTTAAAACGGGAAGGTGAAGAAAACAGTGGACTTGTTGGAGGCGCACTAAACTGAAATAATTTAAACCCTTAAAAGTGAAGAAGGGTGTAAACCGATCTATAACTCACCCCCGTGCACACGAAAAGGGTGTAATAAAGAAATAAGTTAGAGACAGAGTTACATCCTTTTTGAACAATGGTGTAAACATAACTATAACTCACCTCGGCGCACCCAAAATGAGTGTAAGGGAGTAATTTACAGACAGAATTACAGCCTTTTAACTTTCAAGGGTGTAAATCATCTTGCAGCGTGCAATACCAAAACAAAGCCACACTTTACCAAGACGGGAGCCTTCGTAAGCCAGAAAAGACGCAGAAACGACAGGCGAACGCGTGGCGACGCCGCGTTGAAATATCCGCGCCAGCTCACCATCACAATTTGGATTTTGACAGCACCCGTACACGCCTATCAATTCTTTTTATCAGTAAACAAGGGCAACGTTATCTTCCAAAAGAGCCAAATATTAAACTTGGCACGTTTCAATAACTCTTTACTGAGCCACAACGGTCGAAAAACAAATTGGACGCGTCACTCTGACGTACCAGCGCTATTGTCAAGCGCTCGAAATTCCATTCACCTTCCCACTAGTTTCCTTGTTATTATTGAACCAATTACCGCGAAGCATCACAAAAAAAGTTTCTAAAGAGAAACATTTTTTTTTTCAATGTAAACTGGTTAAGTCTGTCTCTTTCACGTGTTTTAAAACTAATCGAATGAAAGCGTACCAGCCATCCACACGCTCCGCCACTGTTCCGCTGAAAAAAGTCGCGCTCCTGGTTTGAACCCTCGCCGATTCGCTTCAGATGATTCTGGCAAAGTACCGTACAGCACGCGCCTCTTAAAGCGAGATCTCTTTGTTCGAAATATTACTTTATTCGAAGTCTTTTTTCATATTCTCCCGTTACAGTGAATCGTTTATCTCCTCCGGTTTGAACGAAATACTGCTCATAACAAAGTAGATTCCTATTTTGATGACTTCGTTACGGCGAGGGCTTACTGTAATTATAGAATCAAGGGACAGGCGCGCCTTATTCTTTGCATTCCACAGGAGCTTTTAGCTTGAATCCAGATACGCTCTACCTAAATTTCTATGCGAGCTCATTCTTCGCACTTGTTCATTGCTCAACAGCAAACCCTCGCTGTAACGAAGCAATCTTAACAGGAAATGGACTTTGTTAAAAACAGTACTTCGTTAAAACGAAGTTAAGCGGGAGTCATACAAACGCGAGAACAATGAAAAATCGAATAAAGCGGTATTTTGCAAGAAGCGATATTGCTATAACGAGTGTTTAGTATGTATATAGTGATCAGCCATGCTCTAATAAGATATTTCTCAAGCCGCAGCTTGAGCCTGAGTTTTATCGCTACCAGATACCTTTTTCCTGTGAACCCCCCGTCTTGTAAAATCATATCTGGATCATCAGCCTATATTTACGATCACTGCAGGACGAAGGCCTCTCCCTGCGATCGCCAATTACGTCAGTCTCGAACTGACTCCAACTTCCACCAGCAAATTTCCTCATTTCATCACCCCAACTGGGGTTTCCTACCGTCCTGGACTGCGCGTCCCTTCCCTTGGAACCCATTCTGTAACTCTAATTGTCCCCCGACATCTACCCTATGCAATACACGGCTTGCTGAGTTTCATTATTTTCCATTATTAAGTAATGTAATATTGGCTATCACCGTTTCCTCTCTGATCCAAACCGCTCTATTACCGTCTCTTACCGTTAAGCCTAATATTATATTGCGATAGCAATTATGCGGACACTCCATGCGCATCCCGTCGCCGTCGCCGCGATTTTGAGGATAAAGTCCAAGGGAGAAACACAGTCGTCGCGCGTCGTATGCTGTATCTGCGAGTCAAAGCACGCGACGGAAGACGACCATCGTGGCTCAACCTGGCGCGCGCGAACGAAGAAAGCGGAGAGCAAACGCGCTGTTTTCCGACGCGCGAAAGACCGTGGTGGGGATGGGAAGGAGGGAGGGATGGCTTTGTGCTCCGGCAGCAACTTCGCATTTCGCGAATGGGCGCAAGAAGAACTTACGATCGCGGCTCAATGTCCCGCGCCATATATGGAAGAAAGTGGGCGGGGGGGGGGGGTAGTGACGCGGGAGGGAGAGGGGCCTGCTACGACTCCGCCAACAAGGGCGTACTTTGTACGGTTGCGCTCGCCGTATTTTAAAGGTGATCTGCAGACGGCGCTGCGTTCCCGCCGCTCTTGTGTTGAAGCGATGGACAGTACGAAGGTCACTTCGCTCGCTACTGCTGCCGCGCTTGCTCGCACCGGGGCTTGAACAGCAAGTGTCCGCGCTCGTTGAGCGTGATGTGTTGTTTGCTCGTGCACGCTGAATTCAACTGGTAAGCAAACGTTTCCACGTTTATATGGCCGATAAAACTATCTTTCGTATAGCTGGGCACTAATCTGCTATCGCAATCGATGCTGTGCCTTGCGGGCAAAACTGCTACTTCTATCGTGCTGCTACTGTTGTGCTTGAGTTCTTTGTTAATCTATAAATTTCTGCCCCATAAGTTAGCACCGGTGCCCTTTTCAACGACAGTCGTAAGCGCCCAGTCTGAATTTGGTAGTAGTTGCGGTATGCCCTCCAACCAATTTTTATTTTTCTGTAGATTTCCTTCTCATGATCAGGGTCCCCTGTGAGTTATTGAGCTAGATAAACATACCCCTGCACAGGCTCTGGAGGCTAACTGGCGATCATGAATTCTCGTTCCCTAACCAGACTACAGACTATTACCTTTCTCTTCTGCACATTAATCCTCAACCTAACTCTTACACTTTCTCTTCTAAGGTCATCAATCATTTATTGCAATTCTTCCGCACTGTTGCTGAAAAGGTCAATGTCATCTACAAACCGACGGTTGTTGATATTCGCTGTCGGTCCTCCCTCCTAAGCCTTCCGACGTAGTCTAAGAGCTTGATTGCTTGTAAGCATACAGTGAACACCATTGCAGATATTGTCTCCTTGCCTGACCGCTTTCTTGATAGGTAATTTTCTATTCTACTGGAGCCCCGAGGTAGCTGTGGAATCTGTAGATATATTTCTCAAGATATTCACGTATGTCTTCTTTACTCCATGATTACGCAAAGCCTCCATGACTGCTGGTAAATTTACTGAATCAAATGCATTTTCATATTCTATGAAAGCCATATAGACAGGCTGATTGTACTCTGAAGATTTCTCAATTAACTGATGAATGACATAGATGTGATCCATCGTAGAATATTTCTTCCCGGAACCAGCCTGTTCTATTGGTTGATTGAAGTGTTGCCCTCATTTTGTTTGAAACTATTAGAGGTGTGCGATTAGTGATTTTTTGAGACCATATCGAATAGTACCCGAATCGAATCGAATATATTTAGAATAGTTTTAGAATAATGAACAGCCGTTATCACAATTAATACAAATTTATGTTAACATGCTAGTATTCTTAGAGTTAGAAAAACCACAAATGGAGCATTAGAAGCAAACAAGCGAATTCATAGGCATGCACAGGTCACTTGAAAGAGTGAGAATGATTGGAGTACAGCCTGTGAAGTATAGGTACTTAAGCCACGTAGTGTGCTACGTCACGTACAATAAAGGACTGGCTCACAAATAAACCGAAGGTAACAAAATATAAGAACATGATTACAATATATGAGTCCTGCAGCTAAACAGAAAGTTACAAGGTAGTACACCAATGTATATTCGTACAATAGATAGCACAGGTGAGAGCATTATAGCAGCATAAATGAATACGTCACGTAACTACGACCAAAATAGATATGTATAAAATGTGCTAAAGTAGAACGCTACATGGTACCACCGCGCAAGAATTTGCGGTATTTATAGCAATCGCGCTGAGTTGTGATGGTAAATTATTCCAATCAGTGACAGTTCGATGTATGAAAGAACGGGCTATAAACGATACGCAACAACTGATTCGTTTGACTTATACGAATGATCGGGGCGCAAAAAGATATATTAGGGTGGTGTGAAAAATATATAATGAAATATAATGAAATGAAATGATATCCCCGTAATAACAAGCTTATTAGCGCTACTTTCTCGCCAATTAAAACTGGTACCGAATTTGCACATCTGCTATCCAGGCTCGTAATGTGATCCTGTGAAATATTAGTGTACTTTTTTCACTGCTCAAGCTAAGTAACAGTCGAAAGTGCTTCTACAAAAATTTATACTCTAAACGTGCTGAGTCGGCGAGCTTCGAGATGCCAAGCGACAGCGTGGCTGGATAGACGTCAACACGTGTCACCAAGAGCCAGCGACCTCGAAGAATTGCCAGTCTTCTTGTGTTTCGACACGAAAGGAAGAAGAGAAAAATAGAGTTCATTGATATCGTTTGCCACCATTCCGCATGTCACTGACCTCAGGCTTTTTTCCACCCGAATCACTTGACGTTTCCCGTCCCGCCAACACGAACGGAGTCAACATTTAATTGCCACCGCCCAGACTCGCTTCGCCATCTAGCGGGTAAGTATGAAAGCTTTACACTCTTAGGCGCTGCGCGCGCTTTGTGAACCGGTCAGTAGAGTTGGTTCTTTCTCCTTGAAGTTGATCACGTCTGTTCTAGATGATAAACAGCGCTGATGAAGCAGGCGGCAGATTGGAGGTAAGAAGACTTGGAGTTATATTGCAGGGAAAATATTTACAGCCGAATGCGGAGTTTGCATAGAAGAACACTGATGACAAACACAGACACTAAAAACACCAGAGTAAACAGTTCCTCACTCTTCTACTTTTCGTAAGTTAGAGCCTAGGACAACTGTCCCTACATGCGACCAACTGAGTCTGACTGATCGACCACCAAGTGGTTACGGCCCTGACTAACGTTGCATCGTACGAAGTCTTACTTATCTATCAGTTTAGTGACTATAGCTCAGAATGAAATGAACGGGTTCGAGACAGTCCTTAAATACACTTCAGTAAAATATAGAAATGGGAAGTAGAAATTGCTGGCCCACCTTAACATTCTCCTAACTAATGGCATTACAATTGAATCTGAACAATTACTCAGTTCCGGCTGATCTGGATAGCAGTGTTTTTAGACTTTATAGGCAAGCGTTTGACACTCTTTCCCATCATGGCTCTCTATATCTCCTATTCCCACGCTCTCCGCGATTCCTCGCTGCATGTGTGTCTCTAATCTCTGTCGCCACGTTTCTGCCTAATTCGTCCACAGGCCCGCTCTCATAGAATACCAGAAGTGGCACACGTACTGGCAATTAACAAACACTCCGCCAAAGGGGCATTTTTTTTTCTTCCGGATCTTACGCTGTCACTACGCTGGCCTCTATCAGCTTTTGACGACTGGGCTGTTTTTCAATCGGGGAATCCTTGGCACCGTCTCCGTGCAGGTCATAGACCGTGTAAAAGGCGCTTGCCATTGTGTGTCCTTTGTCATAGGCATAGACACGACGGTACATCAGTTTCATTACTCATCAGTTCATTAGGTAGCCTCGGCAGTCTACAGCGTAGCATTTGCATGCCGTAATTGGTACGCGACTGAGGCGCGTACCAGTATTCCAGAAATTGGGCTTTGTGGGGAGCTTTTCGCTCGTTGAGTTCGGCTATTGATTAGTGTACAGTTTATATTTCTTGTGTGCTCTTTTTTATAGGCTATATCCCCAGACGGTATTCCACAAGATTCGTAATTTTGAAAGTTTTAAGCTCCTCAAATAAGGAGACTGATGGGAAATCGTGCGGTTTGTTACATACAGCACACAAAGATTTCTCTCGTAGTACGTGCAACTTAACGTTTGTTGCAGAAGTCGTACCCCATACGAGGCAAACATAGCTTAAGTGGCTCATGAATAAGGAATTGTATATTAATCGTTTAATGGAATGGGAGAGAAAGTTCAGTGAATATAAAGAGAGAAGTGATTTGGGAAAGTTTGCCTGCAAGGAAATCAATACGATTATTCGAGGTCATGTGTTGGTCAAAGCGTACGCCTTGACATTGTACAGATTCAGCGAATGCAATCCTTGAGCAATTAATCCTAAGGTGTCCTTTCAAAGTGACTTGCATATATTTAGCTAAAAACAGCAAATATGAGCAAGGACAGAGTTTCAGAGTAGAAACCCAGCAAGCATTTACAGGCGGAATTATTTTTGTTTTATTTATTTATTTATTTATTTATTTATTTATTTATTTATTTTAGAAATAGTGAAACACACGGCGATCCTTGACTTCATTCACTCAAGCCAGCGAGGAAGCGCAGACCCCTGCAGACTGCCGTCGTCACGTGGCACTTCTCACATGAACTGAACTGTCACGTCACTATATAGCGAATCCTGTGACGTCACTAGCGAATCGTTGATGCTACATCAACAATGCGCTATGCCGCTAGTGCTATGCTTTCAATATACGGCGCGTTTTTATTTATATTTGTTTTTTACACCATAGAGAATCTTAAAAATAGCCTGTGTCAAATAGCGTAATTATATTCCTTGAGCGGTATTACTAGATTCGGTGGACTTTGCCCGGACAAAAAAAATTAAAACGCATAATCGACTAATTACCAAAAAAGGTCGCCAATTAACTTTTGCATTATGTACTTTACAGGACATATAGCAATTTACTAATCGTAGCCGGTGGTTTGCACGGCATATTAGCTTGGAACGAAATCTGCTGTTCACGCGGGTTTCCAGATATGCGCCGTGAAACTTGCGATAAAAATGCACACTATTTCCATTCTCTTCCTTTTTTAACGAACGACCGTTTCATGCGTTCAAATAAAAAAAGTAACTGGAATGCCAATGTATTTCGTCACCAACGTCTGGAATTATCTCGTGCGCACGTCTATGTGCGTAAGCACTCTGGATAATGTATGTTGTCCACCTAAGCTATCACTGGCCATGCATTTCATAGCCCGAATGATTGTGCCGTCCGTACTGAGCCCTGACATGCGGAGAAGCACGCGTATGTCAAGTCCGAATCGACATATTCTTTTCTTCATTGCAGTGGAGTAAGTTTGTTAGTGGAATTATTCGGATTCTTGATGCCTTGACAACGACAAATAAAAGAAAAGAAAAAAAAAACCTCATGGACCCCTTGTGCATGATAAGCCTCATTCCCTGAAACGCCTGCTTCCCAGTGCACGTTCTTACATTTAACGTCTTTGTGTCGCGACCATGATGTCCTTACAAATAGCAAATTTATGCGCAAGTCTAGATGCCAGATGTACGTGAAAAGACTTGTACACGCTCCTCCGTATGAGATCCTTCACCGATTGTTCTGAATTCTAGAGCGAACTTTAGGGAAGTGGTTCCAGTGCGCGGTGACTATATTTGCATGCCTAATACTTTTGTGCCCTCGCGCAGGGCGTGTTGTTATTTCAGACTATCTTTACTTTTTATTGATTCCTGCCCAAGGGCTCCATTCCTGCTCGAATGGAGCTTTACAAAGACGCTAAGTAACTGACTGCCGAAGTAAGGTCAGAAGACAAGGCAAAAAATAAAAATAAAAATAAAAAGCTGCTGAAGAACTTGTGCGCCGTAAACACATGTAAAAGATCCCGTTGCGAGGATAAAATCATCGGGTCATCACCTGAAAGATAAATATGTTACACGGCTACACTGCCAAAAACAAACAAACCTACAAACAAACCCCAAAAACAAACCTCGCAGGTCATTAAGTAAGCTTCCACATCGAAATCGAAACAGTCAGTTGTGAAATATTTGGTTTGTCTGAAATGTTAGCAAATACCGAACAGTTCCTTCTCGAACACGAATACTTAGTGTATCATATTGGATTCGTATTCGAAACAACGAACATTTGGCAACCCCAAATTCAAAGTTGTCGTAAAAGCTCCTAGTTGTATCAGAGTGTGCAAGAAATATTCCTGGCAGATTCTTACCCGGCATTGTTTTGAGGTTCGTCGGGATCGGCCATGCTGCGCCATCTCTTACATGTAAGGAGGCGCCTTTGAGGTTCTACAAATCGCCTCCGAGATCCCGCGTGCTCCTCAATCTCGGATGCCTTGCGTTACGCAAGCGCCATCTGTTACCTCCCGGCAACACCAAATGTAAGAAGAGGCGGCTGCGGTGGCGACATCTAGTGGTGTCCAAACCATACGCTTTTTCCTTAGTTTCACCTTGAATGCACCAGATGGCAAGGCATTTTTTTCTTAGAGCGCATCAAGGCACTCTATTGCATTCCCAAACGTTGCAAGGCGCGCCCGGTCCGTTGTGCAGTCCGACAGACAGCGTATATCAGGCGTAGAACTGAAGTTCGGAGAAAGAAAGCGAATTGGAATGCTAACGGTATCCATCTTTTGGCACGAAATAGATGCTACCTGTTCACTTTTACGCTTGGTGTGTAACAAAACCACGTGGCCATAGGCTTCAAGCGCATTTTTTAGACGTATGAACCGCGGCTCCAAATGACGAAGACGCTGTCGCGAACAAGATGATACACTATGCGCCATCAACAGAGAGCAAGCAAATAAAAGCAAATAAGCGTCATCAATAAACGAGCAACTAGTTTGAGAGAAAGACAAAAAAAAAGAAAAACCAATGAACATATGGACGCGGTCGCTCAGCCCTTTAACGACGGACGCCAATTCGCCTTCATTTCCCAAGTAGTCAGGGAGAATGTAGGCGCAAGGTGAACGACAGCTCGAGCGTAGACGAACGTGAGTGAGTGATCTCGTGGGGGTGCGGGAGCTTTGGGCTTGTGGCGTTGCGCGCCTGAGCCCGAGGTTTCGTGCGAAACCCACGAACGTTCGCATACTTAAAGGTAAATGTGAACGTTACAGAATACGAAACGGTCCGAATTAATTCGAAGTCCCCCACTACGACGTCCCTCATAATCAGATTGTGGTTTTGTCACGTATCTTTCTTTAGCTAAATAAAAAGAAACCAACGCTACCATCTAAAGCCGGAAAAAGAATGTTTTATGCATGACACACTGAAGTATACGCACAAAAGCACATAAATTGTAACGCAGTTAAACAAAAAAATCTCCACCCAAGCACTCCGTACAGATGGTTCATCAGTGAAGCTGAAACATGCGTCCCCAGCGTTTATCACTGGGTCAATCCCGACGGTTCATTAAACGACGGCTTGGTAGGCCGCTGGATCCTCGGTACGCAATTGCTGCTTGCGCTCGGCTGCGCGAGCTTGTTCTTGTGCCCGGGCTGCAGCATCGCCACGGTGTAGACGAGCTCGTTCCCGGTTCAGCTCGCGGCGTTGCTGATCGAAAGCTGCCTGCTCCTCAAGGGCACGTACGACCCGTGGCCTACCTATTTCGCAGCCGGAGAAAAAATACCGCGCGCGCGCTCGGCTGCGACGGAGAGCAACGACGTTACTACTGGCGCAGTCAATCTCGCGCCTCTTTCTTTGTTTTTTTTTTTGGGGGGGGGGACACACGCATGGGGTTGTGCCGGAGGAGTTTTTGACGTACAGGCGATAGACCGACGGACGGACGAATTGGCTAGCCATATACAGCTTCGCAGTAAAAGAGATTGAGAGCAACGTCCCCCGTTATCGTGCTGCCTTGTAACTGCTGGCGGCACGTGCCCGTGATCCTTTAGTTTCTTTTCTTATCACCCCTTTCACCCTTTTATTTCCGGGATAGAATCAATAAACACATTCTGTTCCGAACCTCGAACTACATGTCGTCGGCGTCAAGAGAGCGATGAAACAGAAAGAAACCACATGAATACAAGCGTCGGATTAACGCTTTTAAATATTCGTTTTCCGTCGCACGATTGACGAAGACCAACACTTTTCCCGAGGTGTTGCTGCCCCCGATTTTCTAACCCTTGTTGAAAATATGTTCCATTACATGTTTTCTTTTTCTAATGTTAACTGACAGTCTGTTGAGCTGGTTGTTCTTGTTGGATGAAATTGTTCATTTGTTGCTTTTGTTGTCATCTTTTGCGGCAGTGCAATAGCTTCTTGTGCTGGCTACGTTGTACTAAGGTATTTGTTTGTCGTTCTTTTTTCAATTTTGCAGCAATGTAACCTCCCTCAAGAATGCATTCTTCTTATTATAGATAACGACACAGACAGACAGACAGACAGACAGACAGACAGACAGACAGACAGACAGACAGACAGACAGACAGACAGACAGACAGACAGACAGAGAAAGCAAAGGAAGGCAACACGCATGCACACCCCAAAGTTACCAGACTTCCATAGAGCCTCACTAAACGCACTACAGTCGGTGATAAATCAAAAGTTCTGTGGCAAATAATGCTGTCCAACTCAGAATTGCTACACAGGGTGTTTTACGTAACTTGAACCCAGTTGTAAAAACATTCCGACGGAATTCATCTACGATGACAATCCAAGTTATGTGAATAATTGAAACGCGTGATGTATGAAGCATGTAGTGCAGCCGGGCACTTCTTTCGGGCTTCACTCCGGACACGCTGCGCCTTCTGGCGGCGCCGCCATGAAGTACGCACATACCTAGAGGCGCATACACAGTGAGCAAAGTTGGCGTCAAAGAGTCGTCAAACGGTTCTTCAATTATTACTGGAGTTTTCCTGGACACACACCGCGACTGCTACTCCAGATGGATATGATGAAAAATGAAACTATATGCACAGTTCACAACACAGATACACAGCACACAGAAAACACACCACAACACTTAACGAAATAAAGCATAATTAAAAATTTTAACTTACCACCGGTGTCTCTAAGGCAGGTTAAAAGTGTATTCGTACCGCGGGGCCGACACAAGTACGTGTCATAGCTCAAGGTACGACAGTCTGTTGAATATTTATTGCAAACATTCGGGCAGGCTTTTTTCTCTCTCATATGAATGGTTTCCAAGCGTAGGTGAAGTGGGTACGCCTTGCAGTGTGTTGCGGCAGAGCACAGTGGGGATATTATCCATTTGAATTTAAGTAGGAAAAGTAACACGGTGCTATCAGGCATGTCTACAGCGCTTTCGGGCAAAAAGTAGTTCCTTTGATGGCCATACATATCAACCTGCTCGTGTTAAAAGATAATTTTTCTCTATTTTAGGATGTTGTACGTAATCGCCACTACGAGGAACCCTTGCGTCACCTCTCGGTGTATCCAGCAAACGAGCAGACCAGGAGTTCGGCACATCTGCCACGAAGCGTCGCCCTTGTGCAACTTTCTTTTCATTTAGCGTTGCAACTATGCCGAAGGAAAACTAAACGGTGCCACAAAATGAGATTCAACAACTGGTTGCGAAACAAAAGCACCGTGAATCACTGACTGCGATTCAAACTCGTCACACGCGTCCCCGTTGGTTGCGAGCACCGTCGGCAGGTGGCGACTCTGGTCCGTTCCGATCGACTGCTCGCACAAAAACGCAGACGTACAGAGGAGAATGCTGCCGAGTGCTGTGGAGAAGAGAAAGCCAACGGGAGGACTTCAATGGAGAGACCCTTTCCTCTTCTCGGCCTCACGGGGGACTCGCGCACTCTCTCCCTCTCGCGTATCGATCGGCGAAAGTGAGCCCGAAGAGCGGCGCGGACACGATCTCGCCGTGAACGAACGCTCGTGCGTCGCCGGCTCCCAGAGGAGAGAAAGAAAAAGCGCGCTCAGCTCTGAACGAATGTACAGCCAAAAACAAACATAGGACGAAAAGAATAAAAAAAAATGAAGCGCGCACGCATCGCGTGGAACGCAGACTCGCACGTAGCTACGACGGAAACGGAGGTGGGGGAACGGACGGCGGAGAACAAAAAAATAAAAAATACGGAGTAATAAAAGCGCGCGCGGTACGCCCCTCGCCCTCTCCTCTTTCGGCGTGTGTTCTCCTCGCCTCTACTCCACGTAGTCTCGTCATCATCCAGCAGCAGCACTTCGAACATCGGGAGGAGCCCGGGCCGGTTCGGTTGGACACAGCGGCGCGAGCCGAGAGCGCGCCGGTCGCCGGGCTTTGGATTCTCGCTGGGTGGCTTCGGTGCGACGACGGCTCGTGGTCGTTCGCAACCCTCCGTGCGTGCCCCGAACTCGAGCGAGAGACTCAGGCTTATCGTCGCGGTACCCCGTTGAATCTCAGCGGTCGCTCAAGAGAGAAGCCCGATTCGACGCGGCATCACCCGTCAGGCTCGAACGCCGAACCCGTCGCGTCGGACATGAAGGCGTGGAGGGAGAACTGGAAGGAGAGGAGAGAGAGGTTAGTTCAACGGTGGTCCTACTTCTTCAAAGTCCTTCTCCACTCCGTGTTGTCCCAGTCTCCATCCGACGCCAGTTCGCAACCGACGCAATGGAGCTCTCTTAAGCCGGCGAGACACGAGACGGCGACAGTTTCGCGCGCTTAGTGCCACGACCTCGTCGCCTCGACACACGCCCACGACGTGGGGGAGAAGGGCGGAGACACCGAAGGCGCGAAAACGTCAAGTGAAGCGTTCGTGCGGGAGAGGAGCAACAGGCGTCGACGAGGAATACGTTGTTGTTTCTACGCACGTCGACTACGATGTTGGCCACGACGCGTAACGCCGGACCCGATTCCGGGAGGGGAGAACGTTTGTAACGGGACTGCGAGGAGGTGGCCACGCTCATTGAGCGGACCGCTTTGATATGTGCTGTGCGGAGAAGCCCCTTCTTACCGCGGCGTCGTCTTGCACGGTGGCGCGCCTTCTTCCAACTTCGCCGCTGCCTACTTTTGAGAAGAGTCCCAGCGGTCGCAGCGATGCTGTGATCAGGTGAGCGGCGTCGGTTTTCTTAGGTGCGCGAAGTTGATGCTGTTCGGGCCGTACGTCGCTCGGTTGTGCGCGTAAGGCCGGATCGACGTTACTTCACGAGTTCGCGAAAGTAAATAAGTGAAAATGTAAAGTAAGAACAGCGCAAAGTAAAGGACGAGGAAGAAGAAATTAACGTACATTGAGAGGAATGTACACATAGGAGAAATTTAATGTACACCAGGAAGCGATATACGGATTATGGGCTAGACAAAAAAAATAAGTAAGCAAAAGAAACATCTTAATTTACGCGTAATTAAGAAATTCAGACGCATTAACTGAAGCTCACGAGTGCACTGGAAATCTTGCAACGCGCGCGAGAGAGAAAGAGCAAATGATAAATGAAAGGTAGGGAGGGACCTGGACCTGGAGAGGCAAAGCAGAAGAGTGGGTCTAAAAATTAATCTGCAGAAAACTAAAGTAATGTTTAACAGTCTCGGAAGAGAACAGCAGTTTACAATAGGCAGCGAGGCACTGGAAGTCGTAAGGGAATACATCTACTTAGGACAGGTAGTGACTGCGGATCCGGATCATGAGACAGAAATAATCAGAAGAATAAGAATGGGCTGGGGTGCATTTGGCAGGCATTCTCAGATCATGAACAGCAGGTTGCCATTATCCCTCAAGAGAAAAGTGTAAAATAGCTGTGTCTTACCAGTACTCACCTACGGGGCAGAAACCTGGAGGCTTACGAAAAGGGTTCTACTCAAATTGAGGACGGCACAACGAGCTATGGAAATAAGAATGATAGGTGTAACGTTAAGGGATAAGAAAAGAGCAGATTGGGTGAGGGAACAAACGCGAGTTAATGACATCTTAGTTGAAATCAAGAAAAAGAAATGGGCATGGGCAGGACATGTAATGAGGAGGGAAGATAACTGATGGTCATTAAGGGTTACGGACTGGATTCCAAGGGAAGGGAAGCGTAGCAGGGGACGGCAGAAAGTTAGGTGGGCGGATGAGATTAAGAAGTTTGCAGGGACGGCATGGCCACAATTAGCACATGACCGGGGTTGTTGGAGAAATATGGGAGAGGCCTTTGCCCTGCAGTGGGCGTAACCAGGCTGATGATGATGATGATGAGGGAGGTTAACTCGAATCAAGTTTGCACTGCCGTCCTCAATGTAAAGTTGAAATCATAGGTGAAGAAAGTAATCGACCTTATCTCGGAATCCCTGGTCCCTATACTGTTGCTCAGAGGAGAAACGTAGTTAAATGTGCGCTCATGTTACCTGCTTTTCCATGCCCTGCACTTCACCGAGCTGCAGCATGACGTTAACTTGCGCCAACGAGCTCAGTTATCTGACCTGCAGAAACTACTAGAGGAGTTAACGAGAGCTAAAGCGCTGAGCGAAGAACGGGTACACACATCGTGTCACGCGATGACAGGCGCTTCTCGTTGTATGTCACGTTTCGTACTCGTCCTTCGCTTAGTGCTTATAGTTCTCGTTAATTGCGACGCACCAATAGCCCAAAACCGCGAACCTATCACGCTAGAGGAGCTGTGGTTGCAGCTCGCCTGGTGGCAAATGTATACTTCGCTATGCAGAAATATGCGAAAATTTATTTGCTTGATTTTATTGATTACCACTTCTCAGAACAGCCCGATATAACTGCCCAACCAAACCATTGTGGTCATGTTCGCGGCTTTCAAATACGATCGGTATCCTTAAGCTTTAACCATCCTCGGAGCAAAAACATATATGAACGCCTTATCGCTAGCTGCGAACTTCTCGCGGAAGAAGTTTTGATGAACTGATCCGTGTGCGTTCGGCACATATTACACGATAACGTGTCTGTTAAAAAAAAAAAATTATGGGGTTTTACGTGCCAAAACCACTTTCTGATTATGAGGCACGCCGTAGTGGAGGACTCCGGAAATTTTGACCACCTGGGGTTCTTTAACGTGCACCTAAATCTGAGTACAAGGGTGTTTTCGCATTTCGCATAACGTGTCTGTGTCTGTAGCTACTATCAAAACGATCACCTTTCACGACATCAAGTCACAGTAACATTCTTGGAGGAATATCCTCTGCATTTGTTTAAACCAAGAATGTTGGAAATCGAAAATGGATATATTAGAATTCAGACGGCGTTACATTATGAAATAAGCCAAAGGAAAACATGCAAAAGCATAACAAAGCCCTTAGACTGTACTAGAATATGTTTGTTTACTGCGCCAGCTATAACCGGCGTATGGAGAAATGTGCAACGAAATAAACTTCAGGAACAATTAAAAGCTTATATGCGAAGAGTTCTCAAATAAAAGAGAATAAAAGAAAGGCGAAGAGTTCTCACATTAAAAGAGAATAAAAGAAAGAAGACAAGTTCTCACATTAAAAGAGAATAAAAGAAAGAAGAAAACAGAGCGAAACAAAAATACCAATGTGTGTGACGCACAGGTGATGTTTTGCGTTGTACTTTTATTTGTGGACTATTCACATGTGTTCGTGAGAAAATTCACCCAGCGTTATGCATCCTAAATTGGAACTCGGTGTGATCGCTGTGATCTGAGTGAATCTGGTATTGCTAAATTAGACGATCGATTCTGTTATCGCTAAATTACACGTTTGATGTTGATCTGATATCGATCAATGACACAATTGATCTAAACCTGATATCGCCCCATGATGCAATCGATGCTAATCGGATGTCGCTCAATAACACATGACTTATTTCCATTCACGCGTAGAGCCAGCTTCAATATTCATCGATGAGCTACGGCGATTCGAAGATCGGAATCGTATCGCATCATGTCAGCCCCATCAGAATCAGAATCGCGTGATCATCAGCGATATTTCCAGAGATACGGCGCACCAATTTACCCCGTTCAAGATGCGTCGAAAGACTAGGGATTCAGTTGATACCGTCGTTGTATATGCATGCACATCAATGATTATTTTAAAAGGCTGGGTTGTTTCTTTCCTGCCGACGAAATCAAATTTTACAACTAAAGGCACGTTAGATCCGACAGCAACAGCTGGGATGCAATAGAAGGCGCTCGGAAAGAGACTCCCGCACAACTGAGTTCAGCTGTGGTTCTTTAACGTGAACCTAAACCAAGCCCACCGGCACTCTTACATACCGCACCACAACGAAACGCACCCTGGAGTTCAAACCTCGACGTCGTGCTCGGAAGAAGAACGCCCAAACCGCTCCGAAACCGCGACAGTTGAAATGATTTATAGCGCATTACGTACAAACTAGACGCCCCACCTAGCGTTTGTTCACGAAAGGAAGATACTAACACGTACAATTTCTCGTCTGCGAAATCGATTGTAGCATATTACGCACAAACTAGCTACTCCACCTAACGCTATTCGCTCTACTTCAAAAGCAACTAACGCGTGAAATCACTTTTCTTGTCGGCAAAGCCGACATCCGGCTTTGTAGCCGGGCTGTACGGCGGTCGATGATAAATGAAGAATATCCTTGGAAACGCATAAACAGAGCCACACGAGCCAAATGTATAATTGCAACTGGGGCTATCTGGCTTGGCTGAACGTTTCGAATATTACAATAGATGAAGGGTCAAAAGTGAAACAACGCACACAACAGGAACACACCTACACTAGAAAGTAACACTACTATTGAGTCCATATTCAAAGCTAAGTAAGAAGTGCCATTGGGTAAAGTCTGGGTTTCGCGAAACAGCGCGATCGAAACAGTAGAACACATTAAGCGACGGGAACAGCGCTGACTTTTTTTTTCTTTTTGCTGATCAACGTGATACTTGGTCTCATCATAACAAAAATGCAATAAATAGAACGATATGCCAAGGGGAAAAGAAACAAGTAGAAGAACAGAAAATAATCAAACAGAAAAAATACGAATACAATATACCATTCTCTTCGTGATGCAGCTTCCATGTTAACACACACACACACAAAACAAATTACGAGTCGATACCCTCAAAACAGCCAAAAGCACTCTCCTTCGTTCCACAGCGAGAGCGGCACTATCATACATGCCGAGAACGTCCAGAAGCTCGTTACACGTGACTAAACATGCAGGCATAGTGCTTCCAAATAATAGAGATGCAAAAAAAGATCCGCAGAATTCAGTTACGCAGTAGTTACCTGCAATTCTTTTATTAGACAAACTGCTGCTATCTCCTCAAGCTCTTTACTGTACACCAATTTGACAAGTTTCACTACACCACCGCTGCCCCAAAGCATACCAGTATACGTAGTCCGTAGAAGGCTGAAGGGCAAGTATATGGTGAGAAGCACAACTGTCTTTGTACCATGACAAACCCGCTCAACCCTAGTGGAATAAGCCAGGGAGGAGAAAATAACAGGAGTTAGCAGGAGTGGAGTTGAAGAGACGCACTCTTAACCTGCCTGATTCACCCAGCCGTCATCCGACCCGACCCGGCAATGTCACGGCACTGGCAACCATCGTGCCAGATCGTTTCTTCTCCGGTTTCTCGTAATGTGGAGCGCCGGTGACGTTACCGGTGACGTTACCAACATCACTTTTTTATTTCCTTTCTTTTTTTTTCTTTTTTTTTCGGAACAACCTGCGAGAAAACGCTGTCCCGGCGGACGCCGGAGTCGGGAAGCTTACGGGACGGGGTGGATGACAGCTGCGTGAATCAAGCCTGAGATCAACTGGGAAAATGTACAACGGCCATAAAATGACTTCTTGGGAGCTTAGTGGGTGCAGATTTGACACCAGTATAGTTAATCATGGCAGTTCATGGTGTCCAACCCCTTTTTCTTCCGTGCTGTGCTTCATTAATTGTACTCATTAATTGTGCTCATTAATTGTGCTCATTAACGCCTAACGACGTCATTCTCTTTGACATTCTTCTCGAGGTTGCCTTGAAATCGAGAAGCAGAAAAGCGGCGAGCGCTACTGTCATCCCGGCGCCAGCAGCCCCTCCCCCCCCCTGCCAATTCCCCCCCTCCCTTCTAGCGCGCACCGGCTCTCCACGCCGTAAAGTCAATTCGCTCGCAACATACCCACACGCTACACACAAGACGTTTTTTCCGGCAAGCGGGCTTCACTGCAGCGACCACATGTTTGCGACAAAGCAAACCCAGCGAATACATTACGAGACGGGAACTTGGAATACTATCCGGCTTGTTATAGGGTGGGTCGGTTAGCAATATCCTGACTTGACGTCCGCATGATCAGCCGAACTAATTTCGAAACCTTTAAAAACCAGCTCTTCAGCTTGTTGAGTTCGTGCTCTTGCATTGCAAGTACGTGCGGCTGCGAAATACAAGCTATTAAGTGGCCCCGTCGAGCCCAAGCTTCACCACGAGGCCTAAGCTTCGCCAAGAGGCTAAATGTCATGTCCTTAGAAAAGCTTTTATTCTATGCAGAGGAAGAGAGAAACGAAAAAAAAAAGGTATGGAGGTTAGCCAGAAAAGAAGGCCGACACGGGCGGTAACACGGCCCGTGTTGTTCTTTGTTTATTTCGCGGTCCTCGCTGTTTTTCTTTCTTTCTATCTTTCTTTTTTTTTCGGAAGACAGGCCATGCAAAAGATTATGGACGTCCCCCCCTCTTCCCACTTCAGCCTTTGCAAAGAGAGAGAAAAATGGTGAATAGGAAGGCTGGGAGGTTAACCAGAGGCAGTTCCGGTTGGCCATCCTGCATGAGGGGGGCGGGGGGCGTACAAGAAGCAGCGAGGTAAAAAGAGAAAGGGCGCCGAAGGGACCTGTTTGGGGGCGCTGGCCCCGAGCTTTTAGTTCTGACAGTGGACGATTCTCCAATTGGTCCCACACTTTGCACATCGCTTGCCTCTCGGCCCTTATATGGCGGGCCGACACAGATGTGTGCGAGCGTCTCATCATAGGTGCACATGGGGCTGTTGGTAATTCCAGTAAGGAAAGCATAAGAGTTTGTCAGTGTGACGACTAGCCAAAGGCGGTACAGCATGGTCTGTTCACGTCGTGCTAACTCAGGCGGTAGATATATTTGTATATCCGGAGACAACGAACGCTAACGACACATGGTGAAAACGTTCGGGTTCCGCAGAGGCAACGCAGATTCACGAGACATCAATCGCAGCACCGCCGCAGCGGCTGTTCGCAAAAGCGGAATCAAAACACATTGACCACTTTCAATTACACATCGGGCGGCTTCGTCGGCGTGTACGTTACCGCTGATGTTGCAATGTCCTGGAAGCCACTAAGATTATGTTGCATCTTTTGTCGTGGCGGCGACGATATGTCTGTAGAATTTGTGAGGCCAGTTGTTCATTGGGTCCGTGGCGCATTGCGCTTTGTATGTTCTGAGGAACTGCTGCCTTGGATTCGGAAACAAATACCACTGCCCATCGTTGCGGTGGTTATTCATCAATAAAACCAAGTGCAGCACGGAGTGCCGAAAGCTCTGCACCCGTCGATGTGGCCCCACATGAAGTGTTTAGCTTGATTTCTCCAGATGTCGCGGGGATGATGACTGCAGCAGCAGAGTTGTCGAGTTTTGCCGAATCATCAGTGCAGACGTGTTGCTGGAATCTGTGCACGTTATAAATGTGTTGCTAAGTTGCTTGCTTTAAGGTTTACAATGACGCTTCAGCTTTCTTTTTGGCGATTTGAATTGCCAATTGTACTGGCGGCCGGTTCAGACACCACAACGGTGCTGACGTTCATGTAGCGGGCGAGAATTGTGTCGGAAAGTAGGACTGGTGTCCTACAGTACTTTTGGCAAATGCCGAATGCAAGCAAGATGGCGTGAGGGAATTCCGAGTCAGGTGTCGGATGTGTGCTCTGAGGACATCTGCAGCGATGAAGGCTGTCATAGGAGAACCTCTGGCAATGGACACCTTCGCGATCGGCGAAGATAGTGACAGGGCTGTATAGGAGAGTGGCATGTGCAATATGCCAGGGACAGTGGAAAACAATTGTTGCTTGTCCACAATATGACTAGAAACGACGGGCATTAACGTCTTAGCTAGCGGAATATTGACAATAGTTCGTTGAGTGAAAAATTGTTCCTGGACCTTTGGCTGGACACAAGATCAACTAAGCGGACCATCAAGGCTCTCTTTGTATTTTTCGTTAACACAGCCCCATCTTCAACGCAGTGCACGGGCACTTCGGACACGAACGTGTATCTAGCAGCATCACGTTGCCTGTCCTCATCATTCTTATCGCCCTCTTCTCACCTCCCTTCTGAGCACATCGGCATGCACTACTATTAATACTGCACCAGCACTAGTACCTCAGGCCGATCGCTTCTCAAACTAAATTTTCCTCGCTCTTTCTGTAAGCAACAAAGCAAATGTATCGGGACCTGCTTGAGACTTTCCCTGTCCAAAAAACAACCGTCCTCTAGACTTGCAGTTTTATTTGTGGGAGAAATACAGCGATACCTCACGGATCATCGGCAAATAAGAGTGGTTTCGCAACTTGTGTTACCGGAAAAGTTGGACACCTTTAGCAGCAGCGGTCGCTCCAAACCATTCAGTCACATGCACATTAAGAAAACAAAACAACATATAATCCACAAGTTTGACACGATCAATGGCTTTTATATCTCTGTCGAAAACGTGCGCAGTTCAAGCAAACCACGAAAGCTCGGACTAACCTCTCCTATGTTTTCTTCATTAAAACCGTCCTTCTCCCAGTGTAGAAAAAATATATAACAGGTAACAAAGTGCATCCATCGACCACCAAATGCCGAAGTCAAGCTGACGCAAACAGAGGGGCGTTGCCAGCTGGCCAGTTTCATGACGTCAATACAACGTTGACACTGTAAATCGCCCATGGCAGCTGATTGCTGGACGTTCAAGAGAAGTGAATACTTCAGATAATTCTTTCCGCTGATGCAGCACCAGTCACAGTGCGCGACTAACTGGAATCGGTGGCGATGAAAACAAACTCGATATGGACAAATCGGGAAAAACGCGGAACAAGGTCATGATGTGCGTCCGTCGACCACCAGAGCTACTGCAATACTCTCGCAAACAAAGGGGCGTTGCAAGCTGTTGGCATCCATGACTCAAACAAAGGGTTGACGGTGAACTTCAAGAAAAGCCACTTATTTTGTAGAGGAAAATGCAGAACAGGTCGGAATGCGCTTACGTCGATAACCATTGTCACCGAAAAGGTCAGGAAGATCGTGCATATGCAACATTAAAAAAATCAATCCACCAAACAATTGTTCCAAACGTATGCCCCATGCTTGAACAGAGAAAGCGCTGAGGAATACAGAAGTAAAGCGATCGATTTCAAATTACAAGTGAGGACACAGCGTACGATCCCACAAATAACACAAAATTTAGTAATATATTTCGGTTCATTATAACTGAATTCCGCATTATTTCGCGTGCGCAAGTGTTTAATATACAATGTACTATCTTCTTTTTTATCATTATGTCTCCCGCAGAGGTTGCCAAGCGGCATAATACAATAATGAAATTATGTAGGAGCACGAAGGCACGTTTCATGAAGATTCTGCAGGGGTGACTTATGAAATGCGTTAAGCGCAAGCCATCAGTCATAGCCTGTCAGGTTAAAAAGATTAATCCTTCAGCGCTATGAGGCTAATCTCTCGTTTCACAATCCCGTGCTCCCGTTTATCCCTATATAGTGCATTTAGGCGGGTGCCCTTCCGGCAGACCTCTCTGCCGTTCTCTCTCACCCCATTTCTCACAGCAGCCATCTCCCCTCTTCGCCCCATCCTAGCAGGTTTCATAATTTGTATTTAACTTTAAAAATTGGCTTTAGCCTAAAAGATGAAACGACTGTTGGTACGCGTAAGCCAACTGTGTCAAACTGCTTGTGAAGCGAAACTTTACCCTCTCTCTCTTTTTCTCTCTCTCTCTCTCTCTCTCTCGCTCGCTCGCGCATATACTTTGCGGGTGCCGTCCTAGATAGCAGAAAGCAACCTGATTCTTCTATCCGCGACATACCTGAACGTAAACTGGCCATATCCTACTCAATATGTGGCAGTGTGTAATGTGGCCGAACTCGCTGCTGGATGCTGTGACGCCGAGCGGGACACAACTTGAAGCTACAAAGTAAGCGCCGCCGGGCTTGCAGCACTGCGTAGGCGCCCATTCTTGGTTAATACCCCAGATTGATAATGCGCAACCATTACACAAAGGGCATGAAAGCCTTATATTTCTTTACGCGGGGGGTCGTGCTCCTCTGTGTGGGCGCCTCTCATCGCAATTATTCCCTCGTCAAGCACCACACATCGTCCTCGTCACGTGGAAATCTGACAGCTACAGACAGCGACACTTCGCTCGCGTCACCCGTTACTCCTGGTAGCTCGCTAACGCGAACGAGCGTCTCAATTTACAGCCGAACGACATTATAACGAAGTGCTTCGGGCCTCCGAAATCTTTCGTTATAGAAGTCACTTCGTTATAAAGGTTAATCACCGCACAGCTCACAATAGAACCGGGACACATTTCTTTCCCCTTCGTTACGGAGGGCATTTCGCTGTGACAGCGTTCGCTGTAAAGGCACTCGACTGTAGACCGAACAAGCGTCGGATCTGCAGAAATTTGGCGTGCCACCTAACAGCATGCGCCTTTCGCCGTGCCTTACGCCCAAATTCTCTTTGGAATCCGCAGGTACTCGCAAGACGTGGTCACACTGCCTAGCTGAGCTTGGCACGGCGTAGCGACTTCCGGCCACCCAGACCCGCCCCGCGCAACAGCTCTGCAACCCTGTCTCCCTACAGCCGCCCGAGCACCGACAGGATAGACTGCTGCTGCCCTCTGTAAGTGGATAATCGCACCATTACGATCGAAAAACAGTTCGTTCAACTTCCTCGATCGGCAGTTTTGGCGAAACAGAACTTGACTGTACGGCGTTTCAGACCTCCCTGAAATTTCTACCAGGGCGTTTAGTCCTCGTGGCTATTTTATTGAAGGGACACAAACTTCACGTTGAACAGGTTCGAAAAGTCGAAAATGCAGGGAACTGCTCTGTTATGTAAGAGGTCACTGTGGCAAGGTTTGAAGCAAAGAGCACCTCAGCTGCTCTATTTACGTATGTTATATAGCATAGATTATTATGGTAAAATAAACGAACGGCATATTTTATTTCAACATCAGAGAAGCTGACGCTGTTGTGCATGGGAAACCTGCGACTAAGGTTGTTTAACGCCACTCTCGCGAAGAAAGGCTGTTTCAAGGATGAAATGAACGAAATAACAGGGCAAGCACAAACAAGGTAAAAAGAAAACAACGCTTACAATGTATTAGCATAGTTCGCGAAAACATGTCTGGAGCACGTGTTTGTTTGGGTGTAGGTGATTCGTTGTAGGACCAGCCGAAATAAAACAAGAAAGACAGGAAGCGTAACTATGGCGAAAACGGGAACGTGAACATGCTTTAATATCAAGGACTACGTGCACATCAGCGACGGCTACAGCTCGTTTCGTACCCGCCGTCGTGGCTTAGCGGCTATAGTGCTGGACTGCTAAGCAGGAGGTCGCGGGATCAAGTCCCGGCCACGGCGGCCGCATCTCGATGAAGGCGAAACGCAAAAAAAAAGAAGAAAGAAACGCTCGTGTCCCGTGCATTGGGGGCACGTTAAAGGACCCTAGCTCGTCAAAATTAATCCCCCATTACGGCGTGCCTCAAAATCAGATCATGGTTTCGGCACGTGAAACTCCAGAATTCGTTAATTCAGCTGGTTTCGGTCAATCAGCAACGAGAGCTGGCTACGCGTTCCAGATAGTGTCGCAACAGGACAAAAAAACGAAAGCAGCAGTATATAGCTACCTAAAAAATCCAGGCAACATGAGTAGATCCTTTGTGCTATTTAAATTGGTACTTGAAACGAAGTTTTTTGCCGGCGTGGGTTCGGTTGATATTGTTAACTTTTAATTCCACAATGCGTCGTCTGCGAAACGTAACCCCCAATTCCATCCCTATCAAAATTTCGGCCACGGTGCCTCGTTCGAAAAACTACACGGTATAGAAAAAAAAACAGAAACTTGTTCAAACTTTCAAACCAGTTTTGGAAGGGCCTCATCTGGTACCGGAAGACTGAACTGATAGCTGCATCTAGGGCTACGCTAAAGCTAAAAAATACGGAATGCAACGCCCGTGCACCGTGCGTTTGGTGCGCGTTAAAGCCCCCAACTGCGGCGTCTGTAATAATCAAATCGAGGCTTTGGCACGTAATACCCCAGAAAATAGTCAATAATTTACAACCCAAAAATAATAAAAGCAGATATGACGTGCTGCTCGTGTGCAGTAAAAGTTGATAGCACTTTAGCAGCGAACTACTGAATAATCAGTAGTAGAAATTAGAAGAAAAAAAAACAGAATTAGAAATACGTAACATGTTTCGCTATCGTGTTTCTGGAAAACGCCAAAACTCGACAGATTCCAGAGTTTACCAGTGAATCACTAAACACTTGGAAAAAAGAAATTAGTAGACCTGCTGATGAACCGGCAGTTGCGGCAACACCCCGGAGACTGGAAGAGAGCTGGCCCAATGCACGCAACTTATACTTGCGTGAATCTTCCGTCTAGGCGGAGCCGCGTGGAGCGGCGATCAGAATTTGCCAATAGAGGGGAGCCCTTCTTTTGGTTACGTTTTCTGATTGGTTGACATGGCCTGCATAGTTGTGCTGCATTTCACAGAGCTGGTGAAATGCAGTGCGAATCACCAAGAGCGATGCAGTGCTCAACAAAGAAGGTGTTCTTTGCAAACCGCTCCTGGGCAATTCTGGCCACATATGGTAACAGGACGTTATGCAGTTTGCGTGCCGGCACATTCGCCCGTAACACGCGCGGGAATTGCCTACCAACGACGCTGGAGTTTCGATTTATTGGCTATGCAACGCACCGCGGCTGGGCTCCGTGCAGAAGTTTGGTCGTTCGTACACGCATTCGGAACTCATCTCACCATGCACGCCAACAGCGGATGGAACGAGGCTTCAGGTTAAAAGCCTGCCGTCACGCGATCGCACGGAGTTGAAGAGGCGTGCTGCGTCTACGCTCGGACATGCATGGCCCGCGACGATGCGCTCAAAGATGCCGGGCTGGCGATGTAGCAAGTTCACGGAATCGCGTTTGCTTCCACGGCTTTCGGAACTCTCATAACAGTTTTTAAGAAAGGCGGCTTCACCGACGTTTTCTTAGAGAGTGGTTGTCACAAAGGATCTTGTGCCAAACGAACTCTTCGAACAGTAATGTTCATTATAAAATATAAGGACGCCAAATAAACGGACACACACCAGAGAAGAGAACGGGACAGGGCGTTCTCTTCTCTTCTGTGTGTCCGTTTATTTGGCGTCCTTATATTTTATAATGAACAGCTACCAACTAACCCAAGAAGCAGTGCTATTAGGAACAGTAATGTGCGCGCACGTACACAAGAAAGAGCCAATGTCAGTCGCGTCTCCGCAAATGAGCGATCCATTTCAAGTGTTGGGAGAAATGTACCAAAGAGCATCTAACAAAGCCTAGAAGGTTACCGAAGTGCGTACCCGGCGGTGTTTATCAGCATGCGGAAAACGTCAGTAATCATGGAGGTGTGGGTATATGCTCATGTTCACTCCTTTACAGCTACAACGGGGAGGAGGAGAAGAAAAAAATCGTCGTGGAGATCACGCAGTACCTGTATGCTTGCCCTTTAATCGTGTAGACACGCGTTGTGGTCACGATATCAACGTCACGCTTGCGTGTCAGATTGCCCCAGAAACTAGAGAGGACCAGAATAAAAGGCGACATACTGCCCCGCTCGGTTGGTTGCTCATCGGGCGCAGAGGTTCAACTCAGATCGCGTGATGTAAGGTTCAATCGCACTGAAGCATGTCATCCTCTGTTAACCTAGTTTTACAGCTACATTATCGAGTTTACATGGTGTCTATCGCACACTAATGATCACATTTTTCGTTTTTTCAAGCCCTGAGCTTGTCAAAAAAATACATGTATACTTACGAGGCATTCGACCTCGGCTCCAGCTCCTTTGAGCCGCCGTGCCTTCGTTGTGCCGTCGTCGTGCCGTGACCAACAGTACGCTGTGAACATTGTCACGCCGTTTTAATCATGATGACGTTGGAGATTTCTGGTCGGGAAGACTTGAAACTTTCTATCATAGTACGCCCCCCCCCCCTCCTAATGTACTCGAATCTTGCTGCTTTTTTTATTTAAATGAAAATAAAAGACGTAGTCACCTTATAATGGTGACAGCTACTCCTTTTCCCATAGCGGAAACAACAATATAAATACATATGTAAGAAAACGGAAAGAAACCACGCCATACGGTCAGAAATTCACAGTACACAGTCCTATAGACCCATGAACATATTAATATAAAAGGGTGCCCCAATTGTTGCTTAATGCTCGCCTTTGTTAAAGTTAAACTGCTGGGTATATTTCTCGATTAAATCTGGCAAATCTGACAGCGGCAGCACATTGATCACGCCACATAAAAACAGCCAGCCTATCAGCCACTACGCGCCGCTGTAGCGCCATTGAAAAAAAAAAAAAAACACGACCGCCACATTCTCCTGGTTTAAGACGCGCGCCGCCACCAGTATTCATATGCAGTTCAGCACTACCCCCCCATATCTGCGGTCGTGAGAAAGAAAGCACATCGATTGAATCTCGAGTCGATACGAGCGGCCGAAAAGAAGCCCGCTTGACTTTCCCAAAGGCCGCCGCCACCCCTGCCGGGCCGTGGCTGCTCGCCAGATCTGTGCTCACAAACGCCGAGAACGCGAACGAAGGCACGCACACGGGCGGCCGTACGCAGCAGCGCCGTCGGACGCGAACAAAGAAAGGGGGCGGGCGCGAGAGAGCTCCGCCGCCCCCCTCCCGGCGACGGGCCCGAACAAACACAACCCGCCGTCAGAAAGTGCGCCGTTGAAGGGCGCGTTCGTTGTCGGCGTTGCAGCTCGGGCTATAACGCACGCCACGACGCCGGAGCTGTACGGATGGAGAGGAGGGGGCCACGCCGGGAAATGGTGCCGGGACACACGACGCGCAGCCCTTCGGCCAGGTACACTGCTGGCCGGTCGCAGTCTCAGGCGAGAAGGTCGGGAAAGGGTAAGGGCGGTGTCAAGGCCGCCTGACATGGTAATGAGTTGAAGTGCCTATCACAATTTGGGGGAGAGAGAGAGAGAGAGAGAGAAATACAGAGCAAGGGGTAGCCTCATAACTGGATGCGTCTCGCCTATGGAAGCGTGGCAGGTTGCTTCAGCTGTCACAGGTGGTGTGTGGACCACCCAGGTAACGTGGTCCGTGACAGTGAAGCCCAGAAGTTGTGCGGAGTCAAGGGGGAGGGGGTGCGAAAAAAATCATGCATGGTGTTCAGTAGCATAACTCGCGCTTTTTATGCGAAGCATACTAGCCGCACAACCACGCTATTCCTTGCTGCGCCGCGCGCGGCCGCGTAGCTACCATATGACGTCATAACAGCTGCAAAAGCGGTGGCTCAACTCGTGCGCTCGCTTGCGGCCGCGTAGCTACATAGCCGGGTCTCAGCTCGTGCGCTCGCCTGCATGAGTTGTTTCTTCGTCTAGCAAAACAAAATGTAGCCAAGCAACAGCAGTTCACCAGGCTAAACAGTGGTTCAAGAACTAAAATAAGGGCTAGTATGCTTCGCATCCTGGGCTTAACCTTAGCTAAGCCACAGCCATTATTTTTAAGGCGGAAACCTCAAGTGGCTCGTTGGCACGGCTCATACAGGAAAAAAGTGGCGTCTAGTATAGTGAAGCAAAAAAATATATATACCGTCATCAGGAATGGCTCATACCCCCTTAAGCAAGCAAAGATGCAATGGCTGCATATGAATGAAGAAGCGAAAGAAAGAACGAAAGACGGAAAGAAAGAATGAAAGAAAGAACGGAAGCACCTTTAGATATTGCATTACGTGCTCACATGGTCGACCTACACCGCCATACCTTTACTTCATACTGCGGCTCGTTATGTCTTGCAAGAAGTCTTAACCCTCCGATCGCATAACTTAATGCATTACCACGTTACCAGCAGGCTTTCGCCTTTGCGTGTTACAGGAGGGCGTTGTACCGGTGGCAGTTTCCAGCCTTTTCATCGCTTTCTTTAAAAGCGAAACCTTAACAGCGTTTTGCAAACCATACTTTCTGATCGGGATGCTGCTGGCTGCTACTATTGTACTGGCGATTGAATATTGTACTTTCGGTTGAATCGAATAACGCACCCGATGGCGGAATCGAATCTCAACCCCCCAGCATAGCAGCCCGACGCTGTAACCATCAGGCCGTAATCGCGCTTTTCATTTTTCACAGCTTTTTTTTTTTATTCTCTTTTTACTGAACAAACACTTACTCAACTTAATAATGCACCAGCGCTTCTGTGCCTGACACGTATTAAAGCATTCCAAGCACTACCAAATCATGACGAAAAAGATAGAAAGGCTGGGTTTTTCAGTAAAGTTTTGCGAAGCTAGATACTTGCCATGTTGGTCCAAGTGCCATAGACGATGAGGGCGAGGTGGCCTCGCCGGCCATAATGAGGCTGAAGAGGTGCAGGGTTGAAAGTATTGGTGTCTCCAATCCACGCTGTGGAGGTGGTCGGACAGCGAAGCTGTAAACGACACGTAGAACGATTACCCATGGTGATGTAGCGCGAAATTATTCACATGACGATATTACCGTGCACTTAATTATTAGCCTTAGACGTTTGAACGGCCTGCGACATGGCTTGCGCCGCTACTTCATGCGCTTACAAAGAGTTGACCAGAGAGAAGTGCACTTCACCACACTTTGGCCGCGTCTCGTATGCACGCTGCTCTTCAGGAGTCCTCATTATACATGGTATTCTCATAATTCTGTCACAATTCAAAAAGTTGCTAGACGGGTTCTTCTTTGCATACGAAATTGTTGTTACGCCACTCCCTGCTTCGTATGCTACAGTTGCCTCTTTTCAGCGACTGCAGCTTATGCAACCGTAATCTTTACCGGGAAACGCTTGCGGCGAACGCTATGCAGGAAGGCGAGATTTCTGGTTCTTTTGTTTTCGTTCCCCCGAACAGCCGGCGCCGCCGTTGCCGCGGATGCGAGCGCCATCTGTTGGAGCTGCCAGAAACCCGGCGATGCACGCGGCGCGCGCCTACCGAGTTCTTATCTACGGACACGACAGGCCACATTGGGAGGTAGAGCTATACAGCTTCGCGGTAAAAATTATGCATAACATTCAGTTGCCTATCAATGGTATGTCTGCTGAGGGCTACAGAAGGTTATCAGAGCGATAACATAATTTCCACACCGCCTTTCGCAGAGGACGAGGTGGTCGAGGTCTTTTAGGACGGTTTGAGGTTTCAGTGTTAAGCAATATTTGAGAGTTTGATGATAGCTGGGAACCACAACCCAGCAACAGGCCTGGGATGCTAGTTCAGGTGCGATGATTTAATATTGTAACCAAACTAGATTATAAGGTATTAAGGAAAGATATTCTTTCGATGGATTTCAATGACATATACAACGTGGATATCGACACCAAACTAACAAACCTAATCACCGCTCTTAATATCGCTCTAACCAGAAGTTAACGCAAGGTCTTAAATGGCCGACATGATAAGCCTGTGTGCCCTTAGATGACAGAGCATATACTTGAAACACGTAAGACTAAATAATATTGGTATGATAAGTGGTGACATAACAAATCCAACGAATAGTGTAAACAATTCAAAACACAGCGGAATAAATCTGTCCCTATGATTTGATCACGTAAAAGAGGTTATTATACAAAGTTAATTCTGCAGACAGATGTCAACACAAAAAGACGTGGGAGAAAGCGAGAAACAAGGTTTAATGAGACAATGGAGATGTTAGCCCGGCGTTTTGCCTGACATGCTACTCCAGGGAGGGAGATCATGCATGAAGTTGTAGGGAAACGGAAACAAACCGCCCTTCCGAATTCTGTTTACTAGAGCACTGTAGGACAATTCAATACATATTTTTTCATGTATCGAATATTCCTCAGCGGCAAATTTTAGTGATTGTGACAATATATCATTTTCTTATTGGCCGCGAGATCGACCTATAGGTGGCAGCACCGTCGCCCCGTTAGTGTGGATGCGTCGCCCGTGCGGTGTGTGGAAGTGTAGGGAGCTACTGTTTTCATTCCGCGATTCTGTGCTCCGTGCCCGCAGAAAACGCTTCATTTACCACCGTGAGATTTTGTTCGGTTCCGCAATGCAGCACATATTGCACAGAGCCAGGGATAAGCTTTCACTACTATCCCGTTGACGCGGCACGTCGCCGAGAATGGCTCGTCAGGCTTCGGAACGGCACGGCGCCTTCCAAGTATGCGATGGTGTGCAGTAAGCACTTCGACGATGGTGCGTTCAAGCGTTCGCTGACGAAAAAGGATGGCGAGTAGTCCAATAAGATATCACGATTGGGAATCCTAATCGGCAATCTGGGCATTAATGTTTGCTGCATGCGTAGTTGCTGTGTGGTTACTGTGCGTGTCAAGATCGTTGCAGTCCGCGAAAGTTCGTGTCGGCGTGGCCTGGGATGCCAGTAATAAGTTGCCTGTGCTTTTATATACTTCCGCAAGTAAATTAACCGCGTGTCCACGCATGCAATTTATTTTATAAACTTTATGCGCCGCCTGCGCAGTTAATTCAAGGTTCGCGCTCAGCTGCGAGTCCGTTTAAACGACCGTCACCGAGCGTGACTAGTTGTCACGTTTTCCGTTGTCTTTCCTCAGCCACGGGAACTGTTCTCTGTGTTCAGAAGTGTGAATACGAGCACCGAAACACGGCAACTGTGTACGCATGATCTCGTACAGATTAAACAGTGTCGTTTCGCGAGCCAACAGCGGATGGTCCATTAAGCGATGAACGAACATGCGCGAGCGAATTTATTGCTACTGCTCATATTGATATATTTTTTTCTCTCTATTATAAGGGGGCGGAAAAAATTGAAGCCCGATGCACTGCATTCAAGCACCACTCAAGTGCCTGCATGCGAAAGTAATTAAAGGAATCTAATGATTATGATACAACATAAATTATACGTTGCATGCTTTATTTGAGCTTCGTGTAACGGTTGCAACTGATTATAAAGCGACTCGAAAACATTTTACTATGGTAGTAACACTCTGAAACTAACTCGCGATTTCGTAGGTCTGGCGAAAAACAAAAATTTATAAAGCAACATAAGTTATCTAAATTTATCGCATAACGTAAACACATCGCAAATCAGCGAGTCAGCTTAGTGTGATGTAATGTAAACAAATCGCGATACGCGCCGCGACCAACTACATCCGAACATGTTGAGGCAATACTTTACCCTGCAGGGCATGTGCAGTTCAATTCTGCTATTTTTGTCTCGTCGGTCAAATTCAGGTCGACTCGGTGTGGGTCTTTACTAAGTGCGGACGACTGCAGCACGAATGCGATAACGTGCACAGGACCGTCAGAGCAGCAGGTGGAAGCGACGGCACTATACACTCAATGATGTGGCCCGCCGCAACGACTTGGTCGCCTTCGACGAGACACCTGACACCGTCCCTAACATGGTTGAGAATTGTGCTTAGAAGCAAGGGTGCTGTAAAACGGAAAAAGAACGCATGTTAACCTCACAACACGTTAAAAGGAGACGAGCGCACATGGTGTGGTCGCGCTAAGCAAATGCTTTTCGCATCAGTACACTAAAAACGTACAGCGATTTACTTTACGAATTTCCGTTACAAAAATGAACGAATAACAGGTTTAGAGGTTAACCATCGAACAAACCGTCCTCGTCAACATCCATCGTGATTTCGCGATCTGCGATCGCTCCACACTGCGGCTGGAGCGGCGACGGGCCACCGGTATCCACACTTAGGAGCTTCGTCACCTCGCCGCTAGGAGCCGACTCTGTTCGATCTCGAGGCCAATAGTCCTGTTTTCAACACTTTTGCCATGTACAACATTGAACTCGAGGACGACATAGCGACAGCTAGTGATATGCCAACATTTAAAGCCTCCGGACTAGATGGAGTTACTACTCGCGTGCTTAAAGAGAACAGATATTTTAGGGCCAGGTTTATATCGCCTGCTCAATCATTCTTTGAACTCTCTATGTATCCGTCCCCGCTAAATACTGATAAGGTTGTCCCTATTCTTCAAAGACATATTTCGCACTGACCATTGCAAATACTGACTAATTCCCGTGCACAGTATCATTAACACGAATTTCGAAGAGATTCTTGCCAGCCGATTTCATAAAGTTATTGAGAAATATCAGATTGTGTCCGTACCCACATGGGTATTGTCCAAATTATTCTACTTCGTCAGCAGTGTTAACGTTAACTGAAAGTATCAATGCTGCTTTGCAAAATAACATGTTTGTTGGAGTCATCTTGGATCTTCTTCCCTATACTTCTTAATGAACTAAAGCGTTATTGTTTCCATGGAACTATATTTAATCTTCTTACCAGTTACCTTCAAGACCGCGTACAAGTAGTCAGTATGAAATATATTACATCATCACTTCAGAATGCAAGCAGTGAGATACAGCAAGGGACCGTCCTTGGGCCAGCGTTATTTTCTTTATATATTAATGACCTACAACTATTATTAAAACCAAGTCCCTATGTACGCCGACGACACTTGCATTGTGGTTACAGCCGACAACTTTTACGATTTAGAAACTAAAACAAACAAAGAGCTGAAGGTCTATTCAATGGTGTTTTAATCAACAAATTTACAATAAACGTTAAAAAGCTAAAGTATGTTGTATTTCGCACACGTAGCAAGTCCCTGCCTCCTAAACGTTTTCGGTTGTTAATAAATGGTATCCCACTGGATGAATCCAGCTAATTTATATACCTCGCGCGTGCTATTCAGTAACAACGTCCACTGGCAGGAATAAGTAAGCGCAGTCGACCGCAAAGCTGAAATCCGGACGCTACGCACTCTCTCACAAGCACGGAATCATTGTGGTGTAAGAACGCAGCGTATTTTATACTTTGAATTCATTCACAGCCGTCTAACGTATTGTAACGAACCTTGGGGTGCGACTTACCCAGACTTATTTTGAACCGATCCGCCAGTAACAGAAATGAGCGTTGAGAAAAATTACTCACTCAAGATATAATGAACCTAATCAGGCTCTGTTTAGTAGAATGAATGTATTGCCTTATGATATGACACATGAATTCCAAATTGCCACATGTGTTCTTTAGTGTTGTCAAGAATAACCTGCCATTTCATCTTGTCTGTATTTTGCTCATGTTCTCGTGCGACCGGAGACCAAACGTTTGGAAATTTTAATCCTCCTAGTAGGAATGTTTACGATGAGCGTTTGATTCAATTTAGTAAGCCAAAGTTTGGAATAAACGATCGGTAGAAAATAAGCCAGGTGAACAAATACTTTCTCGGCATAAATAAAACTTCCTGATATTATTGATAGTGTTGTCTACGCTCTACCCTAACAACTTGTCATTTTATACATATAGTAGTGCACTCTAATTCATTCTGATGCTAGCTTATTTATGAGACTTTCTTACTAGAGATAGCAAATATTTATATTCCCGGTAATTTGACGTTTCGATACCTTAAGTATTTCTGTGTATTTATTTTTTAAACACGTACCTACGAATGATATAACATAATGTAATAAGAATGCTGTAATGTATGCTGTAACCATGGTGTATAACGTTAGTACCACTATTTACCTGACTATTATTCTTTAATTGAACCCGCAACTAGCATTCGTCTATGGGTCCAGCCAGATTTGGAAACTCCATACATTTTCCGTCTACATAATAAATTGGAAAATTGAAAACAACCCTGGACTACCTGTCTCGCAAAGCGACGGCTGCCTCCTGTAAAACGAGACACATTTCAGAAGCGAACACGCCATGGTTCCTCAGTGGCTATGGTGTTGGGCTGCTGAGCACGAGGCCGCGGGATCGAATCCTGGCCACGGCGGCCGCATTGCGATGGCGGCGAAATGCGAAAACACCCGTGTACTTAGATTTATTAAGTGCACGTGAAAGAACCCCAAGTGGTCGAAATTTCCGGAGTCATCCACTACGGCGTACCTCATAATCAGAAAGTGGTTTTGGCACGGAAAAACTCCAAAATTTAATTTTAACTTCAGAAGCGAACTTCACCTGATAGTCTCTCTTATTGCGGAGAAGCCAGACTTACAGGAACCTGCTGCGTACGCGCAGACCTATTCCAACCTGCCCCGTACAAGGGAAGAAATATTGGAACAACGAACAATAATAACAGTAATGTTATAACCCAAAAGTGAGCTGTGCAGGAAGCGGCTTGTGGACTTCCCGCCCCCTCCACAGTTGTGCAGCTTTTTATACATGATCTATCTGTGCCCCCCCCCCTCCCCCGCCCCGTCTGTCGCACACCTCGGGAAAGGTGTGAATAGGTCAAATGTGGCGTGCGGCCTCTTCGCAAACATCTGCTAACTGCCCACTCGCCTTTCATTTGTGGGCAGGAAACGAACGTGACCTTCACCGCCGAGAGACTGCGCGCGGCCTAATCGACGACACGCTGATTACACGGTGATATTGGTCTGTGTGCACGGCCGCACTCCATGGTCGCTCGCACCCAGCCACACGTAACGTGACAAACCACCGTTGAGGCAGCTTCCGAGCAGCGCTGCTGACGCACTGAAACCATTAACCATCTAGGCTACGAACCACGGAAATAGCCCACAGAGAAGTTCTGGGAAATTATGTCACATTGGACGAAGTCCTTGCGCAACCGCCGACGCCTGCCGTTCAGTGTGCTGCCGTTTCCTCTAGCTAAGAGCGCTAAGCTAGCGCTCTTAGCTAACCTCTAGCTAAGGCATGCTAAACACATTCTTGGGTAAGCGAGCGGGGTTGGTTCTTCGTAAATTTTTACGAAATGTCGAAATTTGCAAACGACCGCGTTGCATAGCAACCGCCATTGTGAAAGTTGCCCATGTGTCCCTTCCCGGCGCTCTCACGTCGGGGTGTTATGCTATATAGCGTGTTGAACTAGAACACTCTCGCCTCCAGCTCGAGACTGATAGTGATTCAGTATCTGGCAGCCCTAAACTAGGAGGTCTATAGTCCGACCAGCCGTAGGTACCATTAGTAAGCGAATGTTTTCCATTCCGCTACTACTGAAATGCGGTCATCGCGGCCGGGAAGCAATCGCGCGACCTCGGGCTATAGGAGTAAATGTAGATGGAAAAGTCTGTATGACAGCTCCCGGTGTAGTCCAGAAACCACAGCCAAAAGAACACGTGGCACATTCGATTCTAGCACTCAGATCACGCGAAAAGGTTTCTGAAAGAAAAACTGAATTACTCTGTTAGATAAAGTGACGTAATCGGCACTGTGACAATCATGCCCGGAACGGACAATGTCGAAAGAATTCGTTATTTCCCTAGTGAGATTGTCGGACATTTCGCGCGAAGTTGCGAGCTTGTTAAACAAGGGGGCGCAATAAAAGGCGGCGACAGCGCAATGCTAGACTGGCAGGGGGTCGTCGACTGAGCTGAGTTGCATTTGTGTTCTCCCGAATTTTTGTCGTTGACACAGCTCCCCGATTGACCGACGGGTCTCTTTCCACATTACAGTGGCGACGAGCAAGCGAATCGTTTCGCCGATATCGTGCACTGGCCCCTGTATTCCATTGCGCAAGTACGTCCTCTGTGTAACGGAATGTGCGGACGGACAGCTAGACGGACACAGCAAACTGAGTTTCGAACTTTCAACCGCTGTCGCAGAAAAAGAAAGGAAACTTCGCAATTCCAAATAGAAAATGCGTTTTAAATTGGTCCCGCTTGGTCTCGCTTTCCTGTTTCAATGACACGACACGCCTACACGTGAAATGTAGGCGCGGCGGGTAGAAAACGCCGAAAATGCGTCGGTGATGCGTTCCATCTAGTTAACGTAAAAGAATAAAAAAAAAGAAGAAAGAAAAGAATGCTAAGTTCTCGGTTTCTACGAGCCAAAACCACGAGCTAAAGATGAGTCACGCCGTAGTTTGGGGCTCGGGTATTAATCCATTTCAACAGCTGGGGTTCTTTTAACGTTTAGCCAATGCACAGTATACACAGAAGCGTTCTCTTCTTTCTTTCTCAATATCTTTTTTTTGTGTGTGCGCTCCGGCCCCGTCGGAATGTGGCCGCCGTGATCGAGGTTGAACCCACGACCTCGACTGCAGCAGGGCCACGCCACTGGGCTATACCGCGGCGAGTTGCATCTAGCTGCTGCATCTAATGATCTCGCTGATGCATCTAGATGATCTAGCTGCTGCATCTAATGATCTAGCTGATGCACCTGAGGAACCCATACCAGTCAACCCAAGCTACTCAGACATATTGAATTACTATAAGGGGGTCCGAATCAAATACCCTCCACCCCACAACAGCCTAAATCAGCATGAAGCAACCTCCTGGAGGAGGCTGCAAACAGGAACATATCCAAACCTAAACACACTAAGCAAGATGTTTCCCACCCAGTATAGAGACATTTGCCCCTGGTGCGGCGCCAAGCCCACCTTATATCACATAACATGGGAATGCGTTCAGAATCAGCAATTCCTTCAAATAAAAGACCCGAGTGCGGAGCAGTGGGAGAGGGTGCTCTCCAGCAGCGACCCGAAAGTCCAGCATGGACTAGTAAGGCACGCTCGCCGAGTAGCCACCCTCAGTGGTGCACTGGAATAGGGGCGTCGACCCTGCGCAGATGGGGAAGAAGACCGTGAAGATGGCCGACCACCTCTGCCACCGCTAATTTCTACACCATTAGAGCAAATAAAGTTTTTCCTCCTCCTCCCCCTCCTCCTCCTGCATCTAGATGATCTGGTTGATGCATCTAGATTATCTAGCTACTGCATCTAATGATCTAGCTGATGCATCTAGATTATCTAGCTACTGCATCTAATGATCTAGCTGATGCATCTAGATGATCTACCTGCTGCATCTAGATGATCTAGCTGATGCATCTAGATGATCTAGCTGCTGCATCTAGATTATCTAGCTGATGCATCTAATGATCTAGCTGATGCATTTAATGATCTAGCTGATGCATCTAGATGATCTAGCTGATGCATCTAATGATCTAGCTGATGCATCTAGAAGATCTAGCTGCTGCACCTAATGATCTTGCTAATGCATCTAGATGATCTAGCTGATGCATCTAATGATCTAGCTGATGCATCTAGATGATCTAGCTGACGAGAAGACGCGCGTCGCGGGGGCTGCCTGCGTGGCGAGACGTAGTTGATTCGCTGCGAACCAAACCACGTGCTGCGTACGTGGAGAACGCCCCGTGCCGCTATACCGGAAGGCATCACTCGCACGCGAGAAGGTGAACGTGCTGCAGACGGTCGGAGAGACTGCAAGGATCGAGTTATAATTAGTAGCGCCTCCTCAGGCAAAGGCGATGAAAACTACGCGCAGCCCATTCCATCGGGCGTGGGAAAGTTTGCCTGCATGGAAGTACAGACCTGCATTGAACTGGCACGCTTATCGATTGCGCAGGATCCTGCTAATCACTGTTGTGCACATGCAACTCTAAGTCGTTATTTTTTTTTTTTTGCACATGCAACTTCACATTTTTCATTTTGCTTTTTCTTTTTTTCTACGCTCGTGTCACAGACGCGAACACACAGTAATAGAAAGTGCACGACTGCCATTCATTTACTTGTCTGCAGGTGTTATTAGACATGCACTCCGCAGAAAAGAATGGACGTTGTCAAGTTCTTCTAATACATTTTATGCACCCGCAAATTGCTTTTAGTGCAGCTCAGTGCTTAACTTCCTGGGGAGCTGTTTCGCGACAGCATTAGTATAGCAAGCAAGCTCTTCCTTGTTTTCACTAGGACTAGTCAACTTTCGCGATGCTTTCCGGCACCGCAGCATTTCAAGCCATGTGCTACATCGCTGGCGCAAGGGGCCCGCGGCAGTGGCGTTTGCTATTCAGCGAGCATTTCTTGCAAAATGCCACAGTCGAAGAAAGAAATGGTCGGCCCATTTCCCATCGCGTCCGACATTTACGTAAAATTTACTGAGCTCGCCGAAAGTCTATAAGTATCAACCGCGACGTCCACCGGCTGTTTGTGAAACGCTTACGGGCCTTCTTTTTCTCCTCTTTTATTGGCATGGTAGAAGAAAATACTGACGCATGAACACGACCCCTCCTTTTTCTTGAACAGGTGCACTTAGAATAATTCGCACACTAAAGTACATAAAGGTGTATATCTGACCATAACTGGCACATTTACACCCTTTTGGGGGTGCATCCTTATTCCACCTTAATGGTGTAAATTAGTTTACATTGTTAAACCGCAATTATTAATAATTACAAATGTTACCTTGCGTTCACCTCACACGATGAAACAACACCTTCATTGCGCGGGCTTATTTTTGTTTATTATTATAGTTTGTAACTTGTTTTTCACGACGTGTTCCACCGGCTCCATGCACGTTGGGGGTTGGTTAGGAAGTTGTATGGCTGCGGTGGTAAACGGCATCCAGCAACGCATTGTGCGTGGCTGCATGGGAGCCTCGAAACTGTCGCACGACCACACCGGAAAATAATTTACACCGTTAAATGTGATTGGGGTTGTAAATCGACCTACACCCAAATCGACGTACACCCTTTCGGGTGCAGAACGGTCGGGTAACGGTGCGCGTTGTGCGCCGGCTTACGGCCTTATTAATCTTTTGACGGTCTAAATTATTTTTCGGTATATAAGGCGTCGTCGATGAGTGAACTCTAAGAAACATCCAGAAAATTTGCTCTTGTAAATCACGAAGCAAAGATCCAAGTCGGGCTCGATCACTCTATATCCTACTTCGCTTTGCGTTGTTTCGAATCGCCGCGCGACAAAATGAAACGCCGCGCTTACCGTAACCTCCCGTTTTTTTTTTTTCGGTTACACCGCGGCTTCGCGGCCCGGCTACCGCACCACCGCCATTTTGTTGCTTTCGGCGTCCAAGCGTATAGGCCCGCCGCAAACCTATTACCGCGAGGACATTACCGCGACACCGCGCGTCGCTGTCGATCTACCTCTTGGAGAAAACACGAAGAGCGGAGCGAAAAAAAAAAAGATCGAACGAAAGGACCGGCGCGCGCGAGGCTTAGCTACAAGCTGCGCGCAGCGGCGCGAGAAAATTGAACAGGGCCCGTCGTTCCGGTTCGCGAAGCCTCCCTAAAAGGGCAGCCGAGTGCAGGTCAGCCTTTTCTTTATTTTTCTCGTCCAACCCTCCTCTCGGTTTTTATCCTTCTAAATTATAATTCCTTTGTTTTCGGTAAGTTCTTTCTAACATCAGCAGCGACCCTAAGCCGCACGCTCTTCAAGTTCCAATTTAGGCATTAAACTATAAGTTGGACAAATACTGTGGCAACGACATAAAAGTCACCGAGGCTTACCTTTGGAATATCTTTGCAGCGCTCATTCCTTATTTAGCTGTTTCCTAGGGAATATTATTATTATTATTATTATTATTATTATTATTATTATTATTATTATTATTATTATTATTATTATTATTATTATTATTATTATTATTTGCAACATCCGAGTGTAAAAGAAAAAAAGCGCGCAACCAGTAATCAAGCCACACTGCACAGTGATCCAAGTAGGCACTACCTTCCTCAATGCGTGGCTGTTTCCAGGCGAGCGAAGAAAACGTTTGTTAGCACACTTGCTTTGCTTTTCTCTTGTTCATTTCTCGCTTTCTTACCCGTGTTCCACATTCCTGAAAACTTTTGTTAAGAGCATGGCGCGCACGATGCATTTGAAAGCGCTAAATGGAAATTCGAAATGCGGTTCAGAAGAAACGGCAAGTCGGCAACGGCAACGGCAAGTTTTCTTCTTTCCAGTCACTTCGCGCCTAATGTAGAACCCCGCTGTCCAGACTGTGGGGAGGCGTACTGTCCCTTATCTCATATGCTCTGGCAATGCCCTGCGTTACGCAGCTCATCGCTAACCACTCTAACCGACTGGGAGGCAGCCCTTAGGAGCGGCGACCTCTCAGAGCAACTACGGGCTGTCCAGAGGGCCTGCGACAGGGCGGAGGACCACGATCTTCCGACCCCGACGTAGGTGCGGCCCGCGACGGCTACGGGGACTCCCTGAAAAGGGAGGTGCCCTAACGCTGTTCCTCAGGACCATTAGTAAAGTTCTTTCTCTGTCTGACTATCTTCTTTCCATTGTTAGCCGGGAAGCGTTCCTTTTGGCGAGGTTTCCCGCAGACTTCCGTTTCACGGAAACCACAAACGACGTAAACTAACTATAAACAGACAAAACTGTTACGAAAGAATCAGGTTATAGCTGGCCTCACAGTACTGAGAGCAGCAGAGTACGCACGGCGAAAGACGCAGCCAAGACGTCTTTATATAACACCACCGATACACAGTCGCGTGTCGAAGCTCGACGGTACTCGAACGGCAGGCAACACTGTTTCTAAACTGGGCGAGCGGCCCAAGAAAAACGGTTGGCAGTTGAAAAGGTCGCAGTTCACTCGTCACGTCCTCTGGCCCGCGATACTCAGGTACGGGGGCCAGAGCAAGTTAATGGTCTCATTTTTCGTTGTTTTTTACTTTCAGTTTTTTTCTATTTCTTTCTGTCGGCCGAGACCACAATTATGTTGCGTCATCTGTCGCTCTCCCAGGATCCGCTCCCCTGGGCGTAGATTTCCGGCTTAGCTGTACTACGACCTAAATCTCCAGCTTTTGCCCCGCGCTCTTTAACTTGTTTCTCTTTTATATTTTTTTCGCGTACTTTGATCCTCTAGCTTTTAAATTTTGTGGGGGCGACAGTATTCTCGTCGGCACGGCATGTTACAATTCGGCGGCGCTGGCGGAGTTGCGCAAGCCCAGATCGCAACACGATTTGCGTGCGCGACGTCAACCCTTGCCACGTGCAGCCTCGCCCGTCGCCAGGACACAGCAGTCGAAGCGAAAGAACGAAGAGACGAACATGCGGGCCGACGAAGCAACGAGCAACGCGAGCTACACTGTCGAAAGCGTCCTCACGACTCGCTCAAAAAAAAAAAAAGAACGTCACACGCGGCTCGACATTTAGGCGTTATGAAACGTGGCTTTGACGCGGACACGGCTTTGCCAGGCCTGCGTGTATGCATGCCATGTTGGAAAGCAATTTTGGTTGACCTCGTCGCTAGCTACTTTCCCTTTTTTCCCTTTTTTTCTTTTTTTACTTGCTACCCTTCAGACTCCTGAGCCTTTTCGTGTTCTGTCGCTACATTCTGCAGCGACCTTCTCGCGTTCGCAGGTCGCCACCGACGCTGAGCGAAGGACTCGCGAAGCTGCAAGCGCCGAGCCGGGAACACGCATTCTCGCGTTGCGCTAATGGATTGGGCTCCGCTAAACGTGACACGATGCATTAGCGAAAGAAGCAACGAAGGAAAAAAAAAGTAGCCGCGGGGAAAAGGAAGCTCGCGGCATCGTTTCATCGGCACATGCCAGCGAGCTATATGAGGGGCTGCAACCGTTCAGAGAATGCAGTCGGATCGGGTTACCCCCTTCCCACGCTTAACCTCGCCCCCCCCCCTTCCCTAACTCCCCTCATAACCACCGTTCCAACCGTCCCGATTCCGGTTTCCCGCAAGACGTTCAGACACTGACCCATCCGAAAGCGGTAAATGAGAAGATGATGCGGGTCAGAGCCTTCCGCTGTAGCAGGCTGGTCAATGCATGGAGGCACACAGAAATGCGAGACGTGTGCATTAGTGTAAATCAAGCGCAGTGAAACAGGGGGTATGTCACCTGAAGCTCAACGGATGAGAAATATTTGGCCCCTTAATTGAGTCTTGCTCGGTGAAAGGAGATGCCAACGCTAACACAACCATCGCACGCACGCGCGCGTTCGAGTGCGCGTGTGTGCGTCAAATGTTGGATTTCCTGCATCCACACCGCCAACTACCTTAAGACACAGGGAGCCCAATCGGAATGCCGGCTTCGCAGTTCTGGCCTAACGCGGGTCCATTTTGTCCACCTGGTGCTCTCAAACGTGCGCCTAAACATGCCCGCGCCGTAAAGCGATATTTCGAATAAAGCGATTTCGTTATACCGAGGGGCTACTGTGCACACTTTGCACGCCTCGAACGCATTGAGCGGCTGCTTTTCGTCCCGACCATAAATTGACTGGTGCTGCCGCGAAACTAAGCCCGCAATCTTGTGACCGCGTGATAAGTGCGTGGGGAGTAGCATGAGCTGCCGCCAGCACTTTACTTCAAGTAAAACAACATATCACTACTGAGTTGAGCCGTAATAGTATATTAACTCTACTCAATAGAGAAACAAGCTACTATTACTGCTGTGAGAGCAGGCTCGGTGCTAACGAAACGCAGGTGGCGACGCCACATTGAAGTTCTCGCACAAGCTCGCCATGACGTCACGAATTTCTGTAGTATTTACTCGGGTTTAGTTAACTGTTTATTCGCGAACATAGACTATATTGGCCTCTAAAATAATCAAGGACTACACAAGTTTCGAGAAGTTGTAAAGAGGAACAATATACGAAAACAAAATATTGAAGTCAATGACGTCACACTGACGTATTCGTGCTGGGTCTCCGGCGTCAAATTAAAAAAAAGGATTAAAAATGTGTGAGTGTAGAATTTTTTTTCTGCCGAACAAACGAAAACATGTTCTTTTACAGTCTAAACCGCCTCAATACTACTTCTCATTGTCCTTTCTATTATACCTGCCAACTGGATAGCATCTCTGACTTTGCTTCTTTTATGCGAAGCATATTACTAGAGCTCAACCCAGCTCCTCAGGAGTGGCGGTGTCGCCTTCAATACCACGTGACACCGTGACGTCACGACAGAGGAGAAACGGGGCTCCAACTCGCGCCGTCGTTCGCGGCGTCGTCTTCAAGGCTGACCACGTGACACCGTGACGTCACGACAGAGGAGAAACGGGGCTCCAACTCGCACCTTCGCTCGCGGCGTCGCGGCGGTATATAAGCAGCTGCGCTTGTCTCTGCTAGACACTCACGAGGTGAGATGCCTCCTGGAGACAGAGCTGCTCGTTGGAATGAGAAGCGAAGGTTGCGGCGTGCTACAGAGACTGTTTCTAGGTGGCTTTGCTACGGCGCAGCGACTACGCGCCCCGCATCGGACGCGGTGAGCGTCGAGCAACGCAGCGTTCGGCGCGACAACGAAATGTGCGCCTGAGCAAGCGCCGCACGCCTGAGCCGACGCCGACGACACCGGCTTTTCTGCGACACGAGCTCCTTAACGCTTTCGCGTTAAAATAAAGGCTAGTATGCTTCGCATCCTGGGCTTAACCTTAGCTAAGCCACAGCCAGTTTTTTCTCCTTGGCCGGACTAAACTGAATTGGTATTACTTTTCCATCATCATCATCATGAGAAAGTAATACAAATACTGTCTCTTTAATGAAATATTGCTCGGAATGACATTTTCGTATTTCACCTCACAAGGTTTACACTGGTAAAGCTCATTCACTCTCAGCCACTCACTCACAGCCATCGCGGTTGCTTAATAGCTATGGCGTTGCTCCGCTATGGTTGCGGGTTCGCTCGCTGCCGACACGATCGCATTTTGATGGGGGCGAAATGCAACATAACGACACTGTACTTAAGATTTCTGTGCACGCCGAAGGAACCCCAGGCGGTAAAACGTTCATACAGAGTCCCCCACCACATGACATGCCTCACAATCAGGTCATGGTTATGTCATGCAAAACACCATAATTTGTTCGTTTACAGGGAAGCTGTACATGGCTAGCTGATTAGTCCCTCAGTGCGTCTGCCACCTGTACGCCGAAAATACCGACGCAACCCCATGCGCATGGGCGAAAAATAAAAAGGGAGGTGCGCGATTGGCTGCGTCAGTAGTGACGTCGTTGCTCTCCGTCGCAGCCGAGCACGCGCGCAGAAGTTTCTCTCCGACTCCGAAATGGGTAGGCCATGCGTCATGCGTACTCCTCAGGAGCAGGCAGCTTTCGATCAGCAACGCTGCGAGCTGAACCGGGAACGAGCTCGTCTACACCGTGGTGATGCTGCAGCCCGGGCACAGGAACAAGCTCGCGCAGCAGAGCGCAAGCAGCAATTGCGTACCGAGGATCCAGCGGCCTACCAAGCCGTCGTTTAATGAACCGTCGGGATTGACCCAGTGATAAACGCTGGGGACGCATGTTTCAGCTTCACTGATGAACCATCTGTACGGAGTGCTTGAGCAGTGACTTTTTTTTTTACTCACTCGCTTTTGCGGCTGCTACGTGTTTTAGTTACAGCGTGAGCTAACGCCTCGAGTTTCCTGGAAAGTAAGACAGAGCACCCGGAAGCGTTTTGCACTCCAACCTCTCCATCTTCTCAACATCTCCGCCTCCAGCCTACAACCCACCAGGATTATCCAACCTGCCTACGTACCTCGCGAAACAGTCCCCGCTTCGGGAATGTGGCGCTCGATGCCTTTCTTTCCTGACTTGATCATCCCTCAGCGAGCTGGCAAAGCCCCCTTCGCATACACGCTATCGCTGCGAACACCCCCAAGAGAAGAAAGTGCAAACAGCTTGCTCCCGAGTCTCCAGACAGTATTTCTTTACCCCTTGCGCTCTCTTCATTCGCTACATTTTTTTTTAAATATGTACATAAATATATTTTTCAAGCCGTAACGGGAATGTGGAAGAGCACTCCCGCGGGACCCTTTGGCCAGAGCGACCCGCTGAAAAAAAAAGAAAGAAGAGAAAGGATAACGCCAACTCCTCTCGGATGGCGGTCAAGCTGCCATTTTACGCGGTAACGATTTACTCGGCGCTCAAAAGCCCTCCCGATCCATCTTTCCTCCACTTTTATTCTTTGTTGAGTCATTACGCGGCTCGACTGGAAACTAAATTTTCCAGATGTATCTTCGGCTTTCTGTTTACTTCTCTTGCGTTGATTTTTTTTTATCTCGCTATTTTTATCTCCGTTCAATCTTTCCCCTGCGCTCCCTGGGAGTTCATGCCGGTCGTTCGACGACGGTCCGCTCACGCAGCTTCGGTGTTCTCTAATAATAATAATAATAATAATAATAATAATAATAATAATAATAATAATAATAATAATAATAATAATAATAATCGTCATCATCAATCGAGGAGCAAGACATTGCCCCTGCACTTTGACGGTGGCGCGGGTGTCCACCGTTGGTTTGCTCGCACCGCTCCTCCATCTCAGCAAAACTGTGCAGTTGTGGGCAGTAGTGGGAAGGGGTGGCACCTCGGGCGTACCGCTGTTAAAAATTAATTTGTGCAGTCGATGTATTGTCCGAAATGCAGACTGTCCTCCCTTAATGCCGGCTTGCCCTTGTGACTTGTAGAAAGTATAGAACCTGCTAATTCGTTAGTCTAATTATTTTAGCCTACGGTGGTTAAGGGATTTCCAGGAGTGTTACAGAATGCCATAAGAATGATAGGTGTAACGTTAAGGAATAAGAAAAGAGCTGATTGGGTGAGGGAACAAACGCGAGTTAATGACATCTTAGTTGAAATCAAGAAAAATAAATGGGCATGGGCAGGACACGTCATGAGGAGGGAAGATAACCGATGGTCATTAAGTGTTACGGAATGGATTCCAAGGCAAGGGAAGCGTAGCAGAAGGCGGCAGAAAGTTAGGTGGGCGGATGAGATTAAAAAGTTTGCAGGGACAACATGGCCATAATTAGTACATGATCGGGGTAGTTGGTGAAGTATGGGAGAGGCCTTTGCCCTGCAGTCGGCGTAACCAGGCTGATGATGATGATGATGATGATGATGATGATGATGATGATGATGATGATGATGATCTTGTTGGCTCTCTACGGGCATCGTTTCGTATAGCACAGCCTAGCGTAGGGTAGGACAACCTGCACAGGTTCCGGCGGCAATCGGAACCTGGATATGCAAGCCTGCCTTGTCAAGCGTACGTTCAGCTACTCGCTAATCCCGACAACGCTGTCGGCCGTTGAGCGTCATAATTCAGTTTGGCTATGGCGTTCTCTATGTAGTGCATCGCTCCGGACGAATTTCAGCAGGCGGGGTTCTTCAGCCCACACAAACATCTCAGTTACGGGGCCACGTGAGCCGGGGACCGCACATGCGACCTTGAGCTCGACAGTGGAGCACCACAGCTATTGATAAATGGCGGCGGTTAGAATTTCGTCACGTGGTGCTTAAGCAAACCTCTCGCATGCAATCGTAATGAGCGGGCCTCCCGTCCACTATCTTGGCAATGGGCAACCAACGCTGAAGTTTCTGAGTGTAGACGGAAGCGCCGTAACACACCCTAGCGAGCGAAGGAGACAGATTTAAGTAGTTCGGCAGAACGCGATGTTGGGATAGTTGGTTCATGCTTGAAATGTGGTTCTGGCGCAGCAAAACTAACCGGAAAGAAGAAGGGAACGAAAGAGCGCTCTTTCTGTCCCTTCCTTCCGCTTAGTTTCTTCAGCGCCAGAACTAAATATCAAGACTTAAGTAGCTCATGGTACTTATTTCGCGCCATCCCTTTCACCGCTCATATTGAGACACGTGTCCAGCTTCTCGTCCGACTGAGCACCTGCACCGTAGCGTATGCGCTGGTCGCAACGCTCATGGCCACAGCCACAGCTTGACCTGTCACATCGGGCTTTTAAAAAGCAAACGTTGATACAGGCGCACGTCTGCTATCCTCGAATATGTCGTCCCATTTTCGTGGCTTCCCTATACAGGTCGGTTTCACAATATCTTAGTTCCTACACGCAGACTGTCGTAGCGGCTCCATGACCAGCGCTGGTACCACACAAGAGTTTCTCGGTATCGCCGCCCCCTACCACTCTGTAGTGTACGCGCTTTGTTCGTGCTTGTCTCCCTTTCTTTCTATCTCCCCCTTCTACTCTGTTTCTATTTTTATCCCTCTTAACCCTTCCCCCTGCGCAGGGTAGCCAACCTTAACTACCTCTGGTTAACCTCCCTGCCTTTCTCTGCAGTATTTTCTCTCTCTCTCTCTCTCTCTCTCTCTCTCTCTCTCTCTCTCTCTCGGGGATCGCCGACACCACTGCGTGGCGATGTGCCCGTACGAGCGTGCGCGCCATCCTGCGTTATTTGTTACCGAAGGACCACACTCACGCGACATTATGGATGGGCGATGAAACGAAAGCACGGTGGTCACAGGCGAGCCACGGAACAGCTGGGGATATTGCGGAGATTACTGCGGGCGGCTGCATAGAAAGTGCGCGAGCACACCGCGCGCACCCCGCCTACCGACGGCGTGTCCTGTTTGCAAGTGTCGCTGACATTCCAGTTTGTTAATACGTTCTAATGACGATGACACGTTTATTCTTTCGAGAATGTGTGGTTTGCTCCGCCTCCTCACGGAGGGCAGCGCAATGTAGTTAGGTGGTTTCTTGGCTTTCCTCTTGCTACGCCAGATGTCAGCACATGCATTACTGGTTTGCTTTGCCTCGTCATAGAGGGCGCGGGAGTTTTGAGGCACGGACATTGAAAAACGTATGGGAGGGTAGATATACACAGCTCCGCTGTAAAAAAAAAGGAGTTTGCCGCCTTCTACAGCAAAGTGTCACAAGACGTCGCTACCAGCTTTGTGACTGGCGTCCATGTTTGCCATAACCCGGCGCTTCCATAAAGAATAATATGGGTATGGACAGGCGAAAGCTTTCTATTTGTCACCAAAATCAATATTTTGCCCCCCCCCCCTCTCCCTCTCTAGGTGGTGTCCAAATCCACGCCCCAGCGTCGGTACCCTTAAAGTAAAAAAAAAAAACAGAATGACTAATCTCGGAGGCTTTCCTGCTGTTGGCTACATGTGCCGGAGGCGATTGCTGGAGCCGGAAACACGTCATGGGCACCATGTGGACACCACCTATAGTTACTTCCCCTTCTCCCTTTCCCCCCACGTAGAGTAGAAGGCCAGAGACAAGGCTCCTCCGGCGTGACTTTTTCTATTTATTTCTGCAACTCGGCTCGGCAGCGAAATTTTCTCTTGTTTTTTTTTTTTCACCAAACTGCAACGTATTCCGCAGTGACCAGAACTTCAGTAGATCTGTGCAAAACAGGTGGTGGCGCACTGACTGCTGTCGACAATTCACTGGGATCTGCTCGGCGCAACCACATAGTAAGTGCACAAGAGTCGATTTCGCTAGAAGTCAGCCTAGTACAGTACATCTTTAACTCGATGTTTCTATGTACCACCGAATATTTTGCCCATCTTGTTCGATGAGATCATCTCTTTTACTGCAAGTGTAATATGTTCCCATAGGAAGCGCACAGGGCAACCCTTCTTGTTGATCTGAACACACCTGAAATTGTCTACAACACGCTTACATATTCACATTACAATCATACATAGAGAGCAAGTGCAACCTGCTGTTGGAATTGTCCTCCTTCTGCTCCCTTCAGCGGCACAACTTTGTCACCAATCCCTGTGGCAATGTCTTAGATCTTTACCTCTCGAATGCTCAAGTTATAGATGTCTCTCTTTCTGACATTTCCCTTGTGCTTCACGATAAATTTCAGCCATCACTAAAGACAACTGCCTCTGTGTCAGCCCTAAGGCAGAGCTCCTCCAGTGGCATAAATGACTCCTCTCGCTTTACTTTCAAGCATGGTGTTGGTTTATATGATTTCTCGCCCAGCAGCGATTGGTCACTGCTCACAGACGAAACCAACGTTCGTTACTCAACTCGATAACGCGTCGGTAGTCTGGAATGGTTTTTTAGATTCAACACTGACATTACGGATAAGATCTAGAAAAGTTTCTAAGCACATGCCACCGCTTTCGCTAACACCGACACGGAACCTTTTTCTAGCACTGTTGGATTGTTTTCATTGACCTTAATTCGCTGCCGACGTAATCGCGCCGATTTTCTGTTGCTTTTCGAACTTCTTCTTCGGTATCGTCACCTGCCCCGAACTCCTCAGTTGCACCATGCTTCATATTCCACGCAAGATCACCAGAAAACAGAGATTTCTATGTTCCTGCCAGTCATAACCAGTACTCAACAATCCACAGAATAAATGTAGTTTTTCTAACGCTTATTTTCATGATCTTGATATTTTTGATAACTCGTTGTCATTGTTCTTTTCCGAGCATCGCGATGTTGTTTCATAGTTTCACACATTGTTCAAGTGCCCTTCTCCTGCTTTTTGTTTTCTATTCACCTTGCACCTTGTTGTATGTACGCTATTCTTTTCAAAATTTTTTTATTCATTGTTTCTTTTCTTATATTCCCCTGCAGTACATTTTCTTTATGTATGCGTGTGCCAGCACCCACACTCATGGCCGCTCCTGAGCACGGTAAAGAAATGATTGATTGACTTATTGATTGATATTATTAAATATTTATAATAAGGCTGCCCCTACACTTTGCACGATCATCATCACCAGTACAGTCATTACACAGTGGCTCACTTCTTTAACTGAAGACGTCTACATATACGACACGCCAGTGTTCAAAGAATATTAAAAAAAAACAAGAAAAATAAACCAAAAAAAGCTATCGATCATTCCCTTTTATTCACATTCAGTAGAGTGTTCGCACAGCGCATGTTTCTTATGAGCCAGTTCTAACACACGCAAAATGTTTGCGAATGCAGCTACACATTAACGACGCCGAGCTTTCCCGGCGCTGCGCGGTACTCGCGAGCCATTACAAAAGACGTGATTGCGGGGGAATGGAGCATCGGGCAAAACAAAAAGAAAGAAAGAAGGAAAAGAAAGAAAGAAAGAAAGAAAGAAAGAAAGAAAGAAAGAAAGAAAGAAAGAAAGAAAGAAAGAAAGAAAGAGTAGAAACGCTGCGTACAGGCTGACGCCTCTCGCCGTCAGCCGGATCGCGCAGGCACGTCGAGCGACGATTGCAGCGCGTGTCGGCGAACGGATGGCGAAGCGGCGGCACAACGTAGCGGAACCACGGCCGTTCGTTGTGGCGTCCGAAACAAACCACGACCGCTTCGCTGCCAACAGCGCACACCAGCGCGTAAGTCGGGAGCGCCCTTGGCAGGCCGCTGTCACAGACGGTCGCCCAAGTGCGGAAATGCCGCTAGAGTTTATAATAATCACAATCGCTCAAGTGTAGCACAAGGACCCGTAAGCTATTTTATTGCGACGGCAGTTATACGGTCGCATTTGCATTGCGCGCAGCTTTTTCATCTATGGCTATCTATGGGCCGCGCTATCGCTATCTCGTGACACGCGAGCGACTCAGCCCAACTCAGCTGGCCGAGAAGCGGCCATATATCACAGATAGCGATAGCTGAGATTTGCCGCGTTTTCCCAACCACGTTTTGCTGTTCGCCCGCTGAACGAAAGAAGGCGCGCGATATTTTGCGAGTCGTCTCTTTGCAGAGAAGCAACGAAAGGCCGCGGAGTCATGACGGTTGGGAAAGCGAACCGCTCGATCGGCCTCCCTTGATTGGTCGGAACAGTGATTACGTCAGCAAACACGCCATTGTCACCTATCATGCGAGGCCGAGCGAAAGGTTCGCTACCCCAACCGCCATCGGCTCGCGCCACCAGGCTTCGTTACAGCTTGGCTTCGCACTCCGATACAGCCGCACGTCCGCTCCGTGCGACGAGATATACCGCGCGCTCTTGTCGGCGTGCAAGCAAGCGCACGGGCACGTTGCCCCGGTTACGGCTGAAGCCAGTATGTTAAAGGGACCCTGAAACGATTTTGGCGATTTTCTACAAACGTACTGAGTCGTTAGAGTGGGTTCTTCTGATCATTAATTGATGCATCTAAGTGCTCTGCGTAAAGCGTGTAATTTATTATAAGGTTTTAAAAATACACATCGCTGCCGATCGCAGCGCACTGCTCGGCGGAATTTTAAGCCGCCCCTACCCATATGATGCAAATAACCCATATTACGTCACATGGGCGAGCTATCTGATTGGCTGACCAGGGCGCGTGGTCGATAATTTTTCCAACTTTATGGTGAACAAATGATGCTCGTAATAGTTGGAATGTTAGTTACTTTGTTTTTGTAAAACGAAAATAACTTAAAGAGAATACACAAGAATAGTTTTTTAGTACACTTCAGCACTTCCGGCACACAGCAAGTGTCGTCTGCTTGTGTTACAACGTACTCCATTTTGACGAGAGCTCCGCGGTCAGAGTCGGTCTCAGTCTTTTCGCGAGCACTATGATTCGACTTTGTTGCCTTGTGGACTGCAAACCTAGCGACCTGCAAACCGCGAGTCCAGTATTAGGGCAAACGCAAGCGCAAGGGGATAGGGTCTGGCCGCTTGACTGTGCCGGGATGAGCCACGAGATGAGCAGAAGGGCAAATGCGAATGGTCTGCACGGTGCAGCCACCTGGTGGCACAGAGCTCAACCATACACAGTAGCAGCAACGAAGTGTATTCTTTGCTGCTGGTGTGTATTTTTCGCAGGAGTGTAATCATCAACACGTTGATTTATAAATGTTTAAAATGCTTTACACTTGGTTAGAGCAATATTAGCGCTTTGTTTGACTGGTTAAGCGCTGCGCCAGCAAGTGTCTGGACCGTGCAGACCCATCAGGCTGCTCACGTACGTCTACGCTAAAGTTCCTTCATCAGCTTGAGTTTATGCCTCCAGTCATTTGCCGAAATGACCAGCTTGCCTGTTTTTAGCGGAGTACCGGAAACGTTCGGCGCTACGACAGAATGCTCGCAACGCCCGCTGCTTCGATAGCTCTCGGTCGACGGCCAAGCGGCTAGCGGAGACGTCTCGCGCGGGAGGGGGCGTGCTCCTGAACAACCGGAAGTGGCGATGTGACGTCGCATCGTGACGCTGAACCAGTGAAGGCGGAGCTTAGCGCCGCTCGCTCGGCGAGCGAGTTGAGGAGGAAAAGCATAGCTAGGGAGGAGGGTAAGTTCTAATCGCTTGCAGCTCCATTAATACGTAACGCTTCACTTAAATTGTGGTGCGAATGTTCTACTTAAGCTGTACCCTACGCGCCTACAAAATTTGTCCGAACCGTTTCAGGGGCCCTTTAAGAACGGGCCGAGACGGGGCAAACACAAACAAACCTGCGTGGACCACCGCCGGCCCAGACACAGAGCCGGGGCAAACAAAAGGGCCGTAGGGGGCGGGAATAATTCGCAAGCGGTAAACGCGAGAGAGAGACTGAAAAGAAAGCACGGCAGATGGCGAGGGAGACGCCGAACGACGACAACGAAGCCACGTGCCGCTGGACCCGAGGCGATGAACGATGCCGGCCAGGCCGCGGCGCTATGGAGCCACCGGGGTAGGCCACGAGAAGGCACGTGGGTGTCAGGTATAAACAAGATGGTGTATTGCCACGAAAGAACAGAGAGTACCGCAAGCTTCCCCACGTAACGAAAACTCGAATGTGGTGCAAGGCCAGCTCTAGCGGCACAAAATGAAGAAAGAAAAATTCAAATAAATGAAGAGGGCCGCAGAACGGAAAGCATTGTGTGCTGTCTAAATCGGTCCTAGCCGTTCCGGTGAAAACTTGCAGGTATAGTTACTGCGGCAAGACAACGAGTATGACGACGACGATGACATGCCCGTACATTGGCCCGTACGCACGCAGACACGAGCACAAATGGAGTTCCGTTAGTTGTATTACTACTTTCACTTATTCATCTGTGTCGAGGCGTCATCCGCAATGTAACTCATGATTTTGACCGGCCAGTTCTCAAATCTTAATTGAGTTATTTTGCCTTTCTTCTTGCCTCCTTTATTTCGAACTATGCCTGTTATTGGCCAATCTCCCAGAGTGAGTAGCTACGACTAACCGCTAGGTTCGGCGCCTACGTCTACAAAACACACGCACGCGGGAGACAGAGAGTTCAGTGTAGAGGCGTCCGAGCTTTTCGATTACATAATTTATGCCATTTTTTAATTAATGTTGCTTTCGTTGTAGCATATAACGAACCTGTGTTCTGCACTTCTTGGTTACCCTTGGCCCGTGTGCGAATAAACAACACGTACATATTATGCAGTAAGGCAAGCACAACTTCTTAATTAAACGCAGCTTCTCGTGCTACGAGACAAAACCACGCTTCGGCGGATGTAACATCTAAAAAAATGTTAGAATCACAAAGATAATATAAGGAAACACACTGCTCGTGTGAATCCCAGGCGCAAGACTATACGTGCCATTAGAATGCCATTATGCCACATAATTTCAAACGCTGTACATATATATGTTGCGTGTCCCTATTCTACGCTGCGTTTCCTGGTGTAACGAGTTCGCATATTATGTTCCTTTCGAGGAGAGCGTATCGCTAGGGTGGTTGCTTGGGCTAGTTGGTAATTCATGATCAAAAATAACGTACAGCGCAAAGACGACAAAGTACGAGCGTATCGCACAGCGCACAGCTGAAAATGGAAAAGGGAGCCGGCACAGGGCGTTAATCGAAAACGCACGACCGAGAATGAAAGTGTGATCACATTCCCATGGCGCCGCCGGGGACGCGCCCCTTTCATCTCAACAATGTATCGCCACAGCAGCGTTTATTGTTCTTTTGTTTCGCTTGTTTGCCCAGACCTCCGCAGAATCACTGCGAAAAGTAAAATATTGTAACGCAACTTAACGTAAACTGCTGGCGCAAACATGTCATCTGTCGCGCCACTTGGGAACCTGACGCTCTAGAAATGTTCATGACGCATCCGGAAATGGCCAATCAGCGTCAGCTTCGCTTCAGCGCTGACCCACTTTGACGATTCTGAAAGCGATACGGTCAGATACACTTTCAGCAATGAGTGTCGTGTCTGACTCGATCGGGAAATCGTGTTAAGTGAACAGGGTTCATGAGAGTTCAGTGGCCGTAGGTAAACCGATACTTATTGCATATGGGGAGCGCTTTCGTGGCTGAGTTTGTGGCAAATATGTTGTACAGTCGCGATCAATTTGAAAGTGATCGCGCGAGCATCGACCGGCGGGCCTTCCAAACAGCATAGCGGCCGATTTCGGAACTGCGAAGATAAAAATTCGCTGCCTTCTTCCCCTTTTATGCTCTTCCAGGCTGCAACCGTCACCCTCAAGACTAACTCGCAACATTTTTGTTTGTTTCCCTTTCATGGCAATGATGTGTGTGTGTCGATGTCTCATGCATATCTTGGCTAACAATGACGCCTCTGTGCAAAAGCTGATAAGGTAATCGAAATGAAGTCGCAGGTTGTCTCGTGAAGGGCGAGGGGAGTGACAGCTGCTCAGGGAACAGCAAAAGAGAGAGAGGGGAGCTATCTGATGCTTCCCTCTCGACTGACGGCGATGACGTAATGTGGCGCTGCTCCTAGTTTCAGTCGCCGCTCGAGCGATCACCTTCAAATTGATCTCGACTGTACGTAAATCTCCAACGTGCAGGCAGATTACGGAAAGCATCTGATTCAGTGCAATTACAAAAAAAAAGAGAATTACCGACGATTGCGATGCTCCCTAATGCCAAATTTGAGTGCAGCTCTTCAAGTGTCTTGAATTCCATCGGTCGAGCTGCTCATTGTTCACAAAGAATGCGTGAAGACGGAAACGCGTGGCTATAGCGTGCAGCGCACTCTCTAGCGGCGGTGCAGGCGAAGTAGCGCTTGCGCTGCGAGTCCGAATCCCACGCCAGCGCTTTGTTTCCATATATGGGATCGGTGGACGCGCTCGCCGCATGTCCAAGTAATGACGTCATCGGCGACTGGGGTGACCGCGCACGCTATGGAGCCACGTCGCAGTTCGTAGCCGCCGCTGAGCACGTCTCGTGCGGCACTCCTCTTTCCGCCTCACTCTTCCGCCATACTATCCTGCTCCGCCTTCCTCCTCATCATTTCGCCGCACTCTACTCCTCCGCTTTCCTTCTCATCCTCTCGCCGTTCCCTCCTCCTCGGCTTTCCTCCTTGCGCTCCCTTCGCTATCGCTCTTTCCTCCTCCGCTGTGCTCCGCTCGTTCGTTATGATGGTTACGCCGACGCTAAACACAGAAACGGGCGCCCAAGCGCTGCACTCTAAGATCGCAAATAATAATAGCAATGATAATAATAATAATTCAGAAAATAAGGACGTCAACACGAGGGACACTCTCGACGTCTTAGAGGTCTTTTCAGGTTTTTTGCGGTAATTTCGTCAAGATGAAAAAGAACGTGGTTATGCCGTGAATTTGGGTGAACGAGCTATTTTACTCTGATTACAGTCGCGCGGCTACGACATAAAATGTGTGCGAAGTTTCACGCACCACAAAGACCTTGACAGTGGCGGCGTCTGTGCCCGCATTTCGGAAGTCACAAAAGTCAACACTGCAGCAGACTACCCTGCGTGTATCACAGAGGGGATTACTAATTGTGAAAGTGCCAGTGTCCGCGCTGCTAGACCGTGAGAGCTGCCGCAGTAAACGAATTCAGAGCCGCAGAATTCCGCTGAGCACGGCTAAGCCCAAGTTTAGGTTTCTGCAACTTCTTTATTTGCAGTTTTTCGCACCATCCATTAAAAAAGCACGAGTTAACGAGGAAATATTTTGTGAATGCTACAAGCACTCCTTGCCTCCGGCAATTCCAGAATAAGTACGCGAAAACGAAATAAAAAAGGGCATCGGTTAGTCTGCGCACCTCGTGGACATTTATGATTCAGCATCACTGAATCCACGCGATATTTCCGACTATCGAAAACGCCGACGTCGACGGCCGGACTTACAACTGGCGGCTCGACTTATAATAGGCTAAATTATAGTAAGTTCTTCCTCCTCCTCCTCATCATCATCATCAGTATCATCATCATCATCAGCCTGGTTACGCCCACTGCAGGGCAAAGGCCTCTCCCATACTTCTCCAACTACCCCAGTCATGTACTAATTGTGGCCATGTTGTCCCTGCAAACTTCTTAATCTCATCAGAGGTAGAACACCCGCCTCGCGTGCGAGATGTCCGTGGTTCGAATCCCGGTGCCGCGCAATTTTCCATCGGATTTTTAAAAAATCCGCGTATTGATAAAATTGCATAAAACAGGCCTGGAGTGTGGCCTGATCCCGGTGACCAGAACCGGTAACGCACTCCCTTACCAGAGCAGGATTGGCCACCCTGGTGTAGTACTTGGCCACAACCTCCTATATGAATACAACAATCAGTTCTTCCTACATTTTCATAAAACGGTACATATGGATGAGGACCAAATGCTTGACCGTGTTCCTGGATATTTCGTAAGCACGTTTCTCCTTCATGGCATAGCGTATTTCTGTGAACGAGGGATTAACTGGTAGATAAATGAGGAGCACGAACGATGATATCACGGTGAAATTCATGCGTAATGTTCAGTCGTATCACCGCCGAAATTGTAGTTAAGGCAACAGAAAGTGAACCAAAATTACCGCAGAGAGAGCTTCGTCATGACAATCGAAGTTAATGCAATTCGCACTGAACCAATGCAGCAACGACGAAACGCGCCATGTATGAGGCCTGTACTTCAGCTGGGCTCCTCTCTCGCGCTTTCCTCCACTGAAACATACCGATTGGCCCATATCCAGCGACTCAGTCGGCGTGAAAGAAAAACAGTTAAATTTGGACATAGATAGAAACCAGAAAGTGTGAAGTATATCGTAATAATGCTAATCGCACCAACACGCAATGTAGCTTTAATAGGGACGTTTAGCGCGTCCGGTATTCGGGCAAGCGCGGGCGGTTTTCCGGTTTAGCGGGGGCGTCAAGGTGAGCGGCCCGATCGGTGGCGCCAGCTGGTGCCGCAAAGCTCAACCACAAAAAACAGAGATAATTACTGTATTCTGCTTAACTGCTGGGGTAAATTTTCGACAGTGGCGTAATCGTGTTCACAATTACGCCGCTGCCAAAGATTTGCACGAGTGGCGAAGCAGGATATGGTGAGTTACGGCAGCTTTAGCTATGCGTTTGTCTGGTTGAGCTCTACAACACCAGGCGGCTTCACCGCTCACGTTTACGCCCCGACCATCCGGTAATCCGCCCAAACCGCTCCCGTTTACCGGAATAGCGTACAAGCTAAAAGTCTCTAATATGCAATTGTAATTCAATTTAATATGCAATTTTTATAACGACTTGCGTAAGGATGGGCGGCGGAACATGGCACAGCTTCGCGAACACGTCCGGCCCGCAGCAGCGTGTACCTCTCCGGCAGGGCGTGCGTGTATACGTATCTCGGCGGACTGCGAGAGCGTGGGCGCCGTAGTGTAAACATCACGGCACGATACGAGCCTGCCGCGGGGTAGCGTATTTACCGCGTATATTGCACGCGCTTGCGTCGCGAGAAAGAGAGAAATGGGCCGAGAAAAACAAACTCCGTGATATTCTAGGTGAAATAAGAGGGAAAATGGAAGCTGCGAAACTGGCGCAGAAAGGCGTAATGCAGATGTCTGATGTCGAGGTTCGTGCAGCTGAATGCACACTGCGAGAAGAAAAACGCAGTGTGCCGGTGCCAGCGCATCAGAGAGAGCGATGACATAGCCCGTTCTGGAATACGCTGGGTGGGCACCTTTACAGCGCGCAAGAGAAAAGGCATTAGAGGTCGTAAGATGGAGTAATTTAATCAAACGACAACCGGCTGGATGCCCTTTATTAAAGTAGAAAGGTGGGCAAGTTGGTAAGCATTCATAATAATAACAGCGCGAAAAAAAAAACGAGGGACGGGGCAGGAACTAGTTTACTTAGCTCGATTCGGTAACAGATATCATGTAACCGCCTGTCCTGGTTGTTTCCTTCGCTTTCCTGTATGGTTGCCTGTGTCGCTCATATTCCCTGGTGTGTATATCAGTAAGCTTGGTTGTGAGTCAGCGCTCGTCCTGTGTTTCTTTCACCGCGTCCGTCGTTTTTTTCGCGCTGTTACCATAATGCATGCCCTGCACTGCGGTAAGGAGTATAACATGTCAAAGATGAAAGCAAACCCAAAATGAAAGAGAGAGAGAGAGAGAGAGAGAGAGAATGGGGGGAGGCGTACACACAACTCAATGCAGGACACAAGCACCACAAATACGCTACAAATTGCACCAAGCCCTCACGAAAAGGGGCGCCTCGTTTGAGGCCTTGTGTGCGGCGACGGATCCTAGCTAGTGTCTCGGGATTCTCACCTCCAACATGTGTGCACAGCATTGGTCATGCCAATGCTGTGCACACATGTTGGAGCCAGGGGCGCGTGACGCCGCTGGCTTCCGCCGAGGGTAAAGAGGGCAAGGGAAGCATGTCTCTTACTCTCAGGCATCCTTTGATAACAGCGCTCCTGCAAAACCTAACAAATGCCTAATGCTATAAGAGCGCCTAGCGTTTCGTTTCACTCTAAGTAAGCGTTTGGCTTTTGAGCAACAACTGGGGCTCCAAAATTGAGGTGACGCAGCATTTCCTTAACGGCAAAGGCGGGAGACAAAACTAAGTAACAATCTTACAGTCACGCTTGCGCGTAAAAGCCCCAGTCACAGTCGCAGAATTCCATTCAGTGTGGAGGGTCAGGTATTTTTATGCTTAATGTTGTTTTGATGCCACAAGAATTATAGGAAATAAAAGAAAAATTCAGCTGATCCAAATTGTTGGAATCGATATACAGCGAAGCTTTGTGTGAGTGCATAAAAAGTCGAAACACACACAAATACGCGGGTGCGCGCGCACAAATTACACCGAGTTTTAATTTAAGCGTAGTTACTTACTACTAGAGAGTACGACGAACGCCTTAATTTAATTAATTAATTAATTTCTGGTGTTTTACGTGTAAGAACCACGACCCAGGTAGGAGGCTCGCCATAGTGGGACTCGAGATTAATTTTGACAATCGGGAGTGTTTTAACGTGCACGTAAATCTATGTGCACAAGCGTTTTTTATTTTATTTTGCCTGCGTCGGAATGCCACCGCAGTGGGCGGGATCGAGCCCGCGACCTCGAGCTAAGCAGGGCGACGCCACAGACAATGGGTTATCGTAGCGGGCGAATTCTCGAAGTGCGTTTCTCTGCACTTTACATTCATTTGTTCCGATAGACATGGCGTCACGTCAGGACGAAATGAAATATAAGCATGCAGGCCCGTTTCACGCAGGTGCTACAAGAGCGACTTATAAAAGCGTTTGTCCATGAGCCATCGTTTATAGTCTTCAGGTTGGTCGCTTCTCAACTTTCCACTTCTAAGTGCTTTTTTCGCGGAATGTCGTTGTGCCCGGGTACGTCCAAAGTAGATGGCGGGAATCCGCAGTGGGCGCAGAAACGAAGCATTTCGGACACTGGATATCTTCACATGATTGACCCCCGAACGTAAACGATCACTGGTGTAAGGGCCGTCCCGGCCCTAAGTCTACGGAGGTTGATTTCCTTCACCCGAGAAAGAATGCGGGGAAGGGAGCAGACACTCAAAGCGATGAGAAGCGTGCGTGTTGCGCCGGAGGATAGATTTTTCTGGTAATTAAAACGGAGCAGAGGTCAGGGGGAAGGAAAAGCGGAGACCGTTCTTGTGATGTAATCATTGTCGGTTTTCCTTTTACACGTCACTACACGCGTTCACTTCGGCATCCTAAGTTTAGCCATCTTACGAAGCAATCATTCCGAGTTCTCCATTTACTTGTCGCCGCATGCATTCATTTCAGTACTCTTAAATTCAGCCATCTGAGTCTTTGCCACGCTGGAACTCGCTGTAATCAGTTTTGTCTTGCGCTGTATCACCGGTACCACCATTGTCTTGCACTGCAGCTCGCACCTAGTTGCCGAACATGTGCGCATTATTGTTTCGTCTCCTCCGCGTTATGATTATCATGTCCGGTCGCTATTGCAGCCCAAATCTCCCAAAACGTTCACTAGAAACACTTTGTCACGAACAAGGTGGGCCGCCTTCTGTGGTTCCTTATGGAAGCGCTCGTCCATGTCTCCTCTTTTGTCCCTATTGCTACCGCTGCACTGTACACCGTCGAAGATGCCTCACCAAATAGTCTAAGCAACCACCTTGCTAAGCTATGTTCCCTTGGAACTCCTCTTCACTTCCCAACTGGTGTCTATCCTAATAGATAGTTGTTAATCCAAGTGAAGTAACGACGAGCCAGGCTTGTAAAAGAAAATATTATATTTCGATCATCAATGAAGTAAGCAACAGCCAAAAATTAACGACGCGAAACCGTTGCTGCCACGCGCTCCAATGAAAGTCCCCTGCCAAGGTGGCTTCACCTTTGACGGGGACGCTGGCGGCAAAGCCCTCGTCAGGCAAACGGTGAACGATCCTAGTGTGTAAATAGGTAGAAATGCTATCTTTCCAGACGTTATCTCCCTGAAGTTAAGGACCTTAGGTCATCCCGTCAAGTGTAATACGAACTTCCTCACCGTAAGAAATCATCGACACCGTGCTATTCTTGAAACGCACGTTCATTTGGAGCGAGGTAAGATCAAATTTGTATATCCGTGCCGGAGGCGACAGAGGTCTCTTTCTGCGGACGGCTTTTACGTAAGCGTTGCCCTGCGGTAGCACACCGATAGGTCGTTCTCGGTACACTGAATTATTTCGCCGCGCCAGTCGCAAGCAATTACGTGTCCGAAACGACGGTCGCAATTAGTGCGACACCCGTTAATGCACGGCGACACATGTCCACTCACCGCACCAATCTACGTGCGCCTGCCTGAATTATGCACGTCGGTGGCGTGTGTACACCCGAAGGCGTTGCGCAAGAGAGCTGTGGAGCATTACGTCATATATAGACCCCCCACATAAAAGTGACGCGAAAGCGTATTTGACTCCGTAGAGTCCTAGGCTCACGCATATGTGTCACCGCGGTACTATCGTACGACTCCTAAGAAGATTTCTAGAACAAAATTTGACGCTGTAGTGCGTGTACATGGCCATCCTTATGGCGCTTCGGCTGGCCGTGAGAACAGTGGGTAGTACAAGCAATTTGTTATCATCGCGAATTCATCCGAAGGTCATACGCCATGGTCCAGTCTCGCTCGCTTCTTCAGTAGTGCTATTCGACTAGCTTCAGAAATAAACGCGATAAACTTTCGTTCTGAATACGAAAGGCGTTATGCAATTATAGATTACAAAAACGCACAACGCATGTTACAAGTGACGCGGAAATCTCTCTGTCGCCCAACAACACTCTTATCAACAGTGACCGCTGGGTCATGGCAGCAATCTTTGTTGCTGCAGAGGGTAGCACGATTGCTGCAGTAGTTTACGATATCGAATTGCCTCGGTGGCTGTCTGATAGTGCTCTTTTTGTGAACATCGCAAATTTTCTTCCTTTCACGCCGCTGTATTGCTCCATCTTCATTCCCCACTTCAATATTTAGCAAAGCAGACGTGCGTCTGAATAACGTTCCTTATTTTATCGTTACCTCTCTAAAAGGTCTCTCTCTCTCTCACACACACACACGCGCGCGCGCACGCACGCACGCACACACACACACACACACACACACACACACGCGCACACACACACACACACACACACATACACACACACGCACGCACGCACGCACACACACACACACACACACACGCACACACACACACACACACACACACACGTGCCAGCCACTATTAAACCCAAAAATCTCCGGAACTGCTTTCGTGCTAGGCAGCTGATTATTTACTTCTTCGGCCTTTCCACGGACGCTAGACACACACGCATGCGCACACAAAAAAAGAAGTAAGAGCAAGGGCAGCTGAGCCATCATCTCAATTGGGAGAATACGGTACGAATACAGTAAGAGCATGCCACATTGGCTGCCGATTCGGCTCCCACCAAATGTCCCATAGGCGGTGTCTCAAACATGGCGGTGACACGTTTCTGGATATGCAAATGCTTCCGGCGCATACAGTCTCAAAACGCTCGCCTCTAGAATACAATACCAACTGGATCAACATACCACCCTTTTGACGTATACCCCCAGGTGTCACCGACTTTAGTTTTTATTTCACAAACATAAACTGAACCTCGCCCTTCAATTATTGAAAAGTTCATCTAAATCAAGAGAAGCTAATTTCCTTGACTTCATCTTTGAACTCAGTGTCTGTCGGCAAAAAATAATTTCTAAAACGAGCTCTCCTGTAGCTCTAGGCTGTCGTCAGACTATTCTACTGTCCTTGGTGCTTCAAGGCACGAGGCGCAGCGGCAGCAAATATGTTTTGTATATCCCCGCACAACCGTACACCGAGGAACGTTCTGGTGCTTATGCTTTTTACAATGGCACCCTCCAGGGTCACAAAGCATTCGTGTTATGAACGTGCCTGCTTAAGCGCGAGCCGCCACTTCAATCTCTACGCTTGGTGTGTGACGAAAACATTTCCTGCTGAACAGATTTTATCCTTTGTGTTACCCCACGCTTTACCTCCCAGAGGCAAGTGATGTTCTCCGTGCTTTGACAGACTGGACAGTCGTCCTCTACAAGAACAGGAAGTTCTACAAGCCAGTGCTCCCAAAAAAACTCCGCGAAGCAGTATATATCGGCACTGCCGAAGTTCGCGAAGTCTACGGGCCTACATAATAGCCTAAGGACACTCCCTGCTTCCGCTTGACTGTGCAAGTCGTTTATTTGGTTTGTTCTCTTTCTTTTTGCCCCCTTTCCCCCGTGAAGGTTAGCCAATCAGAAGTACGTCTAGATATCCTCCCTACTTTTCAATAAATAACTGCTCTCTATCTTTCTATCACTCCTCACACATTTCCTGTCTAATAGCGTACAGTCTGAGTGCACGTCTTACACACTTCATATCCATAGCCATATAGCATAGTGCACGTATGCGCGCACTAACCTCGTTTGCATACGCGCGCCCTCAACTCCTTCACAACCTGTTTCCTGCCCACTTTTTCTTCCGCAGTGTAGGGTAATCAACCGGGCTTACGCTCCGCGCGCGCCGAAGTCCATTCGCATGGCAGAAAAAAAATAAAGTAAAACCAAATGGAAACGCACATAAACTCTCGAGCTCGCATAAGCACAGGCAGCCAAGCCGCATAACGTGCATTCTTCCAAAGCAGCGCGGGCCACGCCATCAAGCCGAGATGAAAACAAGACAAGCACGCGTTCCACTAGGCTCAGGCCGAAACGGAAGCGGCCTACGCGGTATAATAGCGCGGCGTACGTCACGCTATTATACCGCCCTAATGGAGCCGAACCCGGCGGCCCGGGCTATGACGACCACGAGGCCGGGGCACGTAACAGCCGTTGGAGAACGCGTAGCCCAGCCCCCTGGCACCGCGCACGGTATGTGAACGCGACCCACGCGTGGTGCACTGCGGAGAAGGAACACACGACGCCGGGGGGAAGGGAAGCAAGCGAATAAATGACATACAACGAAAAGCGGCCGAGCAGCGGCCGTGAAGGGTTGTTTGAAGAAAGGAACCCGATACAGGGAGCGCTATTTCGCGGTCGCTGCTGCTGCGAGCGGCGACGTTCCGGGGCTCGATGAATGGTGCGAGGGTTACGGCTGTAGCTCCCGATCCGTGGAACCCGTAAAGAGCGGGGCCGTACACAATGGGCTGAGGCCGCGAGCTTGCGACTATTTTCGGTGAGTGAGGGTATACGGCTTCTGTTACCACCCCGCTATACCACGTGTGGCGTGTTTACGGTCTCGGCGCACATTCCGTAATGCTCGGCGCGTGCGGACTACGGTTTTGATAAATCCGTGCAGTGGGAGCTGGAGTTGACGATGACCAACCAGGAAACAAAAAGGAAAAAAAAAGAAAGAAAGAAGCATCGTGTTAGGCAAAGTACTGCGCTCCTCTGTGTCGTTCTTCTGCCCCGTGTCCCCTCCTGCCAGTGCTGTTGGAAATTGTCAGCTATGAAGAGTTCGAACTACTGCTCGTACTCCGGATCACATTCTATGAATATCACAGCTGAGGAGAAATAAAAAGACTAAAGCAGAATTACTGCATAACTCATCTCCAGCTAATAATCTGCAGCACGAATGGCACGAGTTTACGGCGTTCATGCTTTGAACCGACAACAGTTTTCTTGTGTTCATTTCAGAGATACGTTGATGACTGTTAAATGCCACGAGCACGCGGTTAGTCGAGTACGAACAAAAGCAGCATTCGTGTATTCCAGGCGTCCCACGAGAAGCAAGGGACGCGCACCGACAATGCAGAGCTTTAGGTTAGGGGACGCAAGTGGCTTGCGTATGCAAGAAAAAGGGCCGACGGTTCTGCGCATGCGTAGATTCCTACGTCTGAGTCCGCGCTTTTGCAGTACCATCGCCCCTAGTTCTAGCGTATGCAAGCCGCTTGAGTACCTCAAACTCTCCATTGTCTTCTCTTCCTCGGTTTACTTGTTTCATAGCGGACGCGCTAGGTGGCGCGCACGATAAAGGCAACGGTTTCGCTTATCCTACATACGTAATGGACAAATGGTGCAAGCAATGTGTCCGAACGGAACGAAAACAAAAACGAAAAAAAAGGAACAATATTTTTGACCGGAAAGAACACGTAACCGAAACGTTATTATATCGTTTCGGAGTGAAACCGAAATATCTTTGGTCGGCTTGAGGTTCAATGGGAAAGTCGGCAATCTGCAACATCCGACGTCAGGCAACGTCAGAGTTAGCGCGTATCTCAGGGTTCCGCATAAGCACGTATCTCAGGCACTCAGGCAGGGACAGTGCGAGCGATAGCCGGTTGGGCGTTCCACTAATCCAAGCCTACTACCTGCTACGACCTGCTAGTGCTACTCGGTGCACTAGCAGGTCGGCATCGCAGCAACACCCGGGGCTTACGCGCTGAAGAGCTTGTCGTTTTCTACGGGTAAAACATTTTCTTGCCGAAGCCTCATCGTTCGTTTATGCTCGTTTAAGTTCATTTTAATCGGAACAGCGGTCTCGCATTTCGGCGAGCACACTCCATGACGTGCTGCTTCTGAGATCAGTGCATTGATTCATGGCACTGAACATGATCTCAGAATTCATAATTGGTTTAATGAGAAAAATAAACACTGTCTTTATCGTTACTTCGCTTCGAAAATTTATGCATGCGAACCAAAAGCGTTATGAACCGTTACGGATCTTTTTATTTTCCTCGTTTCGGAGCAGAACTGGAATGGAACTTTTTCCAGTGGAACGAAACTATAACCAGAACGTAAAACATTTCGTTCCGACACCCTGGGTCCAACAGAAGGTCTCCGGACTGATGTATGCGGACGACATGGTGCGACTAGCGAACAATGCAAGGGATTTACAAACACTTGCGAATATCTGTGGCAACGCAGTCACATATCTGATACAATGTTAAAGTTGCTGAAATGCAGCGCCCCCAACCAGCGCTGCCTTTTTTGTGTTGCTGCATGCTGCGCCATGTCTGGCGGGCAAGATTAAGTGGCCGCACTAGTCGCGTTCGAGAATTTAAAAAAAAAGAAAAAAACTTGTGAGTTCGTTACTACTAGGCATGCTTGGCCTGTTTCTTCGGTGGCTCCACTTCACGGGCCAACATAGTTCACGTTCACTGAGCCACACGCAATCGTATCATTATCTAAACCTCAAACTTGGCACAGAGAAATCGGGAATTACGATCTTTATTGAAGAGACGAGTAATTACGTGGTTTCAATTAAACAGCAAGTCATACCCATAGTCAAGCAATCTTGACTATGGGCATGACTATGGGAAAGACTTACTCAAGCACCCACCAAGATAATCTGAAAGGGGAAGCGGAATGCAGCAATAATGAAACATACAGCACTTTGGTACACAATAAGTACACGAGGTGGTGCGTAGGATCAAGAAAGGAGTAACTGTGCCAGCGCTAACGTTTGCAGATGTCACGCTCTGCTTAAAATCGGATATCTTGTCGGGGTTGGAAGTTAACCAAAGAAGGGTAAGCCGGTAGGCCGGTCATACAGGCCGGTGCATCTCATGAAACGCAGCAGCACTTTTGTGGCTTTGCACATCGCAGACGTACCAGGCCGCGGTCACGTGATCTTCTATATTCCGGTAAAAGGATGTCACATAATTTCACCAAAGCTGTCGGAAAGGAAGACTTCTAATCTTGGTGCGATGGGCAGCCACGCAGGAGACGTTCTGAAGTTATTTTATTTTTCTAAACCGCACGTGTTACAACTAGCGCTGTTCGCCTTTCCAATTAGGGATGAGTTGTCCGTAGTGTATAGACGCCTATCCGCCGACGACAACTTAGGAGTCTGCCACTTCGAAGGTCAAAGACACCTTGCCGGTTTCCGGAACGGTAAAACTTGTAAACGGCTATAGATGCGACGTCATCAGTAGCAGCTTCGCTGTGGGACGATGAGGTCACGTGACGCCAGCGTCACGAGCCCCTCGAGTTAGTCTCTAGCGACGCGAAATGTATAGTTCCACTGTGCTAAAGTGAATATGTGAACGCTTGTTTCGACGACGTTGACATGGATACAGATGTAGAAGATAACAGACTCCTTTGGCCCACAAATGTCGCCCAGACGTGCGTCACCCCCTTAGAAGCAGAAAGTAACAAGTCTTTTGAACTCCGCAAAGTGCTACTAATATGATCTATCGTGCAAGAATTTCATGCGCCTTATCCTTCATTACTTCCTGTACTGGTAACTTCAGTGACTAATCAATACATGCAGCGTCATCGCAGTGGAAGCTGCAGTAAGGTGTCGGAGAAGGCTCAAGCGGCTAAGAACGAAAAAAAAAACAATAGGAGCGTAAAGCCGGATAACTTAAACCAAAAAAGAAAAAAAAAGGTAAACTAGATTGTAATTGCGGTTTCGAGTTTTTGAGACGAGAGTAATATTCATGAGGAACCGTCCACAGACACCGCGCGCGCGGCGGTGTGATTACGGGACGTTTTAGCGAAAACCGGAGAGGAGCACGCATGGTTGAGAAGCCGTGTCTGTCGAACGCACCTAGAGAGGTCGTCGCAGCTTAAACGAGGTTTCTAATTTTGATTGAACAGAGTGCCAGCAGTCTGCGTCGCCGGAGGGTTGGACAAGCGCAGGGAAGGGAAAGCGAGACGGGTGGCGAGCGAGGAAAATGAGATAGGTCACAGCGCGAATTCAGCAGTCTCGCTCTCTCGAAAAAAGGAAAAACAAAAAGAGAAAAAAGAAGAGAGAGAGAGCAGCGCTTTCGTAAATCCGGTCGCCATAGCAGGGTTGCTTGTAAAACAGCGCCGGCGTGACCGCGTCACGCCGCCTCTGTCGCCGGAGCGTGTAATATTGCTGCGAGGCATCGCGCCCCATTACTTGATTCTCTTTGTTTATTTCGTTCGCAACGTTTTGTTTTAGACAGCATTGCAGGCGCAGGCAGGAGCGCATGCTACGGCGCAGTTCGGAAGCTTTCTCCGTACCTTATTTTTTTCTCTTTCGGCTGTTTTTCTCCTTCTTTCTTTGGTGTTACAACGTTGGGCGATATTGCTGTCGCTCGGTTCCGAATGTCGGCGTCGGTCATGAACGCGTCTCGGCCCGTGTTTCCCCCAGGCGCGAGCACCACGCGGCACGTATAATACCTGCGATGCCACGCGTCTTCTGGCTACACTGGCGCCCCCATCCCCCCACCACACAGCCCCCCCACTGGCGCCCCCCCCCCTCCCAAAGGGTCATGCTGCGCAACAGCGAACACGCACCGGAGATTGCGGCGTCGACAGTATATAAGCATAGAAACATGCAGCACGGCCGAGAGGAGGAACGAACTCCGAGCCTTTCTGCGACGTACGGGCTATGCCAGCTTATCTCGAGGCCACGGGTGTACCCGACGACCGTGACCTTCGAGATCGACACGTGCGCGGTGGCAGGATCCCGCATACAGGCCGTCGTCCAGCTTCTGCTCGAGCCATAGCTGCGCACGTTTCGTCATCGTTACAATTTTGTCTTGCCTCAGGCTCTGCGCGTTCAGCGTAAGCGAGTTACGAAACAGCCCCGCGCATCTAGCCCTTTGGGGAAGGCACGTCAACAGTCGCACCGCGGAGACTTCATAGCGGGAGCAGATGAGCAACTGCGTAGCCTTGAGGCTACAACCTCGCGACAAAGAAGCGATTTGCGCTCACCTGTAGACCAATGACCGTATTAAAACCTCGCGACAAAGAAGCGATTTGCGCTCGCCTGTAGACCAATGACCGTATTAAAACCTCACGACAAAGAAGCGATTTGCGCTCACCTGTAGACCAATGACCGTATTAAAGAAGCAAAAAACGCGAAAGTATTGCGACTGCTGTTTGTACATACTTGATGCTTCACTGCAACTGCCATTGCCATCACACCTCTGCCGGTGTGACGCTACACTACAGCGGCGGTTACAATTGGGTGTAGCTTTCACGAACTCGCACTCCTTCCTCATGGGAACGGCGGACTCTCCTCCGTGCGACCACTGTAGCAGTGAGGACACCATCGAGCAGCTCTTCTGCTACTGCACCAGCTTCGACGTCCAACATCAGCCTCTTTGGAGCGCATTCAGTCGGCTGGACGCTCGACCCTTTGCAAAGACAAATATTATGGGTGCTTGGCCTCGTCCTCGTCAACGCAGAAAGCTACGTGCGCTCTCATCGCGCCCGCGATGCGAATGCAGTCGTACATAACCGAACACCAGCGATTATTCTGGAATGTACAGGGTGATTCGTGCGTGTAGGTAGTGCACGAGCCTGCCAGTTCAGATCTTGACGAACTGCGAGTGCATTTGCCGATATCGCTTTATTCTGAACATTGCTTTCTTCTTTTTTTCTGAAAAGGGGGGCGGGGGGGGGGGGGGGCACAAGTTCGCTTGATAAATAGTTAACTCGTTTACCCCGGCGCTTCTTACAGTGCGGTTGCTCAATGTGACAGAGCAGATTTCTTTGCGACTGACTGTGAATGAACGACTCAATTTTATTTTTTCTCTCCTTATCTGTATTTCCCTTTCTCCCCTCCCCAAGTATAGGGTAGCGAACCGGGCACGTCCTTGGCTAACCTCCCTACCGTTGCCTCTTCGCTCCTCTCTCTCTTGCTCTATGTCACTATACAACGTGACACTACTGTGGACAGTCTATGAGAAAGTGTTCCACAGACGCGTCTATAGGGTGTCAAGCTGGCTTGTTATACTGTGTTGTTGTGCTGTATCTCTTCTGTTTCCAGCACGGCACGTTCGGCTTATTTCGCGAGAGCTCATTAGAGAGTTTTAGATTAGGGGGCGCAAGGGGCTCTCGTGCGCAACTAGGGGCCACGGCACCACCATACTGCGCATGCGCAGACACCCTACGTCTCTGCGCATGCTCAGTACCGTCGCCCCTAGTTCTTGCGCACGCAAGCCTCTTGCGTCCCCTAATCTAAAACTCTCTATTAGAGAGTTTTAGAATAGGGGACGCAAGCGGCTTGCGTGCGCAAGAACTAGGGGGCCACGGTACTGCGCATGCGCAGACACTTACGTCACAGTCCACGCATGCGCAGTACCGTCGCCCCTAGTTCTTGCGCACGCAAGCTGCTTGCGTTCCCTTATCTAAAGCTCTCTATTATCAAATCCCGGTGACCGCGTTTGCGAGTCACGAACGCTCGACGTCGTCCTCCCTTCCGACGCAGCATGCCCGCGGCGCGCGTGTCTCCGGCGGACGAACCCGCGGCGGCCTGGCCTGCCGCTGACCGCCGGGGACCCGCGGCCGCCGCCCACGGCCTCGGAGGAGCTCCTGCCTCGCCCGGCGACACGACGCTGCCAGACCCTTCCGGCCACCGACTCGCCTCCTCCAACAACGCGCACCGCACCTCCGACACGGGAAACAAGGCGCCGTGTCCCGTCACGCCCACCAAGGCGACGACCGCGACGCCAGGTGGGTCGGCGCGGTTCCGTTCCGTTCGAAGTGCCAGTGGATGAGTCAAGTGCGCACAGGGGATTATTATTGTTGTTGCGATAGCAGTTACATGGGCACTACAGGCGAATTTTCGCCGTCGCCGTGATGCTCTACATAAAACTACCGTGCTATGAGATAGGGGCCGGCGCGTCGTACGCAGTGGGTGCAGAGGCAAAGGTGCAAGGGTAGGCCGAGGAGTTTAGTGGCTAGACTCGTGCCGGTGTTCCCCCGCCCCCAATGTTGTTTGCTTGTGCGCGCGTGACATCATGCATGGCTATTCTGTTACCAGGCGAAAGTTTGCTTTAATTTATACGGCCGATGAAGAAAAAAAAAACTACGAACCTTGCTTCGCGTAGTTGTTCAATACTCTGGTATCGCTATTAATTATTGCTTCACCTTCAGGGCAATACTTTGATTTTTATTAACCTTATTGTTTTTGTTGCCACTGTTCAACTAACCAAATTGGAAGGTATGTCTCTCTCGCGCCGGCTATTCCAAATTCTAAATTCTGAGGTAGAACGACCTGGAAATTTTGCACAGTGAGTTAGGGGGAACGACAATCTTGTGGGCATCATTAAGGAGTGTGCAATGGAAGTCGGTGGTAAGTCCATTAGGCGGGATCGCAGCAAACTATCGCAGGAGACGAAAGATCTGATCAAGAAACGCCAATCTATGAAAGCCTCTAACCCTACAGCTAGAATAGAACTGGCAGAACTTTCGAAGTTAATCAACAAGCGTAAGACAGCTGACATAAGGAAGTATAATATGGATAGAAATGAACATGCTCTCAGGAACGGAGGAAGCCTAAAAACAGTGAAGAAGAAACTAGGAATTGGCAAGAATCTGATGTATGCGTTAAGAGACAAAGCCGGCAATATCATTACTAATATGGATGAGATAGTTCAAGTGGCTGAGGAGTTCTATAGAGATTTATACAGTACCTGTGGCACCCACGACGATAATAGAAGAGAAAATAGTCTAGTAATGGCATGCTCCGGATTAATTTCGACCACCTGGGTTTCTTTGACGTGCGCCCAAACGCACGGCACACGAGCGTTAGCGTGCACTCCCGCCTCCATGGGATAGCGGTCATCGCATCCGGGGATCGCACCCGCGACCTCGTGTTCCCCAACCCTAGGCCATAGCCAATGAGACATCCCCACGGCGGTTGTTTCCCTAAATCCCAAGCACACTACTATTCAAGGAGCGGGGGGGAGGCATTGAAGGGACACTAAGCAAACTAGATTAGTTAAAACCGATAAAGCACTTTTCTTTCCAAACAATATTGTCGCTTATTTCGCGGTAATATAGGTGGATAGTAAAAGAGAAAAAAAAAGGAAGGACCATGCTGCTTTTGAATTTCATGCCAAAACCCCAACGACGGAACCTCAGGTGACATCAGGAATTTCACCCTTTTTTTTTTCTTTTCGCACTTAGAGTCATTGTAACCCAGTAGAAGTTCTAGAAGCTTGCTGACGATCACCGGAACCTTCGTCTGCACTGGTAACTTCAACGTGCATCACCAGCTATGAATCACCAAGATTGGCGGCAGCCTAACATATCGACGGAGCACTTGCTCTGACTTAACTGATTTCCAGGCCCTTTGCTGCGTACACAGACACTGTTCTTTCTATCCCGATTTCTTCTTTCTGTTCCCCCTTTCCCTTCCCCCAGTGTAGGGTAGCAAACCGGACGCTCGTCTGGTTGACCTCCCTGCCTTTCCTCTCTTTGCTATCTCTCTCTGCTAAGCTCAGCCTTTTGTGCTTTTTAGAATACAATGTAATCCCTTCTTACTGATGCAGAATATTCACTAGGAAATATTAACTAGTATAGGCTCCAACGGACGCTGTTAAAATCCTTGACGGCGGGGTGGCGCGGGAACTTCAAGGTTGCGCCACCACCTGTCTTTCCTTTTTCGCGCCTTATCTCGCTTGCCAAGCGCCGTCTCACGTTAGGAATGGCTGGTATTGTAGAAGGGTAATTTACAAATGCAGTACATTTCTTATTCCACCTCTTTATTTGTCTCTTTAAGAGAATGCAATATTACAATGAAACTACACACACTAACAAATGTTGTAAATGTTCAAGTAGCGTCAACACGAGTACAATCTTCCAAACCACGATCTAGTTGCTTGGCACGTGCAGATATTTTTTTTTTAAGATTTAGTAACATGGGAAGGTAGGCTACCTCAGAGCCAGCTATCCCGAACTCCCAAATTCGTTACTCAATGAAAAATAAAAATAAACAAAAACAATAAGGGATCACGAAGCACAATACATACAAGAAGGCAAACTACCGTAGCAGGGAGGATGCCCGAGATGTCGTTAATCCTTTTTTTTTTCGAACTGATTCAAGTGCGCACCGCGGCGGTGACATGCGTCCCAGTACAAATTACTTTGAGCGGAAGCCAGCTGAATCCCTAGCCATAAACGCATACTACGTTAAAAGGGGAGAGACCACAACCATGTTCTGCATAGGCGAATCCGGAACGCGCCGGTGAATCCAACGCCACTTCACAAATATATCGGACATAAGCTCCATGTGGTTCAATTGCTTGAAACACGTGGAACCTAAAAGCAGCTGTAGTATGTCTTTTCCCACACTTATTTCTCTGGTGGTGAACCAACGAGGAATGGAAGCGTTAGTAGCACTAACATTTCTTTCTGCTCCGGATTGTAGATGTGGTATACGTGAGTGAGCATTGTTGCAAGCGGAAGCGCTGACTTGCTCTCGCTAACCGATGCAGACTGGAGCCCCGCCACGACGGTCACCTCCCTCGGTCTGTCGCCCTACCAGCGGCTACTGGAGGCGCTGACCAACGACAGTCGGTGGCAGAAGGACGTGGACCTAGGGAGGAGGGTGGGCTTCTACCGTTTCCGAGGGGAGCTCGGCACCGGCAACTTCTCCCAAGTCAAGGTGGCCGTCCACTGCCTCGTCAAAGGTGCATGCCTGTCTATTTCGACAGCCATTCTAATGTCTCGACTATTGGCTGGAAAAGAGTGGCTGATTATCGCACTACCTTACAGCGCAGCTTTTTAGCGATAGCCTAGGGTCAGTACCTCCGCGGTGACTTGCGACAGAACAGGGTGGGACGCTCTTGTGAAATATCAAACGTTACGAACGTTTAGATAGAACTGGTGCTGGAAGGAGCTGTGTGTGCGTTGGGGGGGGGGGGGGGGGGGTCGTGCTTTAAGTTGAGGTCCAGGGCATGAAGGCATGCGCTTGCAAATTGGGATGAATTCCATTGATCCAATAATGTTTTTTTTTTTCCGCGTCGGCTATCATACAAAATGGCAACGCAGCTGACGCGATCGCGAGGCAGATCGGGCAGCAGCGAGCGCTTAATCATTTCCGTGCATGCCACAGTGACTAGGCGACCAGTGAAATATAATACCGTGTCCGTCGTCAACTACTCGATAGTGAACTTGTCTGATCTCTGCGACGAGCTGCTCATATAATCCATGACGCGGCGCTGAGAGTAAACTCCGGAAGGCTGCCCATGAATCACAGAAAAATGACAATGGATGGGGTGGTTCCTCTTCAATGACATAAACAGCCGCACGGATGGCTAGCAGTTCATGATATCAAGCCCTTCAGTACTTCATGTAGGTAGTTCTTCGCCGTTGTATTTTCTGTCAGCATCCTAAGTCATTGTCTGCTAATCACCTTCCAACGAACCGTTAATAAAACGCCGGCGAGGTCCCTAACCATTTTCATCACCAAAAATAGATCACTCCATCGGCGGCCTCGACAACGTGCACTGTATACTTTACGGCTTCCCTTCAACAAAACAGACACGTCACAAGCGAGGATTGAGTTAGGATTGAAGAAGTGGGTTAAAGCGGAATACTATTAGTGCTCCAGATGGAATATCCATGCATCCCTTTCCTCAAGTTCCCCACTGCTTACTATCTACATTTTATTTCATATGTTGAAGCCCCTTATGCGACGCAAGCCGATACTTCTTCCTTTTATTACAGCGAGCAGGCATTAATGCAACGTTCGGCGGCAGCCCTGTACCCCGGTTGCGCCGATCATCCGCAAAACGGCTTCGCCAATTTCTCTCCCTCTCAGGACTCCGCCGTTTCTTTCCCTTTCGCCACGTCGCCGGCTCTCGGAGGCCATGTTCCGCCGTCTATACGTTTACAGCTCGCCGCCAGACGGCGACACCCACGTGCGTCCATAAGCGCTATGGGGACATAATAGGAACGAGGTGCTCCTAGGTAGGTGGCAAAGTGTGATCGTTCCGAAATTTACAATAGGAAATGCGGTTGCTTGCTTGAAATGAGAGGTGCAATCATGATAGTTGTACAGGATGATATGGATTGAGCAAGGTTTAATGGGAGGGAAACTCAGAGTGAAATTAATGTAGAAGAACGACTAAGGAATATGAAAGAAAGTAAATGGATTGCATTAGTGTTGTCGCACAGGAAAAGTGTTGGGTTACGGAGTAGGAAAATAACTAGGAAGCTTACCAGGTAGTATGGGACCGATATACTATATAAGCGGCGTGGCAACAAAGAACGTTAAACGCAAAATCAGAGAGGCTGGGACAATATAATGGGTGGTAGCAATGGAAAATAAACCGGCTGCGAGTGACTACCTTAGAGGTAAGAACTAAATCAGGAAAAAAACAATTAATGATAACTCAAAGGGAAGCTCATCACTTTTAGAAGTGAGGTCAGTGTGCCTTAGAGTTCGTAGCTAGGTTATTTTAGGTTAGCATTAGGTTAGCAGTAGCATTAGGTTAGCAAGAGGGGTACACAAAGCAAGAAGCATGTGCTGGTTGCAGTAAAGCTAGGGAAACGGTGGAACGTATTTTTATTAGAATGCGAAGATATCTACCCAGCTGTCGGTTTAGGCTGCGCTGGCCTCCTTGAAGTCCTTGGGCTCAGAGATTAGATGGGGAAAATAAACATGTCCGCATCAGATATCAGTAAAAGGCGGTTGGGGCGTTTGGTGGCAGAAATTTACTAGTGGAGAGACGACAAGCAACGGGGGCATACAAAGACAGTTCCCATTAATGGCTCAGAAAGTTTGGTGCTGGGAATGTCTTGGTAAAACATAGGTAAAATAAGCAATGTCTTGGCTGTAAAAAAAAATTAATAAAAATAACATAGGTAAAACATTCGACAAAACAAGAAAAAGTGCTTGGTGGCGCCCACCGCACCGCTTAGAACAGGACGCTCATAGCATCCATCCACCCAGCGGTAGCGGAGCAGCAGCAAAGTTAGAGCGGCAGCAAGTTGCTTTCCTATAATTTAAGTGCCAACAAAATCTTCTCAAGTGCGTTAAATGTTTGTACAAATATAACCGGTTCCTCCTTTATTTGTTTGGCTCCTCCCGCTCTTTCGGCCGTTTTCGTGGTTAACGGTCGATGGTCGATAATCGATTGTCGGTGGTCGGACTTGGAATAAAAAAAAAAATTCGTTCGATCTCTCACTCGCTCTCTCGCTCATTCGTTCGTACTATTCGCTTGCATTGACAATCATCATCGATTGTTTCTGTTTTACTTTCTCTCGTATGCTATAGTAAAATACTTGCTTGTAGTTAGTCACATTTTGGATGCTGACTTGTGTAATGTTAGTTCATGCGGGCTATGCGTGCTTATTTTTGCATGCGTGCGTATGTACGTGTTTGTTTGTGTTTGTGTGTGTTTATGTGTTTGTGTGTGTGTGTGTGTTGGCGTGCCTCATAATCAGAAAGTGGTTTTGGCACGTAAAACCCCATAATTTAATTTTTATGTGTTTGTGTTTGTGTGTGTTTGTGTCTGTCTGTCTGTCTGTTTGTTTGTTTGTTTGTTTGTTTGTTTGTTTGTTTGTTTGTTTGTTTCGTGATTTACCCTGTCCTATACCCTGCCAGTTCCTGCGTTATCTCTCGCGGTGTTCTGCTCCACATCCTTACGCCCTGCCCCCGCTTGGGCGCAGAGAAAGTGGCCGTGAAGATACTGGACAAGAGCAAGATGGACGCCAAGACGCAGCGCATGCTGGCGCGCGAGATCGCCAGCATGGAGTCCCTGCACCACCCGCACGTGATCCGGCTGTACGAGGTCATCGAGACGCTGAGCCGGGTGCACCTGGCGCTCGAGTTCGCGCCGGGGGGCGAGCTCTTCCAGAAGATCACCAGCGACGGCCGATACCCGGAGGACGAGGCGCGCATCGTTTTCGCGCAGGTCGCCTCGGCCGTCAACCACATGGTGCGTGCGTGCGCCAGTTGTTATGCGAAGCATATTACGAGAGCTCAACCCAGCTCCTCAGGCGCGGCGGTGTCGCCATGAAACCACGCGACACCGTGACGTCACGACAGAGGAGAAGTGGCTTTGGCTCAACTCTTGCAAGACGGGCTGGGTGGGAATCGAACCAGGGTCCCCGGAGTGTGGGACGGAGACGCTACCACTGAGCCACGAGTATACGATGCTTCAAAGCGGTACAAAAGCGCCTCTAGTGAATGCGGTGTTGCCTTAGAAACGCGCTGTTTCTAAGGCGTGCGTCTCTTGCTCAGGCGCACATTTCGTTGCCGCGCCGAACGCTGCTTTGCTCGACGCTCACCGCGTCCAATGCGGGGCGCGTAGTCGCTGCCCTGTAGCCCATTGTCTTACACCCCTTGGCGGGTCGACGGGAACGCTGTCGCGTTCCACTCTTGAAGGCGAAGCAGTAATGCATGAGTTGTTTCTTCGTCTAGCCGAACCAAATATAGCCAAGCAACAGCAGTTCACCAGGCTAAACACTGGTTCAACAACTAAAATAAAGGCTAGTATGCTTCGCATCCTGGGCTTAACCTTACCTAAGCCACAGCCATTTTTTAAAGGGACACTAAAGTGAAAAATGATTTCTTCTGCATCAGTAAATTATCGTTCTACAACACCAAAAACGCCACCCTTACAACGATAAGACGTTTCGTGAGCCAGAAAAGCGCAAGAACGAAATACGGGTGGCGACACCTACTTGAGTTCCCGCACCTGGGGGGCTGTGACGTCATGGATTTTGATGGCATCTTCTAGGGCCTACTAATTATATATAGAGGTACAGATTGACTACATTGTGTTCTAAAGCAACCAAGTATTAAACATGGCAAGTTTCGGGAACCTTTATTCAGCCAACGCCGCCCAAATACGAAAACATACTTTGGAATCCCTGACGTCACGCTGACGTACCGGCGCTGGGGTTTCGGCGCGAAATTCAAATACTCATACTTGGACCTTCATTTTCTCATCTAATAATCAAACCACTTTTTTGAAATGACTGCCTGCAGGGTTCTCAAACAATGCTCCATTACTCTAAACTGATTTATTGTTTCCCTTTAGTGTCCCTTTAACAGTGGCTCTCGCCGTTTCGTTTGCGCCGATTATAACATTTGTAAACCCGCGCCAATCCTTCATTTCATACCGTGCGTAAAAGCGGGAATAAGTCATTAGGTTGAGCATTCACTGTGATACATTCCTTCTCTCCTCTCTCTCTCCCTGTGGTCTTTGATTTCCCCTTTCCCATTCCCCCGGTGTAGGGTAGCCAACCGGACGTTATTCTGGTTAACCTCCCTGCCTTCTTCTTTTCTCTTCCCTCCTCCTCCTATACGGCATCCGTGGCTTGTCCAAGTAGGCCGGGCATTGGACAAAGCCGGACATGCAGGAACGAACATATATGATACGAGCGGCTACGTTACAAAATGAAACGCTACCTGTATTTTAATTATTAAGTGAAAGAAGTATCGGAAAGTAGGCAAAATTTGGAATACCACCCGGGAAAGAGAAGAGGAAAGAAATAGAGAACAAGCCGAAGATAACAGCAAGTTATGCGCGCAATATGCCACAAGCCACAACCACACAACTTGTCGTTAGCCTCCTCTAGCGATAATTTGAAAAAAAATTAAATTAAATTATGGGGTTTTACGTGCCGAACCCACTTTCTGATTATGAGGCTCGCCGTAGTGGAGGACTTCGGGAATTTTGACCACCTGGGGTTCTTTAACGTGCACCTAAATCTAAGTACACGGGTGTTTTCGCATTTCGCCCCCATCGAAATGCGGCCGCATTGGCCGGGATTCGATCCCGCGACCTCGCGCTCAGCAGCCGAACACCATAGCCACTGAGCAACCACGGCGGGTAGCCCGCTCCGATTCTTCATTTTATACCGTGCGAACAAACGGGAATAAATCATTAGATCGAGCATTCGCTGTAATACGTACAGTGCATCCATGACTTGTCCAAGTAAGCCGGGCACTGGACAAATCCGGACGCACGGGAAGGAACATATAGTACGAACGGCCACGTCACGAAATAAAGCGCTAATTATATTTTAATTATTAAGCGAAAAAATATCGGAAAGTAGGCAAAGCGTGTAATACAACTCGGGAAAGAGAAAAGAAAAGAAAGAGAACAAGCCGAAAATAAAAGCAAGTTACGCGCGCAATATGCCACAACCACGTAACTTGTCGTCAGCCTCCTCTAGCGCTAATTTGAATTAATCCATTCGTGTGCGTTATTTCACGAAGAAATAAATGAAACAGAAACCCATCTATTTCTACAAGAAAGCACTCAACACATCACCTTGGCGTGGCCTTGTCTTTCTTATAACAGACGCTGTATCAGGGTCGAGAGATAACGTTCTGCACAAGACAATGCCAAGAGCTCTTATCGCGAGCTTTACTCGAAGTGTCAGTACCTCTTTACGAGCAACTAATGTTCACCTGTGCAAGCCGACGAGGCGGTGTCAGACCATTTTGCTAGGACTTCTATAGCCCTCTTGTATTCATCTGACACTAACAAATACGTCTAACCATTCATCATCGCTTTGCGAAAACACCGCAGAGACGGCTCTTTTGATTGCGTCGAACATATTCAAGGCACTTTAGTGGTCAGCAGACTGAAACAGAAATCCGTATACTTGTCTTAGCATACCATTACTAGAGTAGTAGGATATCTCTCAGCCAAGTGGCAGCTATAGAAGTTCGAGACTAGGCTACACGTTATAGCACCGACCATGCACAGTTAGCCCTTCGGCTAAGTTCGAGCGATGAAGGTAACGCGGAAAGTGCTTGCTATAACGTGTACAACGAATACAACACGTACAAACACAGTGCCAAGCAAGGCCCCGATTCCTAGTTCATTCAAAAACTTCGTTATAGCGTATAACAGAACGAGATATAACGAAATAATGTATTTAACGAAGTAAGCAAAGTTCTTCAGAAGAGTATAGGCTTGGGCTGGTTGGTAATACATAATTACACTGGAAGCATAGCGCGGGAAGGACGATCGACAAAGACTAGACATCACCATGATTATTATGATCATGATCAGCCTGGTTACGCCCACTGCAGGTCAAAGGCCTCTCCCGAACTTCTCCAACAACCACGGTCATGTAATAATTGTGGCCATGTCGTCCCTGCAAACTTCTTAATCTCATCCGCCCACCTAACTTTCTGCCGCCCCCTGCTACGCTTCCCTTCCCTTGGAATCCAGTCCGTAACCCTTAATGACCATCGGTTATATTCCCTCCTCATTACATGTCCTGCCCATGCCCATTTCTTTTTCTTGATTTCAACTATGATTTCATTAACTCGCGTTTGTTCCCTCACCCAATCTACTCTTTTCTTATCCCTTAACGTTACACCTATCACACTTCTTTCCATAGCTCGTTGCGTCGTCCTCAATTTAAGTAGAACCCTTTTCGTAAGCCTCCAGGTTTCAGCCTCGTACGTGAGTACTGGTAAGACACAGTTATTGACTAGACAGCTAAGACTAGACAGGACAAGCGCTATATCCAGTCTGTCTAGTCTTTGTCGATCGTCCTTCCCGCGCTATGCTTCCAGTTTAACTAAGCGAAATTCCCCGTGAAATCACCATAAAAATCCAAACTGCAGTACATGCAAAGGATAAAACAAGGTAATGGATATAACGAAATAATTTTGGCTCCCCCTTCAACTTCGTTATAACGAGGTTTCAATACATCGCGGCGACACGTCTTAGCACCCTCTCTCCGCTTCGCAGCACGAGCTCAACATCGTGCACCGGGACATCAAGGCGGAGAACGTGTTCATCGCGGGCCACAACCTGGTCAAGGTGGGCGACTTCGGCTTCAGCACGCAGCTGCGCTCCCGCGAGGAGGCGCTGAGCACCTTCTGCGGCTCGCCGCCGTACGCGGCGCCCGAGCTGTTCCGGGACGAGAGCTACGCGGGGCCCTGCGTGGACGTGTGGGCCCTGGGCGTGCTGCTGTACTTCGTGGTGACCGCCTGCATGCCCTTCCGGGCGCAGACGGTGGCCGCGCTCAAAAAGCTCATCCTCGAGGGGCACTACGCGCTGCCCGAGTACCTGTCCGAGCACTGCAAGAAGCTCATCGCCTCCATACTGCAGGCGAGTCCCGTCGACCCTGTCCGTCGCGTAACGGAACATCGGCACCAGAGGCACGGCGCGCTGGCTGAATCGCGTTGAGCCCACGTACCGTGCCGAGTCGAGCCGAATCCAGCTTGGCGAGCCGCAGTCGGTGTATATGCGGCTAGCCGAGCTTTTTTCGTGCTGTCCGAAGAGTCCGCCAAAGCGTTCACCACCCGATGCTCTGGAAGTCTTAGACAATTCGCAAGAGCGATACAGATGTGCGCAAGAACAAACCGGTACTTCGCATGACTGGTCGTACCGACAAGATTCCGACAGGTTTTTGACAGATTCCAATAACTGGAGCAGCCGTGTTTCTTATGCGTTTACCGGCGGCACGGGCGGTTTTGACGCACACTTGTTTCGCCTTTTTCTGGGGCGGTTAATATAGTCTTTCTCGCAAGTGGCGCAGTACATTGCTACATAGAAACATGGATGAATGAAATCAACTAGGACGGAGCATTACGCTACGCGGCCAGCGTTCACAAGCCCACGCTGCCTGAAGCCATCCCCTTGGCCTTTTCTCTCTCAAAGAGTATAGGCCCAACACGTGAATAGGCGCTAGGCTGACTAGGCCCAGTGCGCTCTGTTCCCGGTAGGTTTTAATCGACGCGCACTGGTTCGGGTGCTTTGCCAAGCGCTCTGTGCGCGAACGTTCTCTCCCGATATGCTTTTGCAACTTCGGTCGTTTATTGCATGTATTTATCGTAATCGTTGCAACTTGCGAGTGCGGCGGCTGCACGTTGCAGATGCAACCGTTGTCTTTTTTTCGGAAGCACGTGCTCCAAGCGCGGCATGACCACGTGTTGGTGACATGACCACCGCGACATGATCACGTGTTGGTTACTCTTTTCGTGACTTCAGTATTGTTACGTAATGCTCTCTGCCAGTTTTTGCTTCCTTGTTCCATGCACAGAAAGCTGCCCAGCGACAAAACTAAAAGGCTTCGCACATGCGTCGCTCCTCTGTCACACAAGCCAATTGTTGTCACTACACAGCGAAGCTCTTTCTAACCGCTGATAAATTTTACCCGACTCAAATGCACCCTGCAGGCCGCCCTTTGATATGTCGCAGTGCGACTCGTGAATTAGTGTAAGTGCGCACAGTTAGTGTGGCCCGATGGCTTACGGGAGTAGGGAGATCCCTGTTGAAGACTATAGGTATCGCCACAGCAGCGGAAGTGCGTTTCGACGTCGACGGGACCACGTGGCCAGCGTCATTGTATGCGGATGAAAGAGAAATACGCACTCCTTTCCTTCCCAATGGCAAAGCCTTTTCCAAAAGAAACAGACCCGATTTGCGCACGAGCGTTGCTAAGCCCCGGAGCGGCACTATAATCACTTCCGGGGACGACCCTTTCGGCGCGCAATTTGCGCGGCTGATATCGGAACGTCGTCATTAAAGCAGCGACGGACACATCTACCGTAAGCTTGATTTCCACGTCGCATAGGTAGTGAGGGCATTTGACAGGGTGTTCGTCGCTCCAGCAAGCCGTCACGCTGCGATCATTAGCGCAATGATTTCGTTAATTTTCACGAAGACTGTGCGTACGGACATACTATGTAAAACCACGAATGAAAGGGAAAATTCCAATTCACCCGAGTGTAGTTCGCAGCCACAAAGGAAACTCACAGGATTCTCCGACCTTGGTCTCTGGATCCAACCCGGGGCCAGAGCCCTTTTAGGGCGATCACATTACAACCTGAGCCAGCAGGAAACAGATTGATTCAGAGCTAACGGTAGTGCGAGGCCGACTTAATCGACAACTTGAAGCGCTGGAACACTGTACAAAAAATCACAATCATAAGAGTCATCATCATCAGAAGCAGCCTAATTTTATGTCCACTGCGGCAGGAAGGCCTCTCCGAGCGATCTCCAGTTACCTGTTTTGCGCTGATTCCAAGTTGTGCTTGCAAATTTTATAATTTCATCACCCCTCCTAACTTTCTGTTATCCTCGAATGCGCTTCCCTTCCCGTTGGCGCCGATTCTGTAACTTTAATTGTCCATCCGTTATCTGCCCTACGCATCACACAGTCTGTACAGCTTCATTGTTTTTTTTTTCCTTTAATGTTCATTAGAATATCGGCTGTACCCGTTTGCTCTGATCCACACCACTCCCTTCCTGCCTTGTAACGTTAGGCCCAACTTTTTTCGTTCCATCGCTTTTTGAGATGTCCTTAACTTGCTCTCGACCTTATTTGTTAACCTCTAAGTTCCTGCCCCATATGGTAGCACTGGTAGGATGCAATCACTGTACACTTTTATTTTCAACGACAGTGGTAATCTAAGAGGATCAGGATATTTTAATGCCTGCCATATGTACTCCAACCCACGTTTATTTTTCTGTAAATTTCCTAATCATAATCAGGGTCCCCTGTGAGTAATTGACGCAGATGAATGTACTCCTGCACACAATCTAGAGGCTGTCTGGCGATCATGAGTTGCCAGGCTATTGCCTTGAATTGCCAGGCTATTGAACATTACCTTTGTCTTCTGCATATTGACCTTCCATAGCCATATTGATCCTCAACCCAGCTTTCACACTTTCTCGGTTAAGGTCCTGAAACATTTGTCGCTATTCATCAGTATTACTGAACAGGACAATCTCATCTGCAAACCTAAGGTTGTCGTATATGAAATGTAAGTCACTAAATAATAATACGTTGCAATTAGAGCACATTATGCGGTCATTAGTGACAGGTAAGAACCAGAAATGTCCCCAAAGTGGAAATTATCAATAAAATGACAACGCGCACTCGACACAAAGCAGACCTCTTTTCCAAAAATCACTGCCTGGCAAGCGGTCATCGCTGCAAGCACACTATTACTGCAGCGAAGCTTGATTCACGTTGACTGTTCAGATGCTCCCTGATGGATCCACTTTATGAGCTTAGACATGCTTTTATTATTGCGATATTGATTATGTGGACACTCTAGTCACATTTCCGCCGTCGCCGTCGTTATGACGTTCCGTATAAAGACCAAGTGCGACAACATCGCAGCCGTATGCTGTAGGTGCGAGCGAAAGCTTGTGAGGGTAAGCCGAGAGTGGTGGCTTCATGCGGCGTTGTCGAAGCGTTAAACCTTGCTTTCAATGCTTCACCTTCGGCGAACTTCTTTGACACCCCTACTTCTTGGAATAACCTGTGTCACCATCCCCGCCCCATGACTAAGCATTAAACCTGCATTGTTTCCCCGTATTTAGGAGTTTTATATAGGATTCGGGGCTTTTAATGAAATATGGTCTAACAGCTTCACATGACCGTGAAATGCGTGTAGTTTAGATCAGCAAATTTCGCTCAACCTTTTCATGGAAGCCTGACGCGTAGCTGTAGCCTTCGAGCTGCTCTATCCAGGCGGACCGGTCACTGCGCTCGGTGAAGTCGAAGGGGCCCTGCGGCTTCAAGCTAGCCAATTTGGCGCGAAAATGCGGCACATCCGTCACCATGTCAGATACCGGACCGAGTGTGAGCAAGCCATCAACGCTAATATGGCATTCACTATATACACAGCCCACAGGTCCCGTGGCCGGTCACTATGCCGGTGGCCCCATACTGGGGAACTTCGTATTACAGTTGTTGCTGCTGCTGAGCAGCGGAGAATCGGAGAAACTTGGATCACCTTTCCAATAATACACGTCTAAACAAAACTGTGAGTAGCGCGATTCTTTTTATGCGAAGCATACTAGCCGCACAACCACGCTCCTCCTTGCTGCGCCGCGCGCGGCCGCGTAGCTACCATATGACGTCATAACAGCTGCAAAAGCGGAGGCTCAACTCGTGCGCTCGCTTGCGGCCGCGTAGCTACATAGCCGGGTCTCAGCTCGTGCGCTCGCCTGCGGTCGCACAGATGGTACTGCGGCCTAACTCCCGCTCCTCCCGCTAGGGCACTGACGTCACAACAGCTGCAAGCCGGGCTCAACTCTTGCGCTCGCCTGCGGTCGCACAGCCGGTGCTGCGGCCTAACTCCCGTTCCTCCCGCTAGGGCACTGGCGTCATAACAGCTGCATAAAAGAGCGGCGCGCTCTCGTCGTGCTAAGGTTAAGCCCAGTATGCTTCGCATCCTGGGCTTAACCTTAGCTAAGCCACAGCCATTTTTTTGTTCCCAATCCGCAGGTGTGCCCGCAAGACCGGCCCACTGTAGCGGACATCGGGCGCTCCGAGTGGCTCCGGGGCCAGCGACTGCCCGAGGGCTACGCCCGCTACAACATGTACCCGACGCTCGACCCGGAGGCCACCGTCTCGGAGGAGGAGCTCGAGACGCGCGCCCACCTGCGCGAGCTGGGCATCGGCGAGGAGCTGATGCGGGACTGCGCCGACAAGGGCGCCCGGAGCGCCGTCACGGGCGCCTACCGCATCGTGCTGCACAAGATACAGACCGCGACGCCGACGGCCCTCGACAACGTGGACAGCGAGTCGGCCGGCACGGCGACGGGCACCCCGTCGCCCGGGACGCACAAGGCCGACCGCGTCTCCCTCGGCCCGGACAGGCTGTTCTCGGTCAAGAGCCGAAAGTCCCGAGCGTGTGTCGTGCTATGATGCGTCGCTAAATTTCTGTGAGCCTCCGCCGCGAGAGCGACCGTCACGATGCACCGGTCCGTCGTCGTGCCTGAAACGGCTTGCGCCAAAGCGACAACGCCGACCGGGTATAAGACGTTCGTGCAGATTCCGTTACAGGGAATGAGAAAAGAGAGGCGTTAGCGTGCCAACTAGGGTCTTCGTCTGTATGGACATTCCAAACACCTGCAGCCGGAATGCCCTGTGCCATCGCTACCGTTTGGCGCCCTCACCGCTGAGCACGGCACGTATGTTATCATCGTGCATTACTCCACAATCGTTTGACTTCAACAAATGCTATGTCTTCTAGACAGTGCCGCATAAATGTGTATGAGGCCTGCGTAGACATATGCTTCGGGCCTTCGTCTACAAGAACGATTGTAGTTCATGGACGCACAGCGATGACAAATCCTCGAGGCGTGGGCAGTGCAGAAGTGACACTAAGGCAACATGTAAGCAACGACTTCGTTCGACAAGCAGCTGAAAGACATTCGCAGAGGACGTGCACAGTCAAGTGAGTCCGTTTTATTCAGAGGGCTGGCTTTTTCTCCGGGGTCAATGCCGAGTTCACGGCGTGTGAAGCGATGCAACGACTTGTGCCCTATCTAGGAGCCTATTCAGCCATACTGCGGGAATGACTACAAAACCGACCCATCCCTTCTCGCTGAAGCTTATGCACACGACTGAGCTACAGGACAGAAGAAATGGCCCCCACAGCATCCAGGACACTTGTGTCAGAGAACGCAAGAGTATATTTGAGAGAAGCCCTGCGAAAGCTATCCTTGAGATATAACTTCCTTGACAGCGAGGAAATTAAGGCATGTCACAGGCCAGAACAGGCAAAGCTCCTCTTAACTGGAGATCCAAAATTCTCAATGCCTCATTCCGGTGCATCTATGGCACATTGTCTATTTGATATTTTATGTTGTGTAGATATTGGATGTCACCGGCGTGACTCCGATGTCCCCATCAGTGTCACGGAAGCACAAGAGCTCATCAGGGGTACTACAGCCTCGCTGCCTGCGATCAGCAAGCCACAGCAAGCCACACCAAGCCTCGTTCAGTAACGATATGTTAGCCACGTGGCCCTTCTTAAGCTGTCACAGCGCCCTGGATGATCGGATGCACGTAATTAACAACGATCAAAGCAGGGAAGGCGAAGCCTGGAGCTAATGTTTCACAACGATAACACTTGTACATGATCTATCAGCACTACAACTGGCAAAGACGGAGAATAAGAGACGATCGCTTGTATTTGTCAAGGCGAATGTTGGCTCCAGGCTCAGGCTGACCCTGGGTACGGATGCACGCAGTCATTCCTGCTGATGCGTCGGGCAACCATGTCCGATAGGTGGGTTTTATACGATGCTACGGACGCAGAGTCGGTGATTTACTTGCGCCATCGATAATTTTGCAGATGGTCAAAAACATAGTAAGTGCATTCTTTTTACTTCGTTTTACAAGATGAAGTGGCGACAAACAACAAATTAAAGAAATTTGTTTGCGGATGTGTTCGACTCTGTAACTTTACCAAATACGTCGAACGAATCTTAGCGTGTTTTGCAGTTCGTCATAAGTGGGTTTGACTGCCTTACTAGGGCATAGTGCAGGCGACCGCGAGTTGTAGTCGCGCTTTCGTTCCGCCCAGGTGCCGCACACGGAGCGCTCGTCCCCCCACTACGGCACCGTTGGCTCGTGGCCTCCGAGACCCGCGCCTGTAATCTAGGAGGCCATGGTTGGGCACGAGTACTTTTACCACCGCCCGCACATGGGATGCCTCTTAAAATATGAAAGACACTTCCAAGACGTGCGAAATAGTTCACGCAGTCAAAGCTCGCACATGATCGCACGACATGCTAGTATCACGAGGGCAATCTGGCCCCGTGGTTTGCCTACCGTTCGGTGTTGTAACGGACTACAAATAAGAGCCTCGGGGAACAATGGCGCCGCGTCGACAATCCCCGAGGCCGTGACAGGTGCAAAATGCCGCGATGTACCTGGCGTCACACGTGCGGTGAACCACGCCGGCCACGTATTTTGCACTTTTATGAAAAGCATCAAAAGTTTACAGCTACTTTTGTCACTGCTGCTTTTTTTTCTTGACTGCGAGTGAGCCGAAGCCTTCCCCCTGCCCTTATTCAACAGTGTCGGACGCTTTTCGGAGGTATGAACAGCCGAGCCATAGCCCACCAGCATCTCTGTTAATTGCTTTTGATAACATTCGAAAGATAAACGTTAACTACACTGCACCTACTTGCGAACTTGTTAAAAAAGGTTGTGACTTCGATATGCTTAAAGGTGCACTAATAAGAAAGCCAAAGCATTTCTTTTTTCGAGTTTGCAAGAAGGTAAAGCTTAGAATTAGCGGATTCTTCACATTTAAAGAAGTATTGCAACAGTTTCTTTATTTTTATGCGGTAAGAAAACGCTCGCAACTTACTGGCAATCTTGCCGAGAAAGTGCGATCCAAATGTTGCACTTTCGCGCAAAATCGCACAAACGGTCACTCGCTCTCTCCTGTGGTTTTCGAGGCTCCCTCATCCTACGTCCTGCCTATGACGTCATAAGCCTGCACGACAGCTCATAGACGCCATCCGTTTGAGTTATTTCTCGAGCGAAAGCTCCCGTACCCATGCGCACACCACGTTTAACACGTCCAGCCCGTCTCATTTGTCATTTTCCAGCAGCTTTGTCAAGTGCAAACCATGAGTGCTACGTGGACAGAAATAAATAAATAAGTTCACTGGCTGGCATCATACTCACTCCAGTGTGTGTTAGCGTCCTTGAAAAAAAAAAGGTTGTTGCAATGCCTTTTGAATAAAAGACGTAAAACTAAATATAGCAATGGCGCAGCGGTGATGTCATAGACTTCGCAGCGTCTCTTGTGACTAAGGAATTGTGTACTAAGTAAAAGAATGTTGCATTACATTTTATAACTATAGTGGACTCTAGCTGTCGACTTTTATTTAACTTCTTCACAAAAGAGGGCCAGAATACATAAACATAGCCTATACTGCGACATCACAATGACGTTATAACCGCTATGTTTTGGCAAGAAATTCAAGAAGGGCAGTTCCAGCCTTCATTTCTTCTCCAGCAATGAATCTTTTTCCGCCTAAGAATAGCGAAGCAGCCTTTTGGAAGCGCACCCTGCAGGTATAAAACTTAATTCATCTTTCGCATGATGTACAGGTTTCGCAAGACTAACCTGTACGTCATGTTTGCAGTGCGAGCACCTTCAAACGCAAATGACACAACATGCATATACAATCATTAAAGACCGCGGAAGGCCGGCAAACGGGCATAGGATGCATGACACCCCTGAAATTCTGACCTGTTATGGAAGTTTCAACCTCCATCACACAGAAAAAAATGTTTTAGACAAGTGTGCATCCTCTGGTACGGGCTTTTCCGTGGTTCGTCTTTCAAATACATATATATACTTACTTGTCAGACTGTGATCTTCAGTGTTATACATGGCGCTCGACTAAACAATATTTGTAGCAACAAGTTGTCATCCCCTTTCACTGTTGCAAGCGGCATCATGACACGAACAATGTGGAGTGTTCTGTCTGTGGATGTTAACCGTCACCCTAATGTGATTTGTGTTTCAGGCAGTTGTGTGTTGCAGCAAATGTTTGATGTTCCAGAAACAAATCTTTATTTGTCGTTCTGCTGGCATGTGGTGTCCCCTGTGTTACGTGACACTCGCGAAATGGAAATAGTTGGAACGATTTCGTTTGTGTCATGCTGTTGTTTTACTGCAGATAATGTTACCACATCTTTATCGCAAACATGTATCTGTTTAATCACAGAGGTGCATGACAGAAATGTCATTTATTATTAGGTTTTTGTTCTCCCTCGGTTCAGGATAGTAGTAATTGTTGCCACATCTGTATCATTAAAACACAATTTCTATCTGATCAAACAGGAGCACAGTGGAAAATTTATTTCATGTCAAGTTGTTGGTTCATTGTAGATAGCGTTGTCACATCTGTACCATAAACACTGTCCTTACCTGACCCCTGTCCTTTCCTGACCCTTGAATTGAGGATGTCCACAAATTTTCATATAAGCATGAGCTTCACATATTACAACTGACACAAAGTCGTTTTTCCCTATTAAATCTTTTGCACAGCACTCTGCAGTTTCTACGCAACACTTCGGCAAGACTTGCAGAAATACTATTAAACCAACATTCACTTTGAAATCTGCACATAATTATACCTACATCACAGACATGCCAACAATACAAAAAGTATGTGCCAAACCTGCTAATGTTGGTTACCCTTCCGCATACCGATTGTTTTCAGTCCAGGCAACCCTTTCTGTGCACAGCGAACAACGAATTTTCGTAGAGACAGACTGCTACGACAAAGTTCTATGTGCCATTATGCTTCCACAATGAGCTGCTTTAAATTTCTATTCCAATGTTTTTCGATATCTGCAACAATATTCGAAGAGGCCCTAGAGCACTGTTATCTCCACTTTGCCTCTGTCACCGACTTTGCAACCGTTGACGGCTATTTCTCCACCAAAATCTGTTTTGTTGCATAAACCAAAAGCCAACACAGGCCAGTTTCTGTGCACGTCGGTGGCAAAGTGCTTTCATAAATGCAAACAAAATTGACCGAAAAAGCGCAGTACGTGAGTCTATGCTATGTCTATGTCTGCCATCACTCTAAGAACAGATGACACCCATTTGGGGCGTATCTTGTCTCCAAACAATAATAGCAATTGGGCTCGTGTATCATGCCCGGTGCTATCAGGTGCACATGTATGTATTAGTGTAACACAGCCTTCCTCACAGGAAAGTAGTGAGTCCAGAGTGTTAAATTGAGGAAATGCATGCAAGACACATGATAATCATTGTTTCGGAGAAAGATAAGCCTCAATGGGTACAAAATTTTTTTAGAGCGCATCCAATGTACTAGCAAAGATGAGAAGGAACAGTGAAGCATTATAGATAATTTCGGTCTAGATAGCTTGTTCCAGGGCCACTTCGGGTATTAAATCGCACAGATTGCTTATATATTGAATACTGTTTGCTTGCTCAAATTTTTTCAATGTGTTCGACATAGGCAGAACCTACTGTCAATAATGCTTTCGAGGAATAAAATGTATGGACCCAATGACACATATATGACTGTTTTTTTTTTCATACTAACAAGTTTTTACGAAGAACTCCAAGCACATATATGGCTACCATGCAGGTTTTAACTTTACAACACTATCTGAAGCTACAGGTCTTCTTCAGTCCACTTGACTGCTACAACCTTTTCAACAAAATGCAACGTACATAGGCGGATCTGCCACTCTCTCCAGCTGACATCGAGATGAGTTGTTAAAAAAAATTACGCATACACTAAAAGGACCATCTGATGCTACGTGAGACTGTTTGCTTGCAAGCGTTCACGCAGTGCAGTGCAGGCTCATCAAAATGGGGCACCCAGAATACACTCACCTGATTCATTCAGGGTGCCATGCTCCAGGTCAGAGTGTTCAGAGGCGCTCTCACCTTCGAGCTGGGAGTGCGACCGAGGTGCAACAAAAAGTGGATCACGAGGCTACTTCGGCTGCTCTGGGAGCACAGCACACTCGGCTGGGGTAGGCCCGCCCTGGCTCCAGTCTCGAGAGGGCTGCGCATCGTTGCAAACCAGGTTGGCAATGAATGTGGCAATGAATGAATGAATGAATGAATGAATGAATGAATGAATGAATGAATGAATGAATGAATGAATGAATGAATGAATGAATGAATGAATGAATGAGTGAATGAGTACATTGTAGTCAGTGACCTCAGAATGTACAACTGCGGTACTTAAAAAGAATTTCTGTAGATGCGCCAATCATTTATGTTCGCTCATTTCTATGACGTCACAGCTGGTGGCAAGCTTCTCTCAATACCAACGTATCTTACAAACTGTGTTTGGCAGCGTAAACGCACAGAGCGTGGGTGCAGTGCAGTTTTGTGTGTGTTTTTTCTTATACTGAATTCTTAGGTTGTCACCAATTGTTGTTGACAAAATATGTCTTCCACATTTCTTCATTGTAGGAGAAAGTATGCCATTAGGAGTATTCCGTCACTACAGCTCAAACCTTCATGCCACCACACAAGCAATATGCACTTGGCCACTGTAAGCAGAGTCCTTTACACATTTCCAGGACACAATTTTAGGAAATAGTTCAATATTCGCAATACGTATATCGTCTATCTCTCCGCGTTTCTTTCTTTCTCAGGAAATCAGGGAAAAGTTCAGAAAATCAGGGCAGGGCAGCCGTGTTTTCCGCTGTTGAGTCCGAGGCCCATCTCCTGTTTCCCTGCTTGTAAGGTCAATGCACACACTAAATGCATACCTTGTGAATCTCTTCGGTATGTATGTTGGCTTTCGTGACACCCACAAGCCATCATCACAATAACTAGTCACAACGCTGACAGCTGTCTTGGTACTTTTGTGTACGCTTTTACATTACTTTGAGTCATAACAGTTGGGGCGGATGGCGGTCGTCGAGTTCAAGTTTTACCTCATGGGTTCTTGTCAAATAGGATTGCGATTGGTATCCTAGGTTTCATGCTCTGGTGGGGTGCAAGTACACTTCCCGAGGGCTAATCCAGAGATTTTGCGTCAGAGGCACCAGGAGACCATGTTGCAGCCAGTGCTACTCTTTAAGAAGTAATGTGCAAGTAATTATTTATCTAAACGAATGCTAAATAAACAAAATCAGGAAAATGTTTACGTATATTCTGTGTACTCGCATCATCTCTCCGGCTCAAAAGAAGTACCAGCTACATCTACTCTACAACACATCAGTGTAGATATTTGGGCTTGTTGGTGTGACATTCCGCAGTTTTTTCTTTCTTTTTTCCTGTAGCGCAAATAGCAGAAGGATGTAGCAGAAGCTAACACACACAAGCTTCACTACACAGTGAGCTACCTCGCTATATTTTGCCAACTTGAACCGAACGCGTGTACCTCAGGGAAATGTTCACTTCTAATACAAAAACAACCGCAGAACCTGGGAAAATTTAGAATATGCGAACGATGTATCAATTAAATTGTTAATATATCATATAATATTTACGTGACCCATATAGGAGTAACTGTGTGCCGGGATTGACTTTGAGCGAAGCACCTTTCTAACTTGAGATACAGAATATCTCCTGCCAAGTGCCCGAACCATGGCCTTCCAACATCTAGCCTGCTTTTGAGAACTTCCATGCAGGGTAAATTATGCCACCTGGCACAGTTGGTCTTACACCAGATCATTTTTTCTTCCTTGACATTTGCAGTTTCTTCGTGTTCTATGAAGATAGAGAAGCCACTAATTTCGCCAAAATATTCTTTTACAAAAACTAATTTTGACGGAAGGTAAAAATCAAAGGGCGATAGTAATGGCAGCAGTACAATCTGAAATGATGTGGTTTAATTGTTGACCAAATTCAACACAGGCACCGCGAGAGACGCCATGGTGGAGGACTCCCAATTAATTGGAACTACCTGGAGTTCTTTAACGTGCATCCAATGTGCAGTACTCTAACGTTTTTGCAGTCTTTGCCCACAAGGGTGTGGTCGGCGCGAATGAAAGTCAAGCACCATGCGACCTCGTAAACAGCAGCAGAATGTCATGTACCTGCTCGAAGACTGCTGAGTATGACTTTGGGAAGTTGCGAGTGGGCGACACTGCGTATTTCACGACATCTACTGCGACCTAGCCAATAAAGCAGATAGTAAAGGAAACTTCAAATTTCCCTCCTACTGTTATAGTAAACTAAAGTGAAATTGCGCTGCGTCTTTTCTTTACGTTTTGCGCTAATTACGGATCTTTCATTTCATATTAACACCGCCTCGTTGGTGTAACCCAATATTACACTAGAATAGTATATTCTAGTACACTGTAACTTGGCCGGTAGCCGGTGGTTGGTAACAAGTCAGGAAGAAGTCGGTGGGCGACTTAGTTGGCCAGACAAACGAAGGCCATGGTCCGCTCATGCCTAGCCACTGGTACAGGCGCCCAAATCTTTAAGTGGCGTGCGCGAGCGGCGACTTTTCGGTGTGTCAGCGCCGTATGACGGGGCGAGGCTGGAAACAGCCTAGCAGACGATTGGCCCAGCTGAGCGGGCTTTGTCCGCATGCGCTTAGCTTCAGACTGTTTCCAGCCTCGCCCCGTCACACGGCGCTGACACACCGAAAAGTCGCCGCTCGCGCACGCCAGTTAAAGATTTGGGCGCCTGTACGTAGGCAGGTCAGGCCTCTTGACCGAACGTCCTAGGGTGACGTAGTGCCATGGGCTGCTCCCGCAGGTCGGTAAGCGAGCGTGGGCCGACCTCATTATGAGGTCGGGGGCCGACCTCTACGGACCTTAGGGCTAGGAAGGCCGACCGATACGCTTGTAAATATAAAAGATTGTATAAGTTCGCAAATAAATGTGCTCGCTGACCGAATTCTAACATACCGCCAATCTGAAGCCCGATACTCTATAACCATTAGGCCACGGATGCATACCAAGCGCATACCTTGTGGGGTTCTCACCCGCGCTCTTGGGACAAAGGAACGACAACACATTAGCGCAATCACAAGGGCATTTATTGCACCTTTGATAGACTAATGCCTGCTAGCCGAGTTTCTATCCACAAAACATGCCGATGGGCGCGCGACAAATCGCGGAAGTCCGACTCACCGCGACCGGAAAACGAGCGAACATGTTCGCCCCATGCTGGACACTATTGCCTGGTCGTTTGCGCGTACGGTCACGCGAACGGTGACGCGTTTGAACGATCGTGTTCGTCCATTCCGGGATAGGCCTCGCGAGGCGGTCCCGCAGAAGCATGGATCGGCGCACACGCAGAACGTTCGCGCCGCTTGCCGATCCCGAGCCAAAGAGGAAGAGCCATCTACTTTTTGCGCCCAAGTAAACCCGGCCGTTAGGTGGCGTTAGCAGAGCAACACTCGCGCCATGTCTCGTACTACCCTGCAAGCATACCGACCGCCGCAGTAAAGCCACGCGATGAAGCCCGATTACAGGAGACGGGAGCTATGCGAGAAAACAACATATCAGGGGACGCGCGAGAGTCGATCGCGCATCCCCACAACCTCAACAGGTCGCATGCAAGCCAGCACATTGAAATGCTGGTACATGATTTAAAATAGGCCCGCAAAACGTCATCTGAGACTTTTTAGAGAGCCCGGAGGTCGTAACGCGAGGTAGGAAAAACCTTTTTTTTTTATTAAAGTGCGAGGCCAACATTTTTTTTTTTTTTTGGTTCCTGGGGAAAAAAATAGATCAATGTATAAACTGGCGGTGTATTGAATAAATTCTCCTTAGGATAGGTCTCGGGTGGTTTTTAAGCTTTGTTTCTTTTATGCTTAATGCCGAACCTTATTTTTGCACTTGGTTGCTGCTGCTGCGGAAGTGCAAAACCACTTGGCAGTCCCAGCGGCTAGATCAGTTAGCCAGCATCACATACACTTCTGTAACCCCATGCCGCGAACACTGTAGCGCTCTGGTAGCGCTGTTCTCCCTTTCTACAAAGGCAAGTACTCTTGAATTAAAAATATCTGTTCAAGTGCTAACAGAATAATATTCTGATCTGTCCGAGGGGCAAATGCACGTGTCTACTGTTTCAGCTAAGCTTCGGACGCAAGTGCTTTCAGTAAAGGCTGCTTTCAATGTTATTACAAGTCGTGAAACGTAGCATTTTCTCGCTGAAACTCGGCATATATTTCAGCTCCTCAGCGTCTGAGACATGGGATAATGACGCGAGACAGTTTGAAATAAACAATTCTAATGCTTTTTTTTTACTTTTTGATTTGCAATCTGCCTTGATGGCGAGCCACTCCAAAATGTAAATGCAAGCTGCGAGCTCCGTTGTGAAGCCCTGGATCTTCAGTACCCAAGACAAAGAGGGCGCACTGAAAGGCTGCAGGCAGGTTAGGCAGGGTGCAACTAATGGACTTGACTGAAGTTAACTGAACTGATTTTTTTATATTATCAGTGCGTACACTTTATATGGTAAATATATGGAACAACATTTATGTTTAAACGATATTTACAAAACGTCACTACCAAATAAGGTATGCTTCCTTATTTCTGCAGTACAATTTTAGTCTAGTCTCGTGCAATTAAACATGTCAACCACTTTGAGTGCTTCTGCCACGTACAGTTTACAGATCTTTGCTCAGTAAATTGATCAAAAGCATTCGCTGTATCCTGTACTTGTGTGCGCTGACCTTACACTACTCTGCAAGTGTGATTGCATTACAAATACATGCAGGTGCTTTTTTTTTAGCTGCACCAAATTGTTTTTATGCGAAGCATATTACGAGGGCTCAACCCAGCTCCTCAGGCGCGGCGGTGACCATGAAATCACGTGACACCGTGACGTCACGACAGAGGAGAAGTGGCTTTGGCTCAACTCTTGCAAGACGGGCTGGGTGGGAATCGAACCAGGGTCTCCGGAGTGTGGGACGGAGACGCTACCACTGAGCCACGAGTACAACGCTTCAAAGCGGTACAAAAGCGCCTCTAGTGAATGCGGTGTTGCCTTAGAAACGCGCTGTTTCTAAGGCGTGCGTCTCTTGCTCAGGCGCACATTTCGTTGCCGCGCCGAACGCTGCTTTGCTCGACGCTCACCGCGTCCAATGCGGGGCGCGTAGTCGCTGCCCTGTAGCCCATTGTCTTACACCCCTTGGCGGGTCGACGGGAACGCTGTCGCGTTCCACTCTTGAAGGCGAAGAAGTAATGCATGAGTTGTTTCTTCGTCTAGCCGAACCAAATATAGCCAAGCAACAGCAGTTCACCAGGCTAAACAGTGGTTCAACAACTAAAATAAAGGCTAGTATGCTTCGCATCCTGGGCTTAACCTTACCTAAGCCACAGCCATTTTTTTAAATGCCTGTGGCAGATAGTACAATATTAACCCTCGAGATAAATTACTCAATGAGCAAGGCCATTACTTCTTCGAAAAATCGGCATTCTTAATGGAATAACGTAATTGCACTAATCAACTATGTCATTAATTACTTTGCAGCACATATTTCACTTCTCAAATAGTAGCTAGTCTATACATAGTATGCACGTGACGTCACATCCGCTGCTGTCGTCTGCTTCCGCCATATTGGGGTACCTTATCAACAGGCGCGCGCATAGGCCTATAGGTTCCCCAAGATGGCGCTGCCGTAAACCGGAAGTCGCGGAGTATCACTGAATGACGTACGTGCATACTATGTATAGTAGCTAGCTAGCTAGAATAGCAGCATATCCACTTGGAACGAATCCTGACAATGGCGCCTGTTTCAAGGTATGCGCCGTCAAACTTACGATAAAAATGCGCTATTATTCCACTTACATTTTCATGAAAGCACTTTTTTCTGCATTAAACACAAAAGTAACTGCAACGCCAATTCATTTAGTCGGACACTTCAAAAATTAGTATATCGAAACTGGTGTAGTCCTGAGAATTCGTTCCAAGTGTATGCGCCTTGCAAACTCGCCTGCTATAATTCGTAGACAGAAATATGTGCCATAAAGTGAATAATTAAAAAGTAAATTAGTGCAATTATGTTAAGTATACAATTATGCATTTTGATTTCTCGCAGACGTAACGGCCGCCTCATCGTGTAATTTAGCTCAAGAGTTAGAATTGTGCTCAATGCCATGGGCTATTTCTAAAATTTTGGTGCAGCTAAAAAACACCTGGTATAAGAACAAATGCACATACCAACGAACGGCCTACCAAATTTTGCTAATTACCACCGGGCCAAGCGGGGCACTACTGTGGCTACCAGTTGGCCAGGTTGGCCATTCAGGTCGGCCCAATGTCGCTGGTCATATAACGTATGCCAGCGTGAGGCCAGTGTCAATCTCCAAATGTGGGCCACGTTCGGCAGCTAACCATGGGCCTAGTTCGGCCAGGGACATGGGGCCAACCGTAGAGTTGCTCACTGTAACACCTAGAGGGAAATATGGCACCATAGTCTATGAGAGTTTCCTAAGGGGCGCCGTGCCGTCATGGGAATGACGGTATATGAGTCTGAGAGGCTTGTGTTGGCTGGTGTTGTAAGAGGCTTCGTCTAAAACGTGGATACGGCTACACAAATAACGCGTTCTTAAAGTAAAACCTTCATAAAATGTTTCCATTCACGCATATTACATCTTTATTCACCTACTATGCATGACCAAGCGAAGAAAAGCAAGAACAGACGACAAACTATTTCAAAGCGAGCGCGAATCTTGTCGTCTGTCCTCCAACTTTAGCGGCCTGCCGATACTTTTTTACGTATCATATAATTGTACATGCAATAACAAGTTCTCATAGTTAAACAAAACATGTATTTGCGAAATAATAAAGCTAAAACAGCTTTTTATGTGCTGTTTTAGTAGAAAATGAATCATTGTGACAGACGGAACAGTGCTTGCCTGGCTCTCCGAGAACGATGCCAATCCGAAGCCACAATATACCGGCATTCCCATGCATACTAGCGTTCCATTATATCATAGAGTTTCTCACTATATTACCTAGAGGGAAATCTGGCGCTGCTGCGCTTCGAGCGTAGCCTGTATTAAAAAGTGTCATCTTGGTCAGCGTTTGCGAACAATTGCCGCATGTAGCTCGCGACCAGCAGATAAAAATGCAAATGGAACACCACGCGGCATTTGCTTCCTGCGCGCGTGAGGAGTGGCTTCACTGCAGAGCTGGTACATAAAGCAGACCTATGCGCAACTCTGCCCCGTGCAGGGGCATATACAGGGACACTAATGCATACCGCAGCGCAGCAGCGCCAGATTTCCCTCAGGTAATATAATGAGAAACTCTATGGGGCCAACGTTGTGCCTAGCACTTTGTGCCATTGGGAAGCTTGCTCAGCATGTTATTTATTTATTTATTTATTTATTTATTTATTTACTTACTTACTTACTTACTTACTTACTTACTTACTTACTTACTTACTTACTTACTTACTTACTTACTTACTTACTTACTTACTTACTTCGAAACCGATATATGCTACTTTGCCGCACTTGTTGCAGTGACGTGGTATGCGCTTGTCAAAAGTAGTAGAGTCAGTCCCCCCCCCCTCCCCCGGCACAAGGGATAACACAGAATTCCGATATTTGCCACAGTCTGAAACCACGAAAGGCCAGCAACTTGCTCGTAAAATGCACGCGCTCCAAGAAGAGTAACTTCAGCGCAACAACATTAAACTCAATTCTAGAGCAGAAAATTGACTCAGACATACCGTTTTCGAAGGAAATGAGGAAGTTGCACAGAAATAGCTTCACCTAGCAATGCAGTCATCCTCGCAGAAAATCCGCGAGTACCAATGGCCACTGACGCCAATTTCCGAATGCACAGACCAGGCGCTGGTTTCGAGGCGCCGCACAGGCGCAATGGTGGTATAGGGTGGTGGTAGGATAGAGTGGTATAGAATGATGGTAGTAGAGCCAAACAACTCTGACGATCTGTTTTTGCCGCGACACAGATAAGAAAAATGCAGTAAGCAGACGTCGTATAGAGGGAATGGCCCAGACGGGAGATGGGCAGAAATTTCGGAATTAGTTTTAGCAGTGCCAAGTTACCGTACGATGAGTGCGGTGATAACGAACCGGCCGAGGACTGTGCAGGTGCGCACATTACCGTACGTAATTACCTCCCGTATGACATACGATAGAGTTTCATACAATAATACAAAACTCTATGTGACATACTAGACGGTAAACAGTCGGCAAAGCTCGGCTCGCATTGTGTTTCAAGAGCCCAGCCGCACCAAGCCATAGCAAGAAACTGGTGTCGGCCACAGAGTCCACGTCCTGCATGTCTGTCACGCGCGCGTTTTTCACCATGGTAGGACCAAAGCACGAGCTAGCTTTAATTCACCGTCTGCGACGCGACGAAGTGGCAGCAGGTATGACAGCCTTTCTAACCGGCAGCATAAACTTGAGCTGAACTGAACTTGTCGCGATACCCTTCGTAACAGCCGAGTTATATATACTCAGGTCGATGAGGAAAAAAAAAACGAAGAAAGAAACGATATTCAACCAATAGAAAAACAAAAAAAATGGCTGTGGCTTAGGTAAGGTTAAGCCCAGGATGCGAAGCATACTAGCCTTTATTTTAGTTGTTGAACCACTGTTTAGCCTGGTGAACTGCTGTTGCTTGGCTATATTTGGTTCGGCTAGACGAAGAAACAACTCATGCATTACTTCTTCGCCTTCAAGAGTGGAACGCGACAGCGTTCCCGTCGACCCGCCAAGGGGTGTAAGACAATGGGCTACAGGGCAGCGACTACGCGCCCCGCATTGGACGCGGTGAGCGTCGAGCAAAGCAGCGTTCGGCGCGGCAACGAAATGTGCGCCTGAGCAAGAGACGCACGCCTTAGAAACAGCGCGTTTCTAAGGCAACACCGCATTCACTAGAGGCGCTTTTGTACCGCTTTGAAGCGTTGTACTCGTGGCTCAGTGGTAGCGTCTCCGTCCCACACTCCGGAGACCCTGGTTCGATTCCCACCCAGCCCGTCTTGCAAGAGTTGAGCCAAAGCCACTTCTCCTCTGTCGTGACGTCACGGTGTCACGTGATTTCATGGTCACCGCCGCGCCTGAGGAGCTGGGTTGAGCCAACACCACCTAGATAGCACAAGGCCTGTTTACTCCGATCCATGACGACACGCTACCTGGCCCGAAATTTCTATTGACAAGGCTGGCGTGATGAAAGCGGTGACGTCAAAATCACTGTTGCCTATTCGAGAGCATCCCCATTAGATTCTATGGCAGTCGGGCCAGGTAGCATGACGTCATGGATCGGAGTGAAAAGGCCTTGTGCTATCTAGGTGGTGTTGGTTGAGCCCTCGTAATATGCTTCGCATAAAAATAAAACGTGGCCAAAAAGAAACCTTCGGGTTGGTGGCGTCATCTAGTGAGGGAGAGTTCACTTAGAGGGGACGCAGAAATTTTATTGCAGTAAAAATTCCCCCGAATTTGTTGACGTTTACATAGGTGAATCCTGATTTTATGCAGCGAATCCGTGCTGCCGTGTTTTTTTTTTCTATTATACAAAATTGCAAAAATAACAAGCGCGTTTAGCAATTAAGCGAGAGTTCTGATGTCATGCGGTAGGAAAACGTCTTCACCACACAACCCTATTTCGAACGACGTGACTTTAGCGCTAGCTTTGCCGCATTTAAATGCAGTGAGCAAAAGGTCTATCTTTATTATACCCTACCTCGCTAGAGTAGCAGCACCTTTGCACACGTGTCCGCTGAACACGCAATATGCGAAATATGCGAAAATGCGCAATATGCGAAAAGAGTCACCTTTGTCTACCACCGCGGAACTCCAAAGGTCATGCCCTTGAGATATGCGATGCTCATGCCGGCGAGAAGTACACAGTTGTTGCACCGAACACGTTCGATCGCGATCGAGCCTGATCAGGACCGAATTGCTCTATCAGCGTTGACTTCCTTGAGCACATAAGCCGACCGTGATCGATAAATTCGATCCCGATCGCACTTGATCATGATCTAAAGTTTGGCACGTGGTTCAATATATGATACAGCTAAACAAATAAAATAAATAATAAACAAATAAATAAAACGGCGGGGGGGGGGGGGCGTGCTCGTAGCCGGTCGTACCAGTTTTCATAAGACGCACACAAATACAGAATACCGCCGAGGAACACACAATGTTCACTACTGCAGCTGAAACATGCGCCGATCCGCCAACACCAAATGCCATCGCCCGCGCCAAAGGGGCCCACGTTTTCCCGCCAAGAACAAAGACGGGGGGGGGGGGGGAGCGCAAGAACAGAAGCAGCTTCTCGAAGAGACAAACTTCAAAACTCTAACTCAGCGACTGTAATCCGACATACGGCGACTGCTGAGCAGCCTAATTTCCTAATACAGGGCAAAATAAATAAACACAACTAAATTAGCGAGCTCCCGTAAGACAATTCTCGAAACAAATCCCGTCGCATTTCTCGCTTCACCTGTCTACCCGCCGAAACTACGCAGTTATACGAGCAATGCTGTTTAAACTAAACAAGACCGCTTTTTATTTATGACAACCGCGCTTCAGTGGCGTTTTCTCGGAGACACAAAGGCGCACGTATCTACAGATCCGTTAGCGGAGCACAGACGACAACTAGAGCAAAGGATAAATGTTTTGCTCGTCAACACTCAGATTTGGCGGGCCGCCCTCCAGTAGAGCAGCAATGTTGAGCTGGTCGTACCAGCTTTTCGTAAGACGCGCACAAATACAGAATACCGCCGAGGAACACTCAAAGTTCACTACTGCAGTTGAAACATTCGCCGATCCGCCAGCACCAAATGCCATCGCCCGCGCCGAAGGGGCCCATGTTTTCCCGCCAAAATCAGGGACGGGGGGGGGGGGAGAGGAGGGGAGTAGCGCAAGAACAGCAGCAGCTTCTCGAAGAGACAAACTTCAGAATTCTAACTGAGCGACTGTAACCCGACATACGGCGACTGCTGAGCAGGCTTATTTCCTAATACAGGGCAAAAGAAATAAACACAACTAAATTAGCGAGCTCCCGTAAGACTACTTCTCGAAACAAATCCCGTAGCGCTTCTCGCTTCACCTGTCTACCCGCCGAAACTGCGCAGTTATACGAGCAATGCTGTTTAAACTAAACAAGACCGCCTTCTATTTATGACAACCGCGCTTCAGTGGCGTTTTCTCAGAGACACGAAGGCGCACATATCTACAGATCCGTTAGCGGAGCACAGACGACAACTAGAGCAAAGGAGAAATGTTTTGCTCGCCAACACTCAGATTTGGCGAGTCGCCCTACAGTAGTAGTGCAGCGAGCAGCGATGTTGAGCCGGTCGTAACAGTTATTCATACGACGTACACGAACACAGAATACCACCGAGGAGCACATTATGTTCACCACTGCAGTTGTAACATTCGCCGATCCGCCAGCACCAACTGCCATCGCCCGCGCAATAGGGGCCCCCAATGTATTCCCTCCAAAATCAAGGAAATTCTGCCCAGCAGAAGCACACAAATATGCAAACCCGCAGATTAACGTACGTCCAACCTCCCAGATGCCCATCGATACAGTCAAAACACTCACAGTTAATCCACCAGCAACGATCGTCAGCCAGCGAGCCCACACAGAAGTTCATCGCTTCCCGCCAATATCAACGCCGAGGTCAACAGCCAGCTGCAGCCAAATGAACCCACCGCGCTAATGACTTGTTTACCACTTTCGACTGTTTCAGTTGCAGCTTTCCCGCGCGCCAGCATACCACGTGGTATGATTTAACCAATTGGACAACCCTTGCGCACGGCACCCAGGAGCAGAGCGGCCACTGGGGCCAACGACCCTGAGACCTTGAGCACGACCTCCTGCATTGTCTTCGGCCTTCCCGGCGGCGACAAATCTGGAGTAACGTGGAGGGCGCCACATTCCCGGCAAAACAAAGACGTTTTAAGAAGTACGCTTAGGGTCACATCAACCTGAGTAACGTTCACTGCCGTGTTGTCGTCGCGCTAGACCACTGGTTCTCAAGCATTGCACGGCGACTATGCAGCAATTGAAGAAGGAAGATTTAGATTTGTCTTGGGGAAGTACCGGTGATTTTTTTTAGGCGCGGCCGCTTACCGTGACGTGATGCCAAGCGCGACTGAAATGCAAACGTTTCAGACGATGGGGTTGTTTTTTTACGTTGTAATATTCAATACGTTGTTTGTTTGATGTCGAAGCGGTGTCCCTTCACCGTGTACTCCTGCTTGTGTGAAAGAAGATGACGACGACTGCGCGTGATATACATAAAGAATGCTGCTTTCAGTAATGGAAAGAATGCGGTCTACCATTATATTACATTATCAATGTGGGATTGTGCACGTAGTGTGGAGACTGCGTAAGATGTAAATGCTTTGGAAAAACGCTGCGGTATCCGTCGGTAATCTTGATCCGTTGTGTTCGTGCGATTTATCCGGAAAAAAAGTAGGAAAATTCTGAGAGAGAAAGAGAGTGAACTTTAATGAGAACCAGCCGTTTAGGCGGCTGTGCCTAGGCCTCCCACGATGGGACATCGAGGTCTTGCCTCTTCGCCGCTTCGTAGGCCTGCTGGGTCGCCCAGAGTTAGTCGTCGAGATGGGAGCTGCGCAGGGCAGCGTGCTATCTCGACGAGAGGGTCACGGGATTAAGGTCGGGGTATTCCCATGCACCCACAGCACTCCCATAGCATGTGGGGGAGTGTTACTGATTGAGTTTTACAGATCTTGCACGTCTGGCCGGGGTAGATGTCGGGTATATGATGCGATAGCGTGCGAGAGAGGGGTATGTATTGGTCTGTAACAGGCGAAGGGTGGTTGCCTGTGCTCTGTTTAACTTGCGGTGAGAGGTGGGGAATGTTCTTCTTGCGAGGTAAAATGATTTCACAAGGACGCTGTATCTTGTAAGGCGGTCGCGTCCTGCGGGTGCACCTGCACCGTCTTCGGCACGGTTGACTAGTCCTCTGGCTACCAGGGGCGTAGCCAGGGGGGGGGGGGGGGGGGCTTATGGGGCTTCAGCCCCCCCCGAAATTTTTTCGTGCTGTCCATGCACCGCCGACCAAAGCGACCCCCGGCGCCGGAAATGACTCTGGATTTTGTCTAGAATGTCTTTTTGACACTCGAAAAGACATTTAACCGCGAAGATTGCGAACTCGGGCTGGATTTCGTGGCAACGCCCGTACACCGGCAGTCACATAATGCCAAGCAGTGCCATCCGAGCACAAAGTTTCAAGGGCGCTTTGATGGTGAGCAGGCTCGCCGCGGCATCTCACTTAGGCCACGGAATCTATGGAGCGCATGGATATCAATTGCGAAACTTTATGGGTATAAATCTCATAAGTTCTTGATGCGAAACATGCATTGACATTTCCAAAGTTGTGCTTTAAATTTTGAATTGGGGAACTTTGTGGGTTTAATGTTGTTATAAACATTTTACGCCAAAGGTCCATTGACTTTTCTAAAGTCTTACATCGGAACATACAACGAGACAAGCCAAATCAACACACTAGCAGACGAGTTGACAAAGCACGCAGCGAGGTCCAATGAGACGATGCGTTGGGGTGGTTCATTTGCGCCGTCATGTCACATAAAAAAATATCAACATTGTTTTCAACCTACGCCAGAACATCTATGTCAAGACACTAAAGCCAGCCAAAGTAACTACGTTCTTATTTATTTTTTCTACTTTGACTTTTATTCGCCGAGGACACATTAAGCCTCTTCAATTTTTTGTTGTTCTCGCTACCCTACCCGCGGGCTGCCAGAGCGAGCCAAAGCGCATATGTTTTTCTAGTATGGCCCCGACCACCGCGCGGTGCACTTCGGTGGGCGTTCGGTTTGCTCTGGCCGAGTGGATTTTCACCTGACAGAGTTTTGGAAGCTTTCTGGCTAGCAGACGAGAAAAAAGAAAGAATGGTCGCTCGCCGCCATCACTGTGGGGACTCGAAGGATTGCACCGCGTTCCTTGAGCGGAACCTTTCCGCAAAGTCTCGTTTCGCCGGTGTAGGATACTGAGCAGTATGCGTATGGTTCTCAGTGGGCCAAGCGTCTCATGTTTTCTTCGGTATTAATTCCGTAGCCCCATTAGGTGCCCAATGTAGGCATTCGATTCTGGCCAACATACTTTCCTATGCGTTTTTTTTTCATTTCGGTGCCTCTGCTCCACAGAAAAAAAAATACAATGTTGCGGCGCAGCGAATTGTCGCATGGTGAAAGTTCGATTTTGATACTTCTTTTGCGGAAAGTAATGGGCGACAGGACGCTTCAGTTGCCGGATACCTTTATTATATTATTGCGAAAGCAATTATATGGACACTCCAGGCGCATTCTTGCCGTCGCCGTCACCCTCATGTTTCGTATAAAGTCCAAGGGTGATAACATCGTGACCACGCGCTGCATGCTGTATGTGCGAGTGAAAGCGTAGGCGTGGAGGTGGAATGGGTGAGCCTACGATGGTGGCTCAGTCTTGTGTGCGCAAAGGAGAAAAGCGAGGAGCAAGCGCGCCGTCTTCCGTCGCGCGCAATACACCGGGGGGAGTGGATGGAATGGGGGCGGAATCTAGGATTCTGTGAATGTATGATTGTGCAACATGTTTATTTGCCTTGTTTGACGCATTATATACAGTTACTTCTTCTTACATACATAGACTCATTGGAGACTTATACGTATACTTAAATATCTTGTTGCGAGGTTTTGTGTATACATGCAGTGAACTTTGTTTCCAGTGACACTTTTTTGTCCTTTATCAAGCCGTATTTTCGCATTTGCATATCCCATTGTATCTTTGCATTTCTAATGTACGAGGGCGAGTCAAATGAAAGTGAGCCCACCCTAACCGTGCAATAATGGTTCGGTTCATTATCTGCGAGGCATGCGCGTAGGAGAACGGCATGTCTCATTTACAAAAGTGACACGCAGGTGTGAAGATAAATGTTCTTTAATGCTCTCATACACTGGGTTGAATATGGTTGCGTCACATAATGGACATTTCAAATGTTGAACAGCTCGGATTCACGAAGTTTTTGACAGCTAAAGGTGTTTCCAAAACAGAAATTAATCGCCGTATGGCTGCCGTTTACGTTGAACACGGCATTTCATTCACCAATGTGAAGCGTTGGAGCAAACGGTTTAAAGGACGTTGTAAAGACATTCCAAGACCGGGCCAAAACCATCGTGCAATCACCCCCCCACACAATTTCAAAGGTTGATGAGTTGATAAAACAAGAACGGAGGATAAGCATCGATGAACTGGCAGATGGTCTGAACATCAGTCACGGTTCGGTTCACGCCATAATTCATGAGCTTCTCGGTTATCGGCTCTTTGGTGCGCAATGGATCCCCATGATTTTGATCCATCGCGAGAAGACGGAGAAGTTTCGCGCTGCCTTGACTCATCTGATCGGGTATCACAATGAGCATGGCGACTTCTTGTTTGCAACTGTGATCGGGGACGAACCTTGGTGCCACTACTACGAGCCTGAAACACGACGGCAAAGCTTACAGCGGAAACATTCGAATTTACCACGCCCAAAGAACGCAAAGGCCATCATTTCCTCTGGAAAGGTGTTGTTGACTGTTTTTCGGTCGTCAGGGTCCATTACTGATAAAATTTGCTAAATCTTGAGATGCTATCAATTGTTTCCGATATTGTGAAACGCCAGAACGGCAGCGTGTCGCAATCAAGAACGAACAACGTGGAAAATTGACAAATGGGGTCATCTTGTTCCACGACAATGCCTGTCCCCACGTCGCTTATGTGGTTAATACAAAACTGGCAAAGTTCAAGTGGGAAACGCTGCAGCATCCGCCATACAGCTGAGACCTGTCACCTTGCGACTTCTACATTTTGGGGCAACCGAAAAAACAGCTCAAGGGAACCAGATACAGACTCTTTGAAGCAGCAACCCAAGGAGTTTTATAAGACGGAAATCACGCGACTCGTTAGTCAATGGGACAAATGTCTAAATTCTCATGAAGACTACTTTTAAATAATGTACCCCGTTGTTGGCTCACATTCATTTGACTTGCCCTCGTATATCTTGCAGAATTCCTGCTTTTTATACGTGCCCTCTGTTGCGACTATAATTTCGGTGCAATTACTCAGGATACACGACCGGTGACAGCTGCTCCTGCGTAATACATTAAAACAAATTACAGCGTCATTGAGATTTTTCACTGGCCATTGCATATATACAAGAATGTAAGCACGGTTGTTGAATGACCAAGTTTCATTAACATATTTGTCCTCAACTTGTTCAGTTCATTGCCTTTTAATTTTTCATGTCAGCGGCATGCACTGCATTCCTGGTTTCGAACTGATATAGTTCTAAAGTTCGTGTGATATTTTCTTTACTTAATAAATAGACAAAAATATGGAAGCATTGATATCAGTTATTTTGGGCAAAATTTTTGGCACATACGAGTATATTCTTTTATGAAAAAATACATATTTTATTGTTTTGACTGTGCGTAGGGTTCAAGAATTCGTTTGCAGCATCTTTGGCAATGACAATGCAGTTATTATTCGTGGATTTGATCCCTTGACAAATTGTTTAAGAAGAAGCTTTAGCTCGTGCCCAATCCGATGCGGCCTATTCAAATACTTGTAAAACGCAGAAACGCTTTTCTTAGATAATCCTGCTAATCGCTTTTATTGAAATTGGTTGCATTCAAGAGAGAAAGTTAAATCCTAGTTCTGTTGGAAGCACAAGTTCGATTTAGGGCCTGAATTTTGTTTAAAATATTTTGAAAAATTCGAAAGTTTGAAAAAATAGAAGCACGACGTTTACAAACTCATAGCTATGCATGAAGAACAGACATTGTGGTTCTGTAAACGGCATCTACTATAACAGTCAAAGCGGACAAGTTTGCTATGTCAATTTGTATCTTACGTGAATTGGTTACGTTGTGTACAAGGGTTCTGCACAAGCCGTATTTCTACAATACTAATTTTTTTTAGATTGATGTGTAACATATCTATTTTGTCCGCTGTAGATGTACTATTAGGTGCAATTCACAGAATTGTGATATCATGTTTCATTGTTGAGTCACGGAGTATATGTTTATATTTCGTTTATATTTAGTTGCGTTTTCTGAAAATTTTTGATTTGGCCAATTTTTTATAAATAATTGACCACCTAAATGAAAAATTCAATACCAGTAGTCACTAGAATTAAACTTTTTCTTTTACATGCAACAAACCTCCTCAAATTTGGTGAAGTGGTTGCAGGGAAAAACGAATTCCCCTTCTACATGTATTTAAATAGGAGCACCTGACCTAAAGCTTCCTCGAACAAAATTTCTGGCTACGCCACTGGCCCCATTATATATATATATATATATATATATATATCTCTATATCTATATATATATATATATATATATATATATATATATATATATATATATATATATATATATATATATATATATATATATAATGGGGCCAGTGACGTAGCCCCCCCCGAACAAAATTTCTGGCTACGCCACTGCTGGCTACGGAATGTGCAACCTCGTTGAGGTTGGTGAGGTGCGGGTGGACAACGCCGTCGTGTGCTGGGATCCAGACGAGGGTGATTTAATTTTCAGACGAATGCGGGGCTTGTTGTAAGATACGGAGTGATTGTTGAGAAATACGACGCCCGATTGCTGCGCGAGAATCACTCAGTATTCTGAACAATTTTTTTTTTTATTACAAACAATCTTCGATCAATATAACCGAAGAAAGCTTGTTCGTTTAACGAACTGCAGTCGGACGCTGAGCTAATAACGGCGGTGAATTCAAGCCTGAAGAGGGCGAGGATGCATTGCAGCCTGTCTGGAGATAATTAAGGAATTATTTATAAACGAAGTGGCTGAGAGTCTCGCGAAAGCAGCCCTCAATCGCCATCTATTGTCATTACTTCCTGCATCAGCTTATATAACTACTGTTAGATTCGGGAGATATGCAATTATTGAAGATCTTTAGGCCAGCTATAGCTAATTTTTACGAATATCGGCACCTCCTCTTCTGGTGGCACAAAAGTTTTTTTCACACCAGAAAAAAAAAAAAAAGAAAGTCTGTGCCCTTCCACTTTGTGAAGGAGAATGGCCAGCGAAGATCTGTATGTAGGCCCCTTAATGATGAACTGCACCTCCGCAGCGGGTCGGCCCGGCATTGCACTATCTTCGGGATCGGCCCACGTATGGGGGTGCTTAACGCCTGCTTCATCTCCACCGCGGACCGGACCGGCATTGCACAATCTTTGGGATCGGCCCACGTATGGGGAGCGCTTAACGCCTGCTTCACCTCCGCCGCGGGTCGGCCCGGCATTGCACTATCTCCGGGATCGGCCCACGTATGGGAAGTTTTTGCTTACGACACGAAAATTTCCTTGGATGGTAGAGGCATACAGCTCTGCTATAAAACTCGAGTAACCTTTACCCGATTACGTTGTCTAATGCCAGCATTAAATTTTTATCGTCACAGGGCTGGTCTGGCGCCCTCCCCTCTGTGCCCACTCTTTGGAGAAGATGAGACTATTAACCCTTTTCGCGGCGATCCTGTGGGCGCTACCATGTTTGGTCACGTGGTGAAGCGTCCATTGCTTGTCTCAACTGCCTCCGTTGAACCCGTGTTTACAATGGCAGTGCATGACGCCGTTGCGGCTTCGCAAACCCCTGTTTAGGGAGATATCGTACGGTGACTGAGTGGACGACACAGAGCTTTGGCTATAGCTTGAACGAACATGCAAAAACGCTTTCGGAGCTGGTAAACCCATGTGCAAACGGCGTGAGCAGTGTATATGGTGCTTGTTCTAAAAGCGGGGCTAAATATGTATTCCAGGCTATCCAAATTTTCCGCTCAAGAATTGAATCACGATTACTGTGTTTTGCTCTTCGTTCTAATTATTTTGCAAATACTTTGAAGCAGCGGCCTGTCACGTTTCTTACTCAGTAAAGTTCTTCGATGCGGCCACTGTCTATTTCCTGCCTAACCGCTCGCGGGTGTGCTCAGTTCCGATAGATTTGCTATTGCTGCGCACAAGGCTTGAAACAACTGTTACCCGCCGTGGTTGCTCAGTGGCTATGGTGTTAGGCTGCTGAGCACGAGGTCGCGGGATCGAATCTCGGCCACGGCGGCCGCATTTCGATGGGGGCGAAATGCGAAAACACCCGTGTACTTAGATTTAGGTGGACGTTAAAGAACCCCAGGTGGTCGAAATTTCCGGAGTCCTCCACTACGGCGTGCCTCACAATCAGAAAGTGGTTTTAGCACGTAAAACCCCATAATTTGAAACAACTATTTCGTACAATTTTTAATACCTTGTAGCAAACATCTACGATGACTAGTAGCTCCTTACTCTTGTGAACCGTCATAAAACATTCAGGCTCGACCATTCGTGCGCTATCTGTGTAGTACGTGATTTATTATTGTGCAAGCTTCTGACTGGTGTTGTATAAGTCGCAGGGCGCTTTTCTCGTAGCGACGATAGATTGGATTTTTTACAAACACTGCTCCTGGAGGGCACATGTAACCGGCGAACGGAGGTCTCAGGAGAACTCCTGAGATTATAATAAAGGAGGCGGCACAGGATCTCCAGGGCGCCCAAGGGGTAGCGGGGGGATCAAAGCTGGAAGCAGGACAGCCCGTGGGTTAGGGTCGCGGAGACCGAAGCGTGCCAGGGGGTGTTCGCATAAAAGATTGGCTGTCGCGGACAGTTGATCTTATGCACCCCTGGCATGCGCATTCTTCACACGTTGGCGATAAAGTGGGCGTAAGTTTCCGTGCCAGTTGGGGTAGACGTGTTCAGATACTGTGCGCGAAACTTGCTATGACAGGAAGCGGCGCTACTCGCTTTGTCACTGTTTAACGAGCGGTACTCCCTCTTTCCAGGTCCAGGTCTTTCCTCGTCGAGGTGGGAGGCTGCACTTCGCAGCCCGGACCTGGATGAACAATTCTGGGCTGTCCAGCAGGCTCACGATGTGGCCGTGAGGCTTGGCCTTCCGGTCCCGACGTGGGAGCGGCCCGCTTAGTGATTAATTATCACTACTTGCAGGACCAAATAAAGTTTTCCTTCCTTCCTTCCCTCTTTGCGACGTTCCGGGGCTGGTGCCCTTTCTTTGAAGGTTGGCGGATGAGCAAATTTCTGTACCATCGAGGAAAGCCGTACATCTCAAAGTGCCGGTAACACGTACGAACAGTTGCAGCAGCCTTTCCTCAATCTTCAGGCACTTTTTTCTGAACACTGAACATCCACTTTTCATGCTAAATACACTGACACATTTTAAAAATTTTTTATATGCTTTGTATGGGTAGCCAGGCCCCAAGAGTGAATTGAATCGGGTTCTTATAAGAATTTGTGGGGGAAACATGTCCCGCAGGACATATTTCTCCCAGAACAAGCCCACCCACGGCAGAAAATTAGCATCATTCTACAAGGCGCCACTGCACACTTACTAGTATACAGGAAAAAAAGCGATGCTAGTGGTGATCCATCTGAATGATTGTGCTGCAAGGGGAATTGCAATTTCTGCGGAGAGGCACCAGTTCTTGATCAAATTCATGGAGCAGCTAACATCTGCTACCTAATTTTGAGTCTTTCCTTAACAGTCGAAAGTGACCCAATGGTATACAACTAACAAGTAAGGATGCCTTACCTTAGACAGCATAACAAACCTTTTGTCTCGATTTAAACAACTCATTATATCCACAATCTCACCACGTTTGCATTCTTTTAAAACCATGTGGAGTGCTATACACTTTGATTTTAACATCTAGTTATGTGGTGTTCCTGTTTTGGTACCACTAGTGCAAGAGTTTGCCAGATATGATCACCCTTCAGATTTTCTTATCAATTGACCAGAAGTTCACCTGTACACAGTATCACATGCACCTTGTTAATTACCAAATGGACTCCGGCTAATACCTCACTTTGTTTAGAAATGATAAAATACAGAGTATTCAATGCTGGGTATTTGAATGCCGTTTTTCTCGCGTATTCATATTTGATTTCGAAATATTGGCAAACAACCCTAATGAAAAGAAGAAAAAAAAACATAATACAATGCCACTGTGGCAACACACTTACTTTAGTAAACAATACATTTCCTTGAGCAACTGCCAGTAGCCATAATTAGAATAAAACTTCACTTATACCAAATACACTTAGCCTTTATTATGGGCATGCATATACGAGATGAACCTTGCTTTAAGGCAGTCTTCCTGTGTGGCAGCATCCTGACAGAATTGCTAAATAAATAAATAAATAAATACCTATACACCTAAATTAGTAAAGCTAAATACACTGCACACCACAGACGTAAAGCCATTACAAGTTTATAAAAGATATTTGTAGCAAGATAACAAGCTGTTTAGAAAGTGATATGTATTTTGGTCCCACAGTACCATGTTGATCTAACAGCAGTGACCACTGGGTGGCTTCCAGTCGTATCATGTCACATGGCATTACAGCAAATGCCACAATCTCCAGTAGCAAATGCGAAGAACACAAAAGACATGTGATGGTACGGATGTGGAAAACTAGCATTTAATGACATGGCTATTTTTTCCGTCGAAACAGTAGCTTGTCCCTTCCCTTGGCTTTCTCTGGCGGAACTGTCTGGAAGATGTCATCCAGTGGATTGGATGGTGCTGGCCCTTCAGCAATGCGGTGCTTGAGGCTGGCTCTGGCTTCTTTCCTTTCCTTGTACTTGCCAGCGGCAGCCAACTTTAGGGAACGTCGATGCTGCACAAGCAACACACCAAGAAAAAAAAGCATGCTTGTCAAGAGTGTTATCTGTCTTCAAAAGCTTTGCCCTGTTGTTAATCTGTTTTCTTCTCATTAACACAAACATGCATTAGACATGTTAACACACTTGACCAGTTACCATGCCTGTTCTCTAAAAGAGGACATTAATACTCTTATGAGAGGAAAGCACTGTGCAGAAAGGTGTAATGCAAGGTGCCAGGTGACCAAAATTTTCCTGCCCATTTATTGTCATGTTGGAACATGCACGACCTTCAAAACGACTTTCTGCGGCTCTCCCAGGGAGTGAGAAGTCAGAAGTTTTGAGATAAATGTGGAAACCTCTGTACTCTACAGGTGACAAGGCAGCAGTGGGGAATTCTACTGGGCTGTTCCTGCTACTCTGAAAGCGTGCCCGTTGAATTAGTGGACCATGGTATCCCTACTACAGAATGACTACAACTGTATTTACCTCATTCTAAAGTGCACCCAACTTTTTGCGAGCTTAAGGTAAGAGAATAAAAATTCACCTGTATATAACATGTACCCGATTTTAAAAATATATAACATGTTCCCAAGTTCGAAATCATAAAAAACGAGATGTGTAGAATTTACCTTCCCAGATTTAAAAAAAATGTCCTTGCATAATGAAAGCTGCATGTCATTATCGCCATTTGTGCTTCACTGACCACATATCCCAAGCATACAGGGACAGTATTCTCAATCAATCAATTTTAGTGATACTGCTATCACCGTTAATGCGGTTATGGGGCCCTATAACGTAAGACTATTCCAATATGTTTTTATTCCAATCTCTTGACGTCAAATTTGCGCAACCGCAGACGGAAGCATCGGACGGTGACCCGCAGGGTTGTCTGAACAGACCAATCAAACGCTCTCCTCATTCATAGGAAGTCACTTTTGTTTGCTTGAAAAACGAATAACATTGCCTAATCTGAGCGGCTTCTCTTATCTAATTGGCTGACGAGAGGCGAGGAGCATGCTCAAGTGGAGAGGGATTCGATGGGACCGAGCCACTGCACTGAAAATCGATAACTGGATGAAGAGGGTGGTGCCGGTGTCTTCGATTGGTCCACTTTTTCTTACTTATCTTGTGGTGGCTGGTTGAAAATCGCGGCGGCTTGCAACGGAAGGTTAAGAATAAAGCTAAAACAAATCCTCAGCAAAGAAGAGTTGGTAGAACAAGGTCGTAAATGTGCCGAAAGTGCTCGAAAACGTTACACGGTCATGCAAAAAGCTTTATTACATGCAAATAAACCCATGCTCTCTGGCAGGAGCGAATAGCCAGTGCCTGAGCGATCGGCGGCAGCCACCTTTTATTCTTTTCGGAACATGGCAGCCTGCGGCTATTCAGAAGAAAATTCACTTTTGTTCGTCATATTAATGCATCTTTAATGCGTACGCGTCAATTTGACGCAGTGAGATCTTGCAGTTTTGTGACGTGGCATTACAGGCAGGTGACGTGGGTGCAGAGCAAAAACTTTGGACCAATAGCTGAGGGCTAATGGCGAAAAGGCGTTGAATCAGAAATAACTACTTTTCTTTTGTTCGGTCAAATCATATATAATCAGTGTGTGCACGTCATATCAGATGGGGAGCTATCACGGTTTTCGTGACGTCGCATGACAGACAGGTGAAGTGGGGGTGGTCCAAAAAAGTTTTTGACCGATCACGGAGTGCTGATTTCAGAATTCGAATAGAAAAGTTACGTATAGCTTTACGTTACAGCACCCGTGGTTTCCCATATGATTGTGAAGCATAAGCAATTTTCAGACCAATTTTCAAAGCCATTTTCTCGGAAAAAGAAGGTGCGTTTTAGATTAAACAAATCAGATAGGTCCGGAATGCACAAGCACACCTGCAACCTTGAAAAAATACTTGTTTACAAAAGGTCCACAATGAAATTAGGTCTTTCCTATTCTTTCTTAGCACTGAATGAAGCAACAGTAACAGTTGGCAAAAAAGAATGTAAATACATGAGAACAACAGAGGCAAAGGAAGAACATTCACACATCTGTAACTAAATATTATGGGGTTTTACACGCCAAAACTACTTCCTGATTATGAGGCACAGCGTAGTGGAGGACTCCGGAAATTTCGACCACCTGGGGTTCTCTAACGTGCACCTAAATCTAAGCACACGGGTGTTTTCGTATTTTGCCCCTACCGAAATGCGGCCGCCATGGCCGGAATTCGATCCCGCAACCCCGTGCTCAGCAGCCCCACACCATAGCCACTGAGCAACCACGGCGGGTCGAGATGTACACGTGAAGGCCAATTGTATCTACGGATCTATGCACAGACCTATCACTCACACCCGACACGCAAAATGCTCCCCCAGTAGGGCGAGGGGATTCCTGACAAGGAGGCTTCTGAGGAAGGCAAACGTAAGGACGTGAATACAAAGGATAAGAAAGGAGAGGGGGGACTGTAGACGAGAGGGTTAGCATGTTCCTACTCAGGGACATTGACTGTTGCCTTGTAGACTGGTCACCAACTACAGTGCACTTCTTCCCCTCTGTCACCTGCCTTGTCCGAGATCAATGACACACGATGATGATGATGATGATGAAAAACTTAATCCCTCTTTAAAGGGAAGTGAGCAACGGAATGACACAAGAAAACTCCTAGTGTGCTGTGGTTAAAGAAAGTGTCACGAGGTCACGTGACCAGCACTGCTTCCCTCACCAATGTCTCCGGTATTCCGTAAACTGCAATACCTTTATGGATGGCTCTGTCATTTTGCTTAGCATGAGAAGTGAGGCGGCAGAAAATATGCTTACTAATGACAGTTCACATGAAAGAGTGAAGAGAGTGACATGCAAGGAGAACTTACCTGACTTGGAGTCACGTAGTTGGGGTTGCTGTAGATCACAGTTCCTCCAAAGCTGCTCTCAAAGACTTTGATTGGGTTGAGTACAAACCGAGGGCCTGCATATGAAAATGAATGAAACAAATGAATTTCAGCTCATTTGCCTTGCCGAAAGCCAAAGTAGTTGAACAACAGTCCAGCAGTAAATCTGACCAGCCTGTGTCGCGATGGAGCACAATGAGCATTACAAGCTCAAATCAAACATTGTTAATATGGCTAAGCTAAACCTCTCATAAGACAGATCCCAAACTAAGGTCCTCAAATGTCTGCCTTAAAGAAACCATTAAAGGAAAATGTTAATTCGACTTAAGGGATTAGCTCCAACATTTGCCATCACAATTTTCACCAAGAACCAAGCTTCTCAATATGAAGAAATGATGTAAACATGAGGGACAAAATTAATTCTTCTATCGTTAAAATGTAGAACAAGCTCTTTATGATGTACTTGACCAATTTACAGAGTGCCAAGCAACCACTGATAATAAAGAAGGATAATTATAGGCCATTCATACGCGAAAAATAATGTAGCTCAGCCAATTTCATTGAGCTATGCTGTGAGATAACTCACTGATGCTCTTCGACACTTGTGCGACAGCTACGAAAGAGCACGGCCTTTTCAAATATGGAGCTGTAGTAAGCCACTGCCAGTATTGTAAGCTTTTCCTTTGGCTAACTACTGTTTACATCTAGTTTTTTTGTAATCTAATAAGTTGTCTTTTGGCAAAGAATAGATGGGGAGAGATTTTGAGGACAGTTAGATAGCCTTTTGCCTAGCACTCAGCATCACCTTAAACGATTCCTTTGCTGCCATAGCTGCACTATTGCTCTCAGTTGTGGCACTGTAAGAAAGGGAGGGTTGAAAAACCTAAATATTTTTTTAATGAGGCTTGAAACTTTGTAGACTGAGCTAGTTTTTACTTTTTGTTCAAGCCTCTTCCATATTGTGCAACGTAAAAGATTGAAAAAGCCATTTATATTAAGCACAAAGTGCCATTACAAGTTTTAAAAGTTGCATCTCTATACCATTGATTTGCTCTTTTGCGGCTTCTGGTGGTACAAAACAAGAAGTAAGTATACAACTTGAAGTTAGCCCATTAATTTTTAAATATTACTTTGGTAAGACAATAAATTGAGTACTTTAAAGAGCCCCCTTTTGTTAACTTGGGTCTGCCAGAAGTATGGAGCCTAATCATTACTACTTTTTTTTTTGCTACTTTTTGCTTTTTGCTAAACTTTTTGCTAAACATAAAACCAAAAAACGAGGGCCCACAAACACATATAACGGCCAATAGAAAGATATGCTTGCAGGATTACCCACCAATCTCGACTAGTGCCCCGGTCTCCTCCACAATCTGGTAGTTGCGGAACCATATCCGGTGGTCCAGCAGCGAGAAGGTAAACACGTGGTCCACGAAGGGTTGGCTCTTGGGATGGTATCTGGGTGTCCCAAATATCTGGAGAGAAAAGATCATGCAAAGGATGGTGAAGCAGCAGCAGTAGTAAGTGCTTGGTTCTATTCAATGGTACTTTATTCAGAGTTTGTCCGGACACTTAAGCTTATTTCTCCAGACATAAGACAATTTCTGGGGCCAGGCAACATTCGGTTTCAGAACAGACCCCTATTGTTGTGCCCTGTAAGTTGGCGTGCATTGCGATTTCTGGCACATGTCTCGACTGTGGCTGTGCACAGCTGTAAGCGCGGCTGAGTGCGTACGCAGCCAAGTACCCAGCTTCGGAGGTAATCTGCCACGTGTACAAAGAGTCGACAAGCCGAGACGGCATGGCATTGTGCAAGCTGTCTTCCCACGCGTTTAGCATTGGAGGTTGTGTAACCTCGAGTTTCAGTGAACTCTTGAAGCGAGGCAGACAAAGTATTCGCTCCCCGTCACTGGCGCTTTTCATGATAGCGCTGTCCCAGCGCAAGCGACGCTATTAGCCGCGGGGGCCGAGTGCATGCGAAAGCGTGGCTGGCTTCGCTTCATTCGTACCGCCTATGTAAAGGTATTGTAAACGTGGCATGACACCGTATCATTCGTTGCCGACTCCCAAATTCATTTCAACATGAATTGTTTTCTCATTCAAACTTGCCTTTTTCGATTGTCCGATAATTCGGAAAATTCTGCGGCTCCTTTCCACGTAATAAAAATCGACCGGCGACTGTACTTATTTGCATAAAAGGTCTAATTTCAGTACAACGGAATTTCAATATAACGAAGCAAATTGCAATTTTACCTACTTCACTATATCGAGGTTTAACTGTACGAGAAAACAGAATTCTGCTAGGTGGAAACTCAAACACAAACCCCTTTTAACTGGATTGCGTTTTCCAGCTGCCATTCGAGGTCTGTCTTAGTAGGAGCGGCGCAGCCCCCTCGCTTCCTTACACGCAACCTAAGGAAGGACCCCAAAGCTCGCCCTTGTGCATAGCATTCGCCACCAGCGTTACCCGGTGAACATTACGGTTACATAAGCTGCAGTTGCCGGGAAGCGCGAGAAGCACTCAGGGATCTTTGAATGCTGTCACATTCCACTCTTAAAGACGAAGATTAAGCATCTTCCAAATTTTATTTGAAACAGCGATGGAGTTCATGTCGATTCCAGCAAATCTATAGCTTCTGAGCGCATATCTCGCATGCTGGTTTTGTGGACATTCAAAGAAGGTGTTGGTTTCACCTAAACATCCCAAGCCAATTGACATTCTTTCACTCTGTACAAAATAGCGTGTGGCTTAATATCCTAAACCGGCAATTTTCTTTTCCTCCATGCCTATTGCAATTTCTGGCAACTATAATGCCAACTCTATTTAGTCTAACGAATTAAATACTATTCTTTACCAAGCTTTATACGCTTGTATTTCTAACTTGGTGCCACCTCTCAAACATTAAAATAGGTTCCTACAAAAGGAGGTAACTGTGTTTCAATCTTACTTAAGTGCCCAGCAAAAATTTCAATTAATCTATGAAGAACCCTGCATTGAAAGCGATTAGTAATCAATTAAAGGCTAAACTGATGCATCATTAAGACTTAATTGAATAAAAAGGTTAATCGACCATCCCTAATCAGAATGCGGCAGCAGTGGCCAGGAATGCAACCCACAAGCTCGATGGCAGAATGCCACAGACACTAAGCCAACACAGTAGGTTTGATTTACTCGGTCATATATTGGGAAACTGAGTGCCGTCACGAACGTAAGTGTAGGAAGGAGGAAGAGCACCAAGACGCAGTGTTTCAGGCCCAGATGTATTTCATGCCTGACAATCCTCTATCAATAATGTGGAAAGTTGGGCTAGTTGGTGATTGATGATCATACCTTGCTGGTGAAGCAGCACACTGACACGGACACAGAGAAGACACACAAGACGACACTCGCAAATGATTTTTTTTTAAAAATGCCTTTAATCTTGCCTTGATTATCTTTGACGCCTGAGGGTGTGCAGGCGTCAAAGATAAATATGAAGTATGTGTTCTGAAATAAAATAGTTGCGAGTGCAGCGAGTGTCGTCTTGTGTGTCTTCTCTGTGTCCGTGTCAGTGCACTGCTTCACCAGCCAGGTATGATAATCCTCTATCAACATTCCAACATACACCGTACTCCTGCAAGCTCACACTCTCCTTGGGATACCTTAGGTTCTTTATCATGCACCTAAATCCAAGTAGATAAGCGTATTTGCATTGCACTTGTATTGGAATGTGGGCTGCCATCGGTGGGAATTGCAAACCATAAGTCAAGCCCATCAGCAGCATGTTGCATATGCTGGGAAAGTTTCAACTAGTGTCTCTTTTAGAAATATAACTGAGGTGCCTAGTAAAAGTGGACTGTTGAGTTATCCCAGAGTACTAGATCGTCGCTCCGTGCCTGCAGTATCCGAAGTTTCATGAACGTAGTTGTGCATAAGGCAGCAAAGCAGGTGTCTGATAAGATTCAGTCTTATTAGACTTCTTATATTACTAATTCAATATCATCAATCTGACTGTGTGCATGCCGTGAATAGTAGTGCACAGTGTCGAATGTATGCAGGTGCCAGCGATTACTATGGAATGTATGGTGAGCCATGTATAAATAGTGGGCACAGTTGATTCAGAAGATCAGACTGGACTGATGATTGCTCATGGTTATCGTTGTGATTTCATTCTCGCCTTCCTTTCTGAATTGAAACCTGCACTACAGGCTCAGCAAGAGTCATGAGGGAAGTAGTGACTGACAAGAGAGGCCCATTCCTGTACTGACAAGGGAGTGTTTTTTTTTAAGTCAGTGAGCCTTCCTAATTTGGCCGCAAGTGGGCTGGTATAACCTCATTGGCTCTCAATGATTATTATTTTCTTGCAGGTTTCATGTGTTGCTCTAAGCTTCAAAATGTAGTGGCCTGGATGAGGATTTGAACTCGAGACCTTGAGTATAGAAGCCTCTACTTCATGCCACTCCACTGCAAAACGAAGGCCTCTCCCAGCGATTTCCAATGCAGTGGTAAATGGAGACCACTGGGAGAGGCCTTTGCCCTCCAATGGACGACATAGACTAGGTATAGCACCAACATCTTTTGTTAGCTAGAAAAATTTCAACTAAAATCTCTTTCAGAAATTTGACCGGGTTGCTCAGTACAAGCACAAAATTAAGAAAGAAATCACCAAACATCAGGGTTACTTTACCTGAGACAGCAGCTCTTTCATCAGTTTTGAAAATGGGTTCTCATTAAAAGCCTGCAAAACAAAAAGAAAGAGAAGTATTAGACTTACGTCAGTGGTGCTTTATGACATTGTTATGCAGTTTTCTATGCTCAACAGACATACCGTTTTTCACATATTTCCTTTAATCAATGCCCTTTCCCGTGTCACAAAAGCAGCTCCTCACCAACATTTTTTTTTTCTTGTTAGAGAACTCAAAACCTAGCACTTCAAAACCACATAAAGCAGTGACACTAATTTGCTGAAGAATTATTCGAGCAATATACGGCCTCTTGTGCGCGCATGGCCTATATACATACACCAGCTATGCTTTGCCAATGGGAAGGGGCTTCACTCCCTTGCCTGCTACAACTAGTGCTAGCTATAACAATGCTTGTTATTTGAAAAAAAAAGAAAAAAAAACTGAACTTTATTAGTAAATTACCCTTATACAATACCGAAAAAAGGCCACTCTTGCAGCAAGAGGAAGCGTGGCAAATGAAAAAATTGTAAGACTGAAAGACGTGCAACGACTGCACTTTGGACTTCCCGCCCCACTCGACAATATGTCATGGATGTTGATGGCATTAGCTTTAATAAACTTTTTATGGGTAATGATGGACTACATGGTATTCTAAAAGAGCCAACGAATGAACTTCGCAAGTTTTGAGGACCACAGCAGCATAAGTACGAGAAAATACTTTGAATTGCACAACATTACTGATCGACATATCACCATTGCGGTTTCAGCGCAAAGTATTTTACCAGTCTATATACTGACTTAATGTTTATCCTTGGTGTCCCTCTAAAAGCAAACTGCAACTCATCACTACTGAGACTTCTTCAACACATAGCGGCGCCTTTCGACCTTTGCATGTTAGATACATGCGCGCCATATCCAGCAGCACAACACACAGGCAGGCCTCAATGTGACCTCAAATTTAATTATTCTACTGCTACAGTGCGGTCATTCAGTCCATGATTAAGGGGAAGCTTTAGCTCTGGAGCTCTTCTCAAAATACCTGGGAACAAAGAAATTGTTTTTCTCAGCAGCTACGGCACCAATATTAATGAAGTTTTTTTTAAGTTAAAGTTAAACTCTGGCAACTACAGTAAGTGGACTTTCAATTTATGCCATGCATTGTTTTTAGACAAATCCTGGAATGTTGCAAAACTTAAGAACACTCAAGTATGAAGTTTACAACTAATCCATTAAAGAATGACATTACAATCATATAAACTGCCACTAATAATACACTTAAGGTGGGAAAACTTGCATATTTTATTCATCACTCTCAATTAACTATACCGTTACTTTTTGAGTAGGAATCTTGTGTTATCAAGGTAAATATTGTAACAATTTTATTGCAAATTTCATAGTAACAATTTCACTGTAAGCTTTGTGCTTTTGTCTCTGAAACTTGCCAATTTCCAACAAATGTCAAGGATAGTTGAGGTCCTTAATAAAAATTCTACTTCCTAAGGTGGCTAGAACTTAACTTTCTCTTCAAAATGCAACAAATTTCCTTCAAATAGGTCCAGCAGTTGTCTTATAAAAGCATTCCTACTTTTTACGTGCCCTTGAATACACGGCAGCACTGGGGTTGGCCTCGAGCTAGAGCTTCCTCTGAAATCATCAATCTGAAAGGGTGAGTCCTAAATGTCTAAAAGCATCTCCAGCTCCAGCACCGAACTCACCAACTGTGACAGTAGCAGCAGGGAACTGCAGTGGACACAGCCGTGTTCTCTAAAATAACTTCCCTGCAATGCACATGTCTCGTTGCCCACTACACCATTGCTTGTTGCGGTCTCTGAAATGTGGAGACACAGGTCGCAACTCTCCGAGTGTGCAGGTTAACACATCCTCAAACATCTTGCCAAGTGCTAAATGTGCATGCCACTGCAGCGGTCAGCTCTATGGTCCCTGTATGGTCAGCTCGCAACAGCATGTTGCCCGAGGGACATGAGTTCCAGTCCAAGCATTATTGGTGGCAAAGTTGAATAAGGTGATTCTGACTTCCTCTTATGTACCAAACGTGACCATGAACCCTACGTGTCTTCGCCCCATGGTGAACTTGAATCTGAGGATGAGGGAGTGGCGTGACAACATGATAACTAGGACTTGTCGACGGCAACTGTCATCGTTTCTAGTGTAGCAGAATGGATGGACGGAAACAGCAAACCAAGTTTGGAGCTTTTAACTGCTGCCGCAGTAAAAACCAAAAACACCTATCGTACCAACTGTACTTGTCCAAAGCAGCCATCCACAAAACCACTTCATGAGCAAGCTCAGCCATCCATAACCACATATTGTCTGGTTAAAAGCACCTCGAGAAGGATTAAGGGGATCACCTCGTCGAAGGACAGAAGTGGCCGTGCACCTTTAAGGCAGTTGCCCGTCATCTTCAGCTCCTCCATGGTGTGAACTGCAGGTGGGAACATGAGAGTTAGCATCATTCACGACTGGGCTATTTAAAATGACGCTTAATAATGTGAGGATATACCCCTTAATCGCTCTTAATTTGAAAACATACGAACACTTTTTTTTTTAGCGACAAACAGACAGCGTTTCTACATGACATTTATGAGCAAGTCTGCTGCACTTTCTGCACCTGAACTATCTCGTGTATGTATTTCATTTGTCTGCGAAATTGCCCGCTTGCACAGCGAGATGTTGAGCAACATACCATTCTCAACAAGAAACTTGACAGATGGCCCATTTGGCACATTGGATGCCCTGCAAGAAGCAAATGCACAGATATAAGTACATCAATGAAGGCATCAAATAGAAAACTAATTAGGAAAGCCCAAAAGCACACTCACCATAAATAGAGGTCTTTCCTTTTTTTGTTTTCGAAGTACAAGCACTTGTTGCAATTCTTCATGTCACATATCTGAAACGACAATGTTCGCTGTATTCAAGCAAGCAATGCAAAGCAAGGGGTGCCCGAGAAATCGACGGCCCAGGCAAAGCTACACAAACTGTTTGTCACCTACCTCATTTATGACTACAAGGGGGTCCTTCTTTTCCATTTTGGACTCTGTGAACATTGCAATTACAAATAATGTACACACAATTTTTCATAAGACATTCCCGTGCCATTTTTCATGGAGGTGCATGCTTCTGTACTGATGACAAATTGACATGTGAACAAGTCCTACCTGACTTCTCAGATTCTAGCATGTGACCCTCGGCAATGACAGTGCTATGAGCACAATGGCTGGTGCCTAGGTTGGGAAAATTTTGACGCCTGGGGAAACCCGCTCGAAAGCTTTCACATAACACCCATAACAACAGCAGTGCAACAGAGATGCTGTCGTCATCACACCTGTATGCTATGCCTGAGTAAGGTGTTGTGCAGCATAGAAGCTGGTACTGCCACAATCCGGACAAATGCAATGTGGAAACAGGAAGCAGAACACTACCTGTGAGTAAGAACTTGACAGTGTGATTTTGTATAGCTGTGTATTCAGTCACCGAAAGATGGCGTAGGCCCCGAATTGAAATCGTACAATGTGACAAAAGCACATGGCAGACAGACATTTTGCAGCAATGTCACCTGCTGCGATTTCAAATTACAGCTGACCAAGAATGCAGCATAAGCAAATGCAAGGCAATACAAAGGAACTATGTATCGAAGTTCACATACAAACAAGACCTGTGTGCAAAATACAAACATGGCAAGAATAAATAAAGAAAAAGGAAGTGGGTGTCCTGCCAGCAGTCGGACAGGGCTGTGCACCTATACCGCCGTACTTGCAGTACCTAGTGTGATTTGGTCCTACGAGAGCCTTTAGCATGCAAAAATAATACCAGCAAATGAAGCCTTCAGGGGAGCACCTGAGATTGCAATAAAACAGGTGGCACGGGATTTCAAGGGAGCCCAAGGGACCAAAACTGTAACCAGGGTGGTCCATGGGTTGAGTCACTGGTGAGCCCCCAACCCGCAAACCAGTCAGGGTTCCAGCTTTAGTGTCCTTGTGGTCCTTCGATTCTCTGGAGGCACTGCCAAAGCACTAAATAATGATATGTTGCTTACACTTAGCACTTGCGCATATTATCATTGTCAGAAACAGCGCACATAAGCCTAGTAAATTCCTGCGAACCGAGGAAACCATTTGCAAGCCATGCAGTTGCATACATTACAGTGATCCCAGCAACTGCGCTGAGTGTTTCATACATATTGGAGAGACATATGAATGGCTTCTATGGATGAACTATTGGTTTGTCAACACTCAGCCTCAATCAGAGGCACTTCATGGTGTACTTTGTTAATGCCATGTTCATGTGTTACTTGCTTTCATTCAATGCCTGAGTAACATGGCTTGATCTCAATGCCCTCCTGGTCCTTAAGAATGATTAAACAAACTCAACAGAGCATTAGGTGTACCATGCAGATTGTAATCACGCAGTAGCTACACGCAAATTCTGCACTATGCGAGTGTACCGCCATGCAAAATCATTTCCTGCGCGTTACAGTGGCGAGATGATAGCCGTTTCTTTTGTTTTGTTGTTTTGAGTGCCCGTAAATTCACAATCGCTGTTTTTGAGAGCTGCTTTCAAGTATAAAGGCAGGGTGCACAAACAAATGCTTTCCAGAACACGTGCCCGTAACATCAACTTACTTCGGAGCCGGTAAGACCTACAAGCAATTTGTCGGCACTGTTCCTGCACCCAATCATCGCACTGAGCACAGCTGTTGCTAAACGCTGCGCAACATATCGCCGGACGTGTCGAGTTTTAGTGGTGACAGCGATGGCTACCTAAAAATAATATTGGGGACTGCGCGTCTTTGTTATCCGACGTTGAAAAGGGTAAAGCCAATTAACCGAACACAAGCAGAAATGCAAAGTACGTGCACGTGCTGCAGTTACGAACCGTTTAGGACGGATTAGAACGTATGCCAACATAGCATCTGATGAAATGTGTCGAAGACAGAATGGACGAAGAAAGCAAAAACGCATGGACAGTGAACTCAGATTTTTTTTTTCTTAGCGGATGAAGCACTTACCGGGCTTGGAATGAGGCAGCAATGTCCGAAGGTTAAGCATCAGATGCCTGTCTCTGAACGTAATCCCCCTCGATGCAAAGATCATGACACGCTGCTTGTTGATCCATTTGTGCTAAAGAAAAAAAAAAGCATAAAAACACGACAGTGAGAATTTAGAATAACGCAGGCTGTGGTTCGAGGCAACATAGGACAACAACACAAAACAGCGAGGAACAATAAACAGCAAAATACGAAGCGGGGCGCTTGAAGGTTTGGAAACGAAGTTCAGATTTCGCTCCCTGCAGCATTGCGCCTGTCACAAGCTCCTACGGGCCAGGGCTTCTGTCAACTCCCAATATCAGCTTTTGTCCCGTTACGTGCACATATTTGTATGGTTCCCTACCTTCTTCTCGGGGGGTTCATCCGATCGTCTGGTGACCGGAGGAAGCCTTTCTTGTGTTTCAACAGGTTCTTCAGCATCTTCGGCTGCACGTGAACGCTTCTTGCGCTTCGCCATGTTTGTTTGCTGCGGACCTAGGCGACCGAGCTCTTCCGGTTCCCTTTAAAAAAAAAAGTTAAATAATTTGCTGTTTTGTTCACGATTGCTTTTATAAAAAATGTAATCAATATAAGAAAGTTGTATTATAGTAAATATCTTTTAAAAGCAAGCCTACCGCAGGAGCAGCTTCAACGGAGGAGTGCCCGATAAGCGACGCGCTTTGTCCGTAATTTTTGTATATTACGTTTATTTTCTGTTTACGCGTAGCGAACACAGAACAGCAGCAACGGCCAAGGCAGCGTACGGCGCATCGCGAGAGAGGCAACAACAAGCGAATGCTCTTCATCGGCGGCGGCGCATAGTCGTTCCGCCTCCGAATTCGCTGTTAGACCTGCTAAGTGTGTGCCGGCCAACAACCTGACGGCGCGTGTGAGCATGGATTCAAACGGGAAGGCCGCGACGCCGAAGAAAGACAGCGGCGTCGCGCCTGGCTCCTCGGCCACACCGAAAGCTGGACAAGCGTCGACGACAGAAGACGGGCGTGAGTTCCCACCGCGAAACAACAGTCTTGACAGGTCGGCGCCGGCGTTGGTTTAGCCCCTGGGGGGGTCACGTTGTCGCATATTTGACCGGTTCTTACGTTCCGCCAGGCGAGGCGAGGAGGCTATGGAGCGTTCCAATCCACGGGGAGTCTGGAGTTGGCTGGTGTGAAACGAGTGATCTAACGGTTCCATCTGCCTACCCGGCATTTCACGTCGGGCTAGTTCGCAGCCTTGCACGTGGTGCCGTGAGTGCGATCACAGAGTGAGAAGTTTTTGGTCACATTTGCGAGGGGAAGTCGGCGCACGTCGCGAACGTCCTGTTTGTTTCGCCCGTCGCCTTTTTCAAGAACTGGTTGTCGATTGACGACGCTGCGTATAACGAAGTTCGAGCTGTCGTTGCGCAAACAAATTACGACATTATTTAGGTCGTTTTGCCTGTTCCCTGTTGTGCCGGCACTCTCGGCGCACGCGACAGTTTTGGAAGCCGAAGTGCGGTACGTGTGGCCCAGTGCGTGCAGTTGGAATATTTTTGGCACCCTTTACCACATGTTGTTGCTTATCACCGCGCGAAACAGTGGTATTTCTACATCCTAGTTGCAGGCATTGATATTCCAGGCACGTGGTAACCAGCTGCGCCGCTCAGTTAACACGTTCGAACCTCGCTCTACGGCGTGCTTGCCTAACCGAAAGGGTCCTTTTCTGACGCCATCACGTCTGAGAGACAGATGGACGTTCTGTTCAGCTTGTATGTCGTGACTTCTCCTGTTCAATTAATTCCTTTTATATAATTCTGGGCGATACTTTGTGAACCTACGATGCGGCTTTCGCGTGTGTACCGTGGCATACAACACGCGTCATGAGTCTCGTGTAATGCAATATTGAAGTCACGTAGCAAGCTGGTACATCATGCGAGTCTTTCGGCTTTCGTCTCCCCCCCTTTTTTTTTGCGTGTTCTCGCCAAGCGGTATAATTACATTTCAGAGCTTTACTGCTCCCCTTGTTACTTCCCATAGTGGTACACCTTCCTTGTTTTAGTATGGTTTCCCGTGAGTCGGAGTTCACAGTGGTTTGTCTTGATTTATTGCAGAAAGCATGGCATCATTTGTGATGAAGAGTACGCTATCCCCAGAAGCTCCTGTGTTTGTCCCACGGCACTTCAAAGTTCCTGTACCCGAACCTTACCCACAGTCGCCGGTGAGCCCCCAAGTTTTTGGACAAATCTGCAATGTGTTTTCGTGGTGTCGTCTTGCCTGAGTAGGTTGCTCATCTTTGCTAGGTGCCTCACTCAGACCATCTCGGCTATGTTTATTATTTCCTCTTTAACAACCACTTTTGAAGCAGAGAACGTACGAAGAGAGTGAAAACTATCAGGAGCTCAAGGCTGTTCTAAGCTGCTAACATGATCCTCAAATTCATATGTCCGCATAGTATGTTGCTATGAGCTCTTGACAGGCATTGGTGTTTGCCAACCCACTAGGCTCTCGTATAAAGAATAGCAGTATGTAAATGAAATAAAAATGAAAGAAAGGGACACAGCAGAATGTTTTATATACTCCCAGCATTTCGACCATCGGTTGAAATGGCACGGTTAGCCTCTTGTAGCGATTTTGTGACATGCCGGTTCTGAGCTCCTAAATCGTTACAAGACGCTGAAGAGAATGCCTGCTCCTAACATGTGTAGTCATACAGCAAAAGCATGTTGGCTGTATCACCATCTCTCACATGCAGAGCTGCCCTCTCAGGGTAGAGTTCTTAGCAAGCTTGAGCACTGCAAGAAACTCATGCGGCTGCATTGATTCAGGTGCAGCAACTTCAGTTGTCATCTCTGTGCATTACGAGCCATTTTACAAGCTGATATAACATGCAAGGCATCTGTCTTCCTTCCAAGTCAAAAAAGTACAGTCATTAAGTAAATGTGGATATAAAAGGCAATTTCAGTTCTTGGTTATGATCACCCAAATTTCACCATGGGTGGCAAATAATGCGAAAGTGATTTTGTATATTCTCAGCTCGTGTACTAGTACTTGTAAATGCAATTCGTATGTTTTTCTTCAGGCTTAAGAATCTGGACGATGAGAGGTTAATTAACAGAGTTAAACCAGGATGAAGGTGGGAGGACACAAGAGAGCGTTTTACAACAGTACATTTGTGCAATTAAACAAAGGTTTACATGTCATTACTAGTCGGGATACAGCTGCATTGGGAGTAGCTCCGCAGCTCAGGTTTCTTTGTAAAACCACAGTCTCCAGGCAGTGTACGCTTTTGCTCTGTTCTCTTGCTATCCATGAGGTTGTTTATGTTCACAGCACATAAGAGACCCTTGTAGATATGAAAACTGCTGCAGGTTGTAACATCTTTGTGCAGAGATAGTTCCCTCCTACAGTGGGAAACGTGTGTTCTGTGAGGAGCAGACGTTCTGAATCTAGTGGCGACGCGAATGCAAGTTTTGGTGCATGGTTGCTTTAATTTGGTACCTTTATTTGTTCTCTTTGATAATGCTTGCAATAAATCTCGATAAGTGCTAGCACCTTTACACAAGTGATGTCAGCTTTAGATGTAGCACACAGCACAAACACGATCGGGTAATTTTGTAACTTGTAGAATAGCAGTGGATTGAACAGTTGCCTGTTTTGCACAAAAATCATGTCATCATCCCAGTCAGTGTTCACTCACTGAACAAGACAAGTTCACAGGTACATGGAGGCCTGAGGTAAATAACTGAGGTGGAACAAGGCATGTCGCTGTAGCTAACATTTCAACAAGGGGCTTGCCTTTGCCAAGGCAGCAACTGCTTTTGTTTAGCAGCGTTATGTACACTTAGCTTACTCACCCCTACCCTCAATGGGGAGAAAGAAGTGAGTAAGCTGGTGGGCCGAATAATGGTAGTCGAACAAGGAATGATGCTGTAGTCAACATTTAAAAACCAACATTATTCACCAGGGGTTTGCGTTCATCACAGAAGCAACTGCTTTCTTTAGCAGCGTTCAGGTTCCCTTATTGGATGACAAGCTTCCTTGTTGAAACGTTGGCTGTGGTGACATCCCTTGTTCAACCACTGTTATTCTGCTCGTTCACTGGTGCTTCAAAACCTTGCCCTGGCACAGCAGGCCTTGCCGAAACACAAGGTCACTAATGCTCATGCCAAAATGATAGAACATGGACTTGCCCCTATTGTGTCACTGCAGATTGTCTACAGTGAGAAGTAGGGAAGTTAAGAAAGGCAGAGATATTTACCTGAGGCTTATTGCTCTAGCCAGCTACTCTTCACTGGGAAGAAGGGAGGAATGAAAGGAGGAAAAAGATGGGCGAGGATGGAGAGTAGAGGCAAAGCACCTAATGGGAAGGTCTACTCGTAGCCTGGAGTCCAGACCTGTACTTTAAGAAAAAGATTTCAGGTGAGGCCTGAATGAGCTGAAAACTGGATTTGCAGTCACGCCAAGTGTCCAATGTAAATGGAAGGGAGGTAGCAGTGCCACAGATGTGAAGGCAGCTGAACAACCAAGCACAGTGTTCTGTAAAAGGACCTGATATGTTATAAATGTATTGCAAAACCACTAAACGTGACCTTCCTGCCTTCACCTTTTCAATTGAAAAGGGCTAGAAAGCACTGTGTGCTTGTTTCGCTGTCTTCAAGCTTTCTTGCACTGTTCTCGTGTCCGAAATGGGAACCAACATGCACCAATTCTAACTCTTGTGTCATAGTAGTTGGTGTTCAGTTCTTTTCTTGATGTGTTGTAATTTTAGCCACAAGTTGCGTTTTCCTTCATCGTTCAATGGTTTGTGTGTTCTTTTTTAAATTTCGTGTAAGTTTACTTTAACGTGTGCTACGTACAGGCGGGCTGAAATGAAATGCAAGAACACACACACATCGAAACGCTAACTGGAACATGCATTTGTCTTTTCATATGTGCCGTGGTATCTACAAGGGGGTTCTCTGCCTTGCTTCTTTCATGTTTCATTCCAGTCTGATGGTGCACACTGGAAAGTGCTAGACCGTGAAGTGAATTACATTGCACTGTTTTAATTGTCGTTTTGTCACATGCACCAGTCTATGCTAAAAATTCTTGCCTTTTCAGAAGTCTGCTATTTTTTGCAGCTATGTTCTGCAGAATTTGTAAAGACATGGCTGTGCATAAAAGTAGTCGAGTGAACTTGACTTTGAAGCCTGCCCCATTAGCGCCTTATGAATCCTCAGCTGCTGTGCGACTTCAAATAACAGATCATTATCACTCCATTTGCAGGTTGATGACGATTGTACTCATACTGTTGCAGCTTTAAAAGCGATCTCTGCATGTTGTCTGAATGTTGCAGACAGATCACATTTTGCAGAATTGGCGCACCACCACTGTTACCTTCAAGCCAAACGGTGGACTGCTAAATGCAGACAGTCTTTCCCTAGCAGATGGCGCTAGCTCTTTAGAGTTGAAATGTGGGTTTTCATGAAGTCCTTATTTTTGAAGGGAGTCTATGGCGAATATGAAGGCAAGCTAAACAGGTAGATAAGTACTCTTAGGCATCCACAATGTCAATTTTACCAAAAACTGCTTTTGTTAATCGAGAAAGTTATATAAACAAAAACCAGGACAAGGGCCATCATTGTAAATATTGGGTATCGGCTTTCATGAAAACTCTTGCCAAGATGTTTTTGTCCTTTTTCATCACTCTCTCTGTCATCTATCTTAAAAAGAAATGTTTCCTCTTTGCACTGTTTCAGGCTTCTCAGGATTCGACTCAATATGCAATAGTGGAATTGATGAGTTTCATTGAGGACGTAACTCTTTGTCCTGCCGAGTTTGACTCCAAGATAGAGGACCTCACGAAAGCATTGGGTAGTGTCACAGACGCCAGTGGTCTCGTTCAAGTTGTCGACACGATCTTCCAACAGGTGAGCATTGCTTATTGAGTTATGTCCAGCATTTCACAACAGCTTGTGAGAGACACTTGGCAAGGTTTATTAAGATGTATGGTGGGTCGACCGCAATGCGGGCCGCCACATAAAAATACAGCGAGAAATATTGTCATGGTCGTCGCACGATTCGTACCGAGTGTTTGCAGGGACAGCATGACAGCGGTAGCCTTGCCTGCTTAGAGCACATCACAGAGGTAACTGATGCTGCACATACTGCATCTCTGCGGTGAAGGCCTGTTTAGCACCCCTTTCATTATGAAAGAACTTCTTGGTGGCTTTATTAAAGTAAAGCATTACTGTTTTAAAGTTACTGATATGGCACTGACGGCACATATGTCACATGGTCTGTGGCTAGGTATTGATATTGGTAGAGTGGTACAGCTGTGCTAACAAGCTCTGCATGAATAATTATAAAGGCAGCACATTGAAGCCCATTCCAATAAAGCCAATACACAACTTGAAAAACTCGTAACTTGAACCAACTTTCTTACGAAAGCCTGCGAAGATGCCAGTGCACTAAAATAAAGTTTGTTTTGAATGAATTTCAGTATGGGACGAAGTTCAGCTGTTACTAAATTGTTGCTGCAACTGAAATATAAGTCTCCTGGAACTGTGTTACATTTCTTTAATCCAAATTTTTGCACTTGCGACTGCACACTAGTTGGACAATAGCTACAGTGTACACGATCCAACGCACCTCTTGTGATGTATAACTTCAACTTAAAATGGTGGCTTAACAACCCCACAAAGCTTGAAGGCCATTTCACACTAAAATAATTAAGCAGCAGTGATTTAACAGTAAATGTGAGAGAAATGCATTAGGGCATTACGTTGCACCTCTTTGGGTCCCGGATCCATGATTTAAACTGTTTGCACCACATTTCAAAACATTGTTCAAGAGCTTACTCGACAGACGTCCTGCAACTTTGACGAGTAAATTGCAACTGCCGGTGGTCCGGAGCAGACCACTGCAGTTGCTCTCTCTCTCTCTCTCTCTCTCTCTCTCTCTCTCTCTCTATATATATATATATATATATATATATATATATATATATATATATATATATATATATATATATATATATATAACACACATACACACACAGCCAAAAACTTCCTCCAGCACATCAATAACACTAGCATGGTCTCTACATTGGCAATCCAGTGCTTAAATCAGCATTTTCAAAGCATGCAATTCAGCTTTTCAAAAGTGATATGTTGAGCTTTGTGGGGTTAACCATACTTTCTCGCCAGAGCCATGCCATGTCTGAAGTATCATAATTGTAGCCGCAAAATGACCACATGCAGTGTACGCATCCATTTATTGGTGTTCTTAACTTTTCCACTGCCCACGTGCATCTTGAATAGGTGCACGGCAGCGCGAATGAAAGACAGGACAAAAGAAGACACATAGAGACACACACAGCGCTGTGTGTGTCCCTCTGTATCTTCTTTTGTCCTGTCTTTTAATTGCAATGCCGTACACCTATTCAAGATGTGTTACCAACAAGCCCACATTGTAACCCTCGGGCCTGTGAGCCACTAACCTTAGTGTGCGGTGAATCTGTCCTGTGGGGTAGAGCTGAGCGCTTTATGATGGCAACATTCTGGGCAGATGTATTCTGTCCCTATGCCAACGTTGTGCACAATTAAGAAGCTGAGTGCAACAACCGTGGCGGTGTCATCAAAAATATTTTTCTACATGGCTTGTGAAGCCATCAGTCAGTGAAGCCAAGGAACGCCTAATGGAATTTCTTTTTTTTTCTTGTGTGTGTGTTTTTATGTGTTTGTGCATGATTGAAATGTAGGAATGATAGAGGAAATGAAAATTAAAGTGAAAGGAAAGACAATGTGCTGTCTGGTTGGAGCCAAATGCATGGCGTGTATAATGCTCTACCACAAAAGCTTTCTCTCTCCTCCTTTTGTCTATTCCCTTGGGTATTTTTGCTTGTGTACATAGTTATGGCTTCATATGGTAGTTGCCATATAGTGACACAAAGAAAATTTTGAGCTGGAAGGCCACGTAATGCGTAGGGCGGATAATCCGTGGCCTGTTAAGTTACAGAGTGGGTGCCAAGGGGAAGGGAAGTGCAGTTGAGGATGGCAAAGATTTAGGTGGTGGGATGAAATTATGAAACTTTTAGGGATAACTTGGAATTGGCTAGTGCAAGACGGGGGTAATTAGAGATCGCTGAGAGAGGCTTTTGTCCTGCAGTGGACATAAAAAAAGAAAATCAAGCCCCATGGTTGCTCCCCTGATTCTTGTCTCTCTTTAGGTGCCAGTTACTGCTCTTTTGCTTTCACACTTTGTAGGAGTCCTCTTGAAAGGCCAACTGCAACAAAATTTTGGACCACGTGAAATGCGTAGTTTCAGATAGTGCGTATATACAGCAGTTTACTTGGAAATTCTTATGTTTGAAATAATGAGTGGATGTGTTGCAAAAGGCTCGCAAAAGTAATTGTTCTTATACCAAAAAAGAAAAAAAGAAATATCACCATTACCGCTCACCACAAGTGACGTGACTCGAAACACGCAGCTCTTAGGCATAACCTCCAATATTAGCTGACGCACTGGGATTTACATCATACCTACCAACCAATAGGTGTGCTCGTCATGTGCTTAGGTGCCATTTAAATGCTGCTCATAAGAAAATTGTACAAATAACAGCCCTGCAGCTCTGTCAAGATTGCTGCAGTAGTACTGTACTACTCATTCATATTAGCGATTTAGCGAAAGTTGAAATTTTGTTGCAGTTGCCCATTAGGTTCATTGGGGTTGCATTTCACCATATCTATCTGTGCCAGTTGGTGCGTAAGAGGAAACAATGTAAGTTTGGGTTACTGAAAGAATCACACAAACTAAAAAAAATTTGTACTGTCCCCTTCCTCCTCTCCTTTTGTCATGTCCCCAGAATTTTTACAGATCTTCACAGGTTGGCAGGTGTTTCTTTATAAGCCTGGCTAATAAAGTAGCAGAGCTCAAATTATGCAAGTAAATGTGGTAATGCTTTTGAGGACGCATCACTATCCAGGCACCCAGGCTGTGCGAGAGCGAGAAGAGTGTTGTCCTACGATAGTTCTGCGTCACAGTTTCACATCTGGATCTTGGCCTTTTGCAGGGCGTCAAGGAGCCAAACTTTCGGTATAGCGGGGCCCGGCTCTGCAATCACCTGGGCAGCAACCTCAGTGTTCGAGGCCTTGAGGACAGCGAGTTCACAAATATGCTTCTTGACCGGTGAGTTGAATGGTGCTGAGTGGCACAGCCTATCCTGCGGCGAGCCCACGAAATCCAACCTTGTGGTGCTTGCACTGCTGGAACTTCAAAATGATGATTTGCAATGCAGCAGCCAGGTCTCGATAATTTGATGGTTTGTTGGGCTGGTTGCAAAGTAATGCCCTTCCTTCCTCACATGCTTAACTGTGAGTGTGATAAAAACAGTGGCTACTGTGATCAAACTGAGATACAGGAATGTTAAATCCACGAGCGCTTCATATTCGCACGCACAGCTGCCAATAAGTACAGAACCTGACACTCGGTCTGTCTGGATAGTTTAAACATTATTGTGATGCCGCTTAAGCTTGTCGAGAGACTTGAAGAAATTATAGTAGGCAGGCTCAAGCCGCGGACGTGGCTTGGTGACAAAAATGGTCAAGTTAAAGAGGATGGTGGCCAAAATTGTTATCTGTGATAGAATGGAGAAATTTGGAAGCGGCTTTTACTTGCTACTATTGCTACAGCTCAGAGACTGTTCACAGTGTAATTGTTCGAGTTGCGAATGTATGCACTATAGCCATGACAAAAATTTCCAAAGCCTGCACATATGCAAACCTTGTTCGCCAAGCGGCTAGACGTCTCTGACAGCCGAAGCATGTGTGCAGATTGTTTGCATTCTTTTAAATTTGTGAATGTTGAAAGTGTAATGCTTCAGGGCCGACCTTAACAGGTGGTTTTTGCAAGAGGCACACAAAGTAACACAGAAAAAAAAAATGCAAGAGATGAAGCTGTTTACATTCTGCACACAAACTCAAAAGCCTAAGAGTCGCACTGCGCACGCTGCTGAAAAGTGGCCGCAGCGGAGTATGGCTTCCAAGATTATGCGGCACGTGCCGATGGTCTCGGAGGCATGAGCAGAGGCCTTTCTGTCACCTAGGGAAATCCTGCATATCTGCCGCATCCACTGTGCCTCCACAGAGTGCCTTAAATAAGATGTACTTTACATTGTTCTTTTTTCACCTTGTTTGTTCACTCCACTCATTCTCTTCTGCGTTGCCCTCGTCGCTCTGCTGCCGGCATCGAAATTCATGGGGGAAGGGTTTCATTTCTCGTCTACTACAGTCCAGAGCAAGCTGAGACAGGTTGCATCTTGATGAGAAAATGGCTCGGCTCAAAGAGCTTAGAAAGTGGGTCACAGCTGGACTATGTGGAATGGTTTACTCACTTGTTTAATCCTGGACATAGTTCAGAGCATGATTAGGTGGCAAACTTGCATGTGTGCTTGGGTCAGAAACACTTTGTTGTTATTTACCCATGGCAGTGTGCTAGGGACATGGCATTTTGCTGCTAAGCACAAAGTCACTGGTTCAATGCCTGGCTGTGCTAACCACATTTCGACGGGGACGTAATGCAAAAAGCACTTGCGTACTGAGATTTAGGTGAATGTTAAAAGACTCCCCAGTTAGTCAAAATTAATCTGGAGCCTGCGGCAGCATTGCTTTGGCTCATCACCCTGTAGCTGAATCTATCCTTATTTGTTGATTTTTCTTTCCAGGTGCCACGCGGAATGTTTGAAGCGAAATGACCTGGCAACCGGTGACGTTGGCGACGTCTACTTGCGAGGACTGCTCCTTTTCATAGCCGAGCTCTTCTCGCAGATGGTGGTTAGTAGCTCCCGCAGTTCGAACCTGTGCAGCCGTGAAGCAACTCCAACATTGCGGGCGTTCAAATTTTTATTGCAGTATTTTTGCAAAGTCATCACCGGAAAATGAAATAAGGCTCTAGGAGGCCTCGTTATTCATAAACCAATTTCTTGTTAAGGTTCGGCTCAACCTGCTCTTTAAAAACAAATTAAGGACAGAAAAAAAAAAGAAAGAAAAGTGAGCTAAACAGAGCAACAGCATACCACAGGTCTTGACCTCTGTAGAACCGTGGTGGAATTAAGTGATGACTGCTATGATTATATTTTTTAGGGGCTGAGTGCATTTAATACTGCAATACTAAAGGGAATTCTGAAGAGAGAAACAGGCTAGCAGTACATTAACAAATAAAGCTTCTACAATACCAAAAAAGACACTCTTACCGTGAGAGGAATCTTCAGAAGCAAAAGAATGTGCAAGAACCTAAGACAAACAGCGACATCAACTTGAAGTTTGCAAACCAACTGGCCATGACGTCATGGATTTTGACAGCATGTGCTTGCGCCTGGTGAATTTTTACATTTTAAGCTTGCCACCCGGCAGCTTGCAAGAGGGCAAGCGAGATGCTTGCACGATCTTGTCCCAGATGAGTTGCACGTATCTTTGTGAACTCAATCTGTAAATTTTAGTGAGGCCTGTTAGCGATGTGCTGAAAAAATGTGATCTTTAATCCATAGGTTGCGAATAAGCTGCAGCAGTGGCCCAGACACGCAGCAAGTATGAAAAATGCCACAGCATGGCTTGTGCAAACCAGGCTCCTAGGTAGACAGTTGTAGGTTTTAGAATTATATAAATTATAAACTGTTTCTGCCTAGTATTTCCAGCCTCTAAAATTTTTGTGCCCAGACTGTCGGTCGCCTTTAAGTATGGCAATCTGTGCATGGGTAACTAACAGTCCTGCTTTGACATTCTCATGGCAGCATTGGTTTACATTTTTTAACCGGTGACCCCGCCGCCTCCTTTTTTTATCAGGTTATCACGTTTACCAAGTTATGCCTCGGCTAATCAGTTAGCGCACATGACGTGCATAGTGTTATTGTTCATTCTCATGTGTATTCGAGCATCAGCGATTACTACTCTGGAATGTATGGCGAGACACACGTAAATAGCAGACAGACTTGAACCCGTAAGGTTATATTCGATGACTGTATTCATTGCTATCATGATTTGAGGGCTGCCTGTCTTTGTGATCACAACTTCGATCAATAAAGAGTTGCGCCACAGTCGCACATGCACTTTTGAGGACAACTTCGTGGGCTTCTTTTTGCTAGCTCGCACGAAGGGGCCAATTGGGCATGCCTGTTTCAATGGTTTTTCGCCTCGGTGGTCATTCGGAAGTGAGTGCATGGCTGCCGTATTAGATTTTAACTCACAGTTACGTTAGCATTTGGTTCTTTGCCGTTGCAATGGTGTGTGACAATATCTTCCCCAGTTTTTGCGGGACGACTACTCGTACAAGGCGAAGCACATAGCCGGCTGCATCCCAAACATGATGCACACCCTCCTGCAGTCGCTGTCCAAGGACAACATCAAGTGCACCATCCAAGTCCTGAAGGTGAGGCGAGGGCCACAGATAAGTGCCTTTGGCTATGGCAGTGGCTTTCTCTAGTGGTCACTCACCATATTTTTGCGCGTATAACCTGCACCAAAAATGTGAAAAATTTAACAGTAAAGTCAAGACTGCGAGAGACATAAAAATTCCTCCTTGAGGTGTGGCTTCATGGCAGCGCATGTGGCTCTGACGTGAAGTTGCACCTCAGGACAAATTTCTCCACTATCTTAAGTTTTCGTTATCTCTTTTGGCAATCCTGCCACCATGTGTTGAAACTCCATCCCTACTTTCATGGTCGCCCATTCTCCTCCTCTTGGACCGCCATTTCGTGTTTTTGCTAGAACTCGGGGTCATGAGAATGGCTTGATGGCAGTCATGAAAAAGAGCTACGAAAATGATGGGACAATCATCAGCGTCGTCGAAGGGGTGGGGAACCAAGCTGCTGGGCGAAAATATGACACGGAAAAGCTACACTTCCACAAAACTATTTTTATTAAGATAAATGTTGATAAAAGTGTAAGCCACTCCTGCTTAAGGCCTGGAATTCAGGCTAGCAGTACTTAATAAATAAATAAATAAATAAATAAATAAATATGAGCATTGTTGTGCACAGTCATTTCTGTGAGTTATGTGCGCTGATTTTTAATAGTTTTTTTCCCTTTCTGTGTGTTGCAATTGGTGGTGTGGATTATACAAGTGTATGGGTTATATGCGGGAGAATGATGTTACACATTGTTCATGCTGTTGTGTATGCTTGAACCTTGTTATAACCCCCTCAGGCCCATGATGCAAGTTGTTTTTGTCAGTTCAGTTCAGTAGTGTGTACTTTTTAGGTTCAACTATGGCATTTTTAAAATTAAGGTTCGCAGGCCTCAGTGCCACTTAAGTAATGGAAATCATTTCTTTCGCTTTCTTTTTATGCTCTCTGTACTTATTTCAATAGTTTCTCTTCCAGTAGTATTAACGGTTCTTCCTGAAGTAATTTTAGTACTGTTGTCTCTGGTGTCTTCGAGTCTGGTGCTGACATCTGGAAACATCTTTGTCCTTGCACGCAGCTTACAGGAAGCAGCTTGGAAGACTTCGATAATTTGGAATCTAGCGGTGCTGACGGGTGCATATTGGACAGTGTGTTCGACAAGCTCAGGGAGATTGTGCAGAAACCAGACATCGATCCGTAAGTGTGCAGTTGTGGAAATGTTCCAGAACTCTAGAGACATCCTAAGGGGCTTTATACCCTTCTCACACGGGCACCCGCCAACTCCATTTAGGATAAGGGAGCACAAAACTTCCCAAGGGAGTTAGCCCTCATGGAAATTGTGGCCATGTCACGCAGCCACTAATGAGTTCTTAAAGGCCAGCTGCAACGAAATTTCACTGCGACTAAGTTGATTACAAATGGCTAACATATACTCTCAAAGTAATCTTGGCAAACCCGCAGGGCTGGTATTTGCCTAATTTTGTTATTAGCAGCTATTAAATAGCGCCTGTGCAGTTGACGTGTGCACCTGGCGGCAAAGCGGTAGCAACACAGATATGGCGAATATTGAAGAACCATACGCAACTGTATACCTCTCAGTTGCACCTAGGCAGCCAGGTGTATTGATTGCACCCATCATTCGCAAATTGACAGGCACCTTTCTTGGCGTGCGTTCTCCCTGTCAGGCTCGTGATCTGAGCTGTGGCAAGAATGTCGATGCGTTGCGCGATTGTCGAGTGCTCTAATACATACTCGAGCGCGAGCAGTGGCTGTGCAGTACACAACGCTGAGTAGAGGAAGCCCGAGCACACCTTTCCTGTCCCAGCTTTTGGAGCTAAAGCATGCACCACGGCACAGCAGGCAAGTGCGATGCGGACCAGCCAACACGCTCGGAGCATGCAAACTGCAGTTGACGAAGTTGTTCAAGCTACCTTTCAACAGCACAGTGACTTAACCGATCAAGATTTGCTTGGTAAACGCTTTCTCAGGGTTACTATAAGTACTATATGCTGCGATGGCATGTGAGAACAAAAGGTAGCATTCGAAGGTAAATTGTATTCAAGGGAGATATTCTCCAGCGAGCAGGAACTGCACGCTGCATGTGTCACGAAGGAGAATGCGACGCGGCGGCCATGGTGTAGATGCAGCGGAAAGCCATGCAGGAATGCAAAGCTGCCAGAGTGAAATTGGTGAAGCTTTATCACGGCCGTAGTCTGGACTGTCCGGCCGCGAGTTTACGTACACTTAGCACCGAGCCTCTCTAGCCCGGCCGTGCCAAGCATCGGCTACTCATCATCGTTTACCTCATGCCTGATGTATGACGTATGTATGATGGCCTCATGTATGACATGATGGTCGAAATAAACTTACTTACTTACTACAGATAGCGGTAGTTGTCTGATCAGTCGACGAGTTTGGCACATTTGGTGTGTCAGGCAGCAGCCGGTGAAGTCGGATTTGTGATCATATATCATGCCGGAGACGCTAGGATCGATAAAATTTTACCCTGCGCTACGTGACCCGCAGCAGCGCGGCGATCAGTTCTTGCTGTGGCGCTAGTGGACAAATGCATGGCGAACAAGCGCTTTTTTGTTTGTCGAAGGCAGAAACGCCACACGTTTGCTTCAGTGAACCCGAACAGCATGCTGCTGGTCAGCAAAGCTGGCGCGCGATGCACCCTGTTCCATTGCTCCGGCATGCGATAGGACATGTTCTATTCCTGCGCCAGCCACACTACACTGTAGAGCACCCAATTTTCGGCGATGTAGTATAATGGTGTCATGCGTGGATCGCATCCGCGTTAAGCCGGACTTTACCACACCTTTAGCTTGGCCAACCCGATGCGCTCTTTTTCGAACGCAGGGCAGAATGCATGGAGGAACTTTTGAACTCTGACAACCTGATAGAGAAAACTGGCTGGACTCGGAGAATACTTCGCATTAAAACAACATCGCGGGCGTGCAGCAGCGTTGTCACAGCACACGAAGCAGCTAGCAAAGGGTACTAACTCTGTAGCTAGCAGACGTATGGGACCTGTTTGATGATACACCAGAATGGAATACGAGCAAGGATTGCAGACAACGCAGGTGATAATGGCGGTGTTCCTTTTTTTCCCCCCAGTTTCGGCATGAAAAACATCTATTTTTGCGAGCTCTTTCTGATGGATTGACCTGTAGTTCAAGCTTAAGATTTTGCAGAGAGGCTACTGCATGTCTGAATTATCTAAAGCTGGGTTTTTTACGCGGTTGAAAACTTCGTTGCAGTTGGCATTTAAAGGAAGCTGCCACAGGCACACTCAGTGGTGTTTGGCCATTGTACAATTCTAAGCTTGTAGCTTCTAATTGTGCTCGTAGCTATTATAATTAATACTCCCTCTATAGAACATGTTATTCAATAAGTTTGGCGGGAAAAACATACACCTCGTTAAAATCTAGTGTGCTCGCTAAACATAGCAATGCTGACAGCAACACTAGCCACCCTGTGCTTATCTGTGCTTTCCTTTGCGGCTTGGCGAGTAAGCCCTGTGTTCCGCTACCCAGACTTCTGCAGTCTTTGCTAAAAACGCAACATTTCATACATGGTGACCTCATGAGCTTTCCTTTTATTCTCTGTACTGTGCCAGTGTCTGTCACGAGTGACCACACCCACCACTGCACGACAAAGACGAGAAAAACATGGTGCCAGGCGTCCGAGGTCGAGTGTTGTGCAGCAGCAAGCATAACTGTCAGGTTTATTTAATTCAGCAGAGATGTCACAAACACACGCAACATTAATTTTAATGCAAACAGTAACTAAATTCTTAGTTTTACAACAACCAGGACAAGCACAAGAGTGTGCTCCCTTCAGGCGCTGAGGGAGATCGCCGATCTCTCTTAGCGGAAGGGCGGCCATGTGACACAGAGCGCATCTCCCTCGAGATGAAGATGATAGAGTTGAAAAGGAGTTTGCGGGTGTCTCGTGTGACAGGGTTATTCCTCTGGCTTTGGTGCAGCAGGCTAACAGCTGGTGGGTACATGGTGTGTGCACCATGTTCGCTTAGTGGCGGTGGCGTTACACCGCTGAGCTCGGTGTCGCAGGTTCGATCCCAGCCTCGGTGGCCTCATTTCGATGGGGGTTGAAATGCAAGAATATTGTGTGTTCTTAGATTTGGGTGCGTGGCCCCGGGTGGCCAAAATTAATCCGGAGTCCCCTCCACTACTGCATGCCTCATAATCATGTCTTGGTTGTGGCACATAAAACCCAAGAATGGAAGTAATCCTGTGGCGCACACCTTGCATATCTCTAGAGTTTCTCTCGTTTCCCAGTCTGTTGCCTTTCGGTCCTTGTTAATCCCAGAGTCGTACCTAGAATGCTAACATTTGATCAGGCGTTGACAGGCGTACTTTCATATTCGCTATATCTGGCCAGTACAGTAGGTTGGCAGTTATGTCGGGTAACTGTAGTTCCACATTTGGCAAATCTAGCAGACCCTGTACAAGGAGTTGGCAGCCATGTATAGAGAACAGTGGCGTAATAAAATACCAACGTCGTTTTTAGTCAAGTCATGCTGATCCAGTCAGCCTGTACCTTAAAAGACGCGATGGCGGGGTGTGATGAATGGTGTTTTGAATGTTTCGACAGAGGCTTGAAGGAGCGAGCAGCTGTAGCTCTTGACTGTTGATGTCCTCGCAGCTTAAGATTAACAAAGATTGGATGACCACAAATATCTTATACCCCGTCTACTTGCATTTTTCAAGTTAGCTGACATGCACAGAAAGAAGGGCTTGCGTCTTTTTGCACACTCTTATTTCCATTCGTCATCAAAAGTAAACTGCATGTGTTGATTTTAATTTAAGATATTCTTTTGTGTGCGCCTTGCAGGACTGCATCGCTGATGATTAAAAATGTCCTGGAGCTCCGCGAGAAGAATTGGGGCCGATCGTCTTCCTCTTCAAGCTCGCCCTCCGGCTGTGCTTCCGATGAGGTGAGTTGGCTTGAGAAAAGAATTTCTTCACAGCAGCGACCGGCGAGTCGTCGACCTTTAGTACTCGCTTGCCGAGAGGAGAAGACTGCCTTACAAAGCCAATTGACCGCTTGCTCTCAGCTAGGTTCTGTAAGTTTTTTTCTTCAAGATCGTTGTCACTGCATGAGAGATCCGGTGCACCCTTAGAGGCACACGAAAAAGAAATGCCGGATAAAATTTACACTGACAAAATATCCTTTCACAACTTCATACTCGCTTTTTGGGATAATACATGGATTCATTGAAGGTAAAATGAAGGTCAGAGTTTCGGTGTGTGCATTTGTTGTTCTTTTTTTTTTCTTTAATTTTGTGCCAGAACCCATTCACTGGTACATCAGTATGATGTCATGGATGTCAACCTCTTTTCTTGTATTTGGGCTCCTGTGCCGCAGTGAAAACTCTTGAAAATTGCCAGTTCTGTTAGAACAGTGCCTGTGAAGAAATTAACGAGGTCCGAGCAGATGACTTCAAAATTCGTGATGTCACCTTAAGCTGGTGTGGGAGCTCCATGACAGTGGCAACATCATCTGTCTCGTTTTCATGTTGTTTCTGGCTTTCCAAATCTCGTCACATGGTATTGCCTTTCTTGGTACTACAGAAGGGCGAGTCTGTTTTAACCTCTTTGGTCACAGTGTACACAAAAAATCAACTTTGCCACTTTTTATGCAGCGATGGCAGGAATAGACCACAAGCATTAAGCTTAGGGTAAATTGAACCTTCTACTTACCTAAAGTACCTCTGTTTCACTTATGAGGGAAATGTATTAGAGAGTTTTAGAATAGGGGCCCCAAACGTTTTGGGGCCCCAAAGAAATAGCGTCGAAGCCACTGCGCATGCGCGAGATGCAAACTGCATTTGGATTCTGCGTTGGGAACGCTATTTCACCGATTTAGCGGGTGCTCAAGTAGCGTTCCCAAAAGCTTTGCGTCAGCAAACATGGCGGCACCCATCGAAGCGACGGCTCTAACCGAGCACCAAACTAGGTTTGATTCGCGGTAACGCGCGAAGTTCGCAAGCTAGGAGAAGTGACTGCGGTTATTGCTTTCTCTCAACTAGCGTGTGTTATAAAGATTGACTCATTAGACGCCGCTGATTTTGAATTTGATTGTGGATTTTATGGCTCGTAGGCCTAACACGGCTAAGCTTGGCTAGTGAAGGCTAGTAAAGTTGGTTGGCTCAAAACCAAGCGCAACTAATTGTTTGCTGCTCACAGAATAACCTCTAAATTGTAATTAAATGCGAATACATGAAAGCCAAAATTATTATTCCTATCATAAAATGGTAAATTTTATTTAATTATTTCTAATAGCTTTTCTTAGACGCCGTAGTGGCGCTGTCAGCGCAAGACGCTATCCGCAAACGTAAAACCCTATTCTAAAACTCTTCATTGCCTCAGACAACCGCTTTGGTCAAGGCAGTACCGTGTTTGACAGCATATTTGATATTGGGCATTTCATTAGCAGCTGTGAAAGAACTAATTTTTTTTTTCCTCTCTAGTAATGCTTGCAGCTAATAATTAACTTGTGCATGTAACACGAGCAGGTGACTCAGTTATTTTCATGAAGAAATGTGTCATGACGGACTGTGCAAGGTACTTAATTACCCCGTAATTATGATGACTCACCATGAAATGTTCGAAGAGGTATTCTACCACCTTCACTTGTGTCTTCAATGGAGTCCCTAGCTCCTGGGAATGAAATTGCATAAATTTCATGTACTTATCAACAGTCTGTCATCATTTGTGACTGAACAGGTTAATTCAGTTAAGCTTAGCTTTTTCTCATTAGTGAGGGCTGACATGACATTTATGACCTTCCATTCTTAAAAAAATCTTATTTCATTTACTTATTTTGCTTAAAAATCAAAGTCCAAGCTCTGTAGCAGATATGCTGACAAGTTTCAGAGCACCGCAAATAATTTGCTGTAATACTTCTTTCTCTGAACCAGTTTCGGTTTCCACCCTGCACGTGCGTGCCTTACATCATGGCAGTAAATACAGAAAGCTGAACTAGTTCTAACCGTGGCATATTAAAAAGAGCTTTGCAGCACCTAGTGGGAAAGGCACAGAATAACAAAGAGAATAGAATGTAATAGGACGGAAGGAACGCTGTCCCGTGTTGTGTGTCCTCCTTGCTTTCTGCTGCTTCATCTTCCGAGGTCGCTGGTTCAATTCCTGCCGTGGCGGCCACATTACGATGGGCACGAAATGCTCGCATACTTGAATTTAGGTGTACCTTAAAAACTCCAGCTGGTTAAAATTAATCCGAAGCCCTCCCACTACAGCATGCCCCATAATCGGATCGTGATTTTGGCACGTAGAACCCTAGAATTAAGTTTTTATTTTTCCTTTCTTCCTCTTCTCCACTAAGCTCTAAAAAATATATATGTATTTAATAATGACATCACCGTACACTCGTGCTCGCCGCACTCCTACAATCAATTCTGCAGCTGCCGCGCACAAATGCAGCCAGAAATGTTCACCAATCCTGATTATTATTACTATTATTTTTATGAGCAGTGTCATGACATACTTAGCCCTATCGCAACATGATCTCAAAAAATTTCGCCCTGTGTCATGGTGCTGCAATAATATCAGTGATGCCCGTTTTGGCATTTCGAGGTGAACTTTAGTGTCAAGTGAAAATCTTTTGTATTTCCCCAACCTTTATACTGGCTAAGCGTCGTCCTCTTACGTATGAGAGGTATGTGGCAAGGCTTCCGCTATTAAATTTACTGTGCGAAGTTTGGCAATTGTTTTCTCTTTTTCTTCTTCTCTCAGCAAAATCTGGAAGTCTGGTTTTTGTACCAGTTAAGTGCAAATGGAGTTCAAAAAGGGTACTTACTAGTATAAAATAATTTAGTGTTCCTTCTTGCTGTTCTTTATAAACTCCGTATCACTGTGGAACTTCTGTTGCAGTACGAGTAGCTAGTTTGCTGTTACAGAAGCATTGTTTATTAACTCAGCTAAGCTTAATCTTCCTGACTTGAAGATCACCAGGCCTGTGGTGTCATCACATCAGATGCACAGGCAAGCAATGAAGTGAAAGCGGAGAGCAACTTCTGGCAACGCTGCTGGCAGTGGCAGCAAGCAAAAACTAGGTTGCGACTGAGGCAAACAAAAAGTCGATGCAGCTGGCATGAATGTCACCAACGCACACTGGCGGAAATGCCAAAGTCTACGGGAATGCGGATGAGGCCATGCGACTGAAAACTGCCCAGATTTCTTGGCTACTCCTGCAGCGGTACTGTAAGCGCCTCCCAGTGCTACTCTCATCTTTGGTCGGGTGATCCAGAAGCACCATCCCAATGTAGCTTTTGAAGCATTCAGATATGCTACATGTCTCACTCTCTCTCCCTCACCACCTCTCCAGGCCAGAAGTGCCATTTACACATCGTTTTGTGCATTTTGTGCCATATTCTGAGTCTCTAAACTTTAGTCATAACTAAGAAACGGAGTATGAAATGAAAATGAAGGCAAGATAGAAGGCAGGACAAGTGCTCACTTTGGCTGGTCGATACCTGTTCTGACAGCCAACGGTTGTCAGAGGACTATATACCGTATTTACTCGCGTAATGAACCCACCTTTTTTCCAGATAAGTTGACATAAATTTGGGGGGAGGGTTCATTACGCGGGGAAAAAAAATTTAGATATTTTTTAGGTCGAAATTTCATGTCACAATGAAGATAGGAAAATCGCAATCCCAACCTTACCTTTATAGTAAAAACACGTACGCGATGAATGTGAATTAAAAATTCATTTTTATTTTCATGCTGCTGGCTGCTTATGGTCTGTCTCACTCGGGCTCGCTATCTGAATCCACGCTTCCACTCATATCGCTTGCGACTTCGTCGGCGTCGTCGTCTTCCCACAGCGCGTCGTCTTCACTGCCGTCGAGGCTGTTGGAGATGCCAGTCTTTTTGAAGCTGCGGACGACCATCTCGCTGGGAATCACACTCCATGCTTCTAGAATCCATCGACAGAGCATGTCGATGGTGGGCCTTCTAATCTTACCTGCAGGAGTCAGGTCGTGGTTTCCCGCGGCCATCCACTCTGTATAGAGCCGGCGCACGTTGTCCTTAAAGGGCTTATTAATGGAAACATCAAGGGGCTGCAGCACTGATGTCAAGCCACCTGGGATGATAGCGAGGTCCGTGCGTAACTCGCTCATTCGGCAGCGGACATTTTTTTCCAGATGGCCGCGGAAGCTGTCCATAACAAGCAGCGATGGCAGGAGAAGAGCCCCGGGCCGCCGTCCCCAGACTGTTTTCAGCCAGTCGGACACCAGCTCGGCCGACATCCACCCTTTCTCCTGGGCGCGAATGTGGATACCGGCAGGAAGAGTTCCCTTTGGCAGAGTCTTTCTTTTGAAGACGACGAACGGCGGCAGCTTCCTGCCGTCCGCTGTTACAGCTAACATCACGGTGCACCGCTGCTTCTCGGCGCCCGTCGTCTTAACCTGCACACTTTTCGCACCTTTCATATCGACAGTGCTGTTTCTTGGCATGTCAAAGTTTATAGGCGTCTGGTCTGCGTTCCCGATTTGCGACAGCAGGAACTTTTTGTCCTCACGGATCCGAATGACAAAGCGGTGGAAATCACGCACTTTGTCCCCACAGTCTGCCGGCAGCCGCTGGCATAACGTAGTACGCCTTCTGAGGCACAACACGTTCCGGCGCATGAAACGAGTCGTCCAACCACTGCTCGCCTTAAATTCACTCGCGGCAATGCCGTGACTTCTTGCAGTGGCCCGCGCGTGATTCTGTATCAGCTCGTGGGATATGGCACATCCTTCGTTGCGGAGCCTCTTCACATAGCTCAGAACTTCTTCCTCGACGCGAGGAAACTTGCCCTGCTTCGGCCCGCGAAAGGCCCGGCGATCTTTCTTCGTCGCTCTGAGTTCCTCTTGTTGATTCCTCCAGTAGCGCACACGCACGGGGTCTACACTAAAATGCCGTCCAGCCGCGCGATTGCCATGCTCCAAAGCATGCTCCACGACTTTGAGCTTAAAACCGGCCGTGTAGCTAGCGTTACGCCCCATCGCACAACGCGCAGAAAATGCACAGCACGCACGAAATAATGCAAAGGTCGTAGCGAAGCACTTAAACAGCAACAAAATAGGACTGGCGAAATGGCGACCGACGCTGTCCAAGTGCGTTGTCTTTACTTCGTTCTGCCGCCGCCGCGCATGCATGGCGCTATAAGCAGAGGTTTGCTTCCGTTTGCTTCCGTTCCGTTTGCACCTGTTGACCATTACATCGGTAATATACAGGCTAGCAATGCAGGCAATCAAATTAAAGCTTCAAGCATGGGCAGAAAATAATGACATTTTGGGAGAGCTTCAGAATGGCTTTAGAATAGGTAGGCGTTTGGATGATAACTTGTTTGTTCTTACTCAGTGTATTGAAATATCAAAAGCAGAAAGCAGACCGTTGTATGTGGCCTTTTTGGACATTACAGGAGCATACGACAACATAGACCGCAGCATTTTGTGGGATATTCTGGAAGGGGAAGGCTTAGGTAACGATTGTATACAGCTTTTGAGAGAGATTTACCTAGAAAATACTGTTTGCGTTGAATGGGAAGGGATGAGGAGCGCGGAGAAAGTTCATATCAACAAGGGACTGAGGCAGGGGTGCCCTTTATCCCCGCTGCTGTTTATGATGTACATGGTGAGGATGGAGAGGGCGCTAGAAGGCAGTAATATCGGGTTTAATCTCTCATACAAACAGGCAGGTACAGTAATAGAGCAGCAACTCCCAGGTTTATTTTATGCGGACGACATTGTGTTGCTCGCAAACAAGCAAAGTGATTTGCAACGTCTGGCTAATATCTGTGGACAGGAAGGCAACAATTTAGGTTTGAAATTTAGTGTTAGAAAATCAGGTGTTATGGTATTCAATGAAAACAGTGAACAGACAGTGGAGATACAGGGCCAAGAAATACCTCGGGTAACAGAATATAAATACCTTGGTATATGGATAAACGAAGGCGACGGATATATGGAAACACAGGAAAAAACCATAACAGTCAAGGGGAAGAGAAATGCAGCCATAATGAAGCACAGAGCGCTATGGGGATACAATAGGTACGAGGTCCTCCGAGGTATGTGGAAAGGGGTAATGGTTCCAGAACTTACTTTTGCAAATGCAGTTGTTTGCTTTAAATCAGGGGTACAATCAGGACTCGACGGGAACCAAAGGTCAGTGGGTCGCCTCGCATTGGGCGCTCACGGGAAGACTACAAATGAAGCTGTGCAAGGGGATATGGGCTGGACTAGTTTTGAAGTGAGGGAAGCTCGCAGTAAAATTGAGTATGAAGAACGGCTGAGGAATATGGAGGAAAGTAAATGGGCTGGGAGAGTGTTCAGGTATCTGTACAGGCAAAACATTGATTCACAGTGGAGGAAAAGAACTAGGAAGCTTACCAGCAAGTATGCGGCCTGTGGGGTGGGCAACACAGCAACAAAGAAGGTCAAGCGGAAAGTCAGAGAGGCTGAATTAATCTCATGGGTGGCGGCAATGGAAAAGAAACCTGCCATGAGTAACTACTTAAGGGGAAAAAACGAAATTAGGAAAGAAACCATTTATGATAACTCAAAGGGAAGCTCATTACTTTTCGAAGCCAGATCGGGATGCCTTAGAACACGCACGTATAAAGCGAGATATAAGAAGGAAGAAGAAGCATGTGCTTGCTGCGGTAAAGCTAGGGAAACGACGGAGCATATTTTATTAGAATGTGAAGACATCTATCCAGCGGTCGATTTAGGCACCACTGGCCTCCTTGAAGCCCTCGGGTTCAGCGGGAGCAGTGGTAAAGCAAACAGGTCCGCAATAGACATCAGTAAGAGGCGATTGGAGGATTGGTGGAAGAAAAGTAGGGAAACGACAAAGGACGGAGACGTACAGAAGCACAGTTCGCAATAGGGTATCAGAAAATTTGTACGTGGTAGTTCATAGTGTGTTTTTTTTTTCTCATTGGTTAACCTAGGTAGGATATTAGGCAGCATAGTAGGAAGAGCTTGGTGGCGCAAGCCACCGCCCCGTTCCAAAGGGGACGCTCATAACATCCATCCATCCATCTGCTTTGCATTTAATAGATGGCACTCGGCAACCTGCATCATCATCATCATCATTGTAAAAAAAAAGAATCTAGAGAAGTTTGACAAATTGGTTCGAGAAATACAAAGAAAATAGCCTAGCGTGGTGGAAACTGCCGTCACCCCATTTCAAAGAGGACGCCCCAGTAAAGCCCTTTGCGCATCCACCAACGAATCATGCAAGGTCAATGAACGATCAACGAAAGCGTGCAGTCGACGCCCGCGTCACCCGCGTTCGCGTCGCCGGTGTTCAGCATCGTTGGCTTCAAATGATGTTTATTTTATCACTGCGCGATCAGACAATTTTATGATCGTCGACAGTCGACAGCGCCGGCCAATTGAGCCGAGATAACGCGAACATGCTGAACACCGACCCTGCGGGCTTGTGCGCGTTATTTACGCGACGTAAAAAAAAAAAAAAATTCAATTTTCGACGACAAAAGTGGGGGGTGGGTTCATTACGCAAGTGGGTTCATTACGCGAGTAAATACGGTAGTGGGCCCTTGGAGCAACTGTAGATGTAGTTTTCAGGCGGCTTTACTCTTTCTTTAAGTCCAGAGGTCTGGACTCAAGGCTATGAGTAGGCCTGTGTATTAGGTGTTTTGCATCTTCCCTCTGTCATCTTCAATCTTGTTCCTCCTAATTTCCCTCTTTTTCTTTCCTGTCGCAGAGTGGCTGGCTAGAGGAGTGTGCACTTCAGGCCTTTCTCTTTGCCTTTCTTATTACCAAACTTTTCTCTCATGCAACCATGCAGAATGCTGTGAACTCATTTTGTATTAAACCCACATTGGAGAAAACAAATAGCAACAGGCAGGTGATGGCATATTGCCCTGGTGAAATAAATTGCAAGGTGGAGCATGATCTGAATTACTAGTTCAGGAAGAGCAGGTATTTCAAATGGGCCTATTGATTTCCTCAAGTGTGACTTCACAAGGATAGGTGCTTGCCATTGGCTCCTGCCACTTGCGTGTTGTCAACTTTTTGCTCATGTACACAGCATTTGCTTAGTTTTCAAGCTCCTTATCCCTGTGAAGGGTTGAATAGATAAGAGACCACTTGACACCACAGATTACTGTCGCTTTTTTATGCAGGCTTTTCTGCTTTCACAATGCCACAGTTATCAGCTTTACAGCCTCAAATGATGTCTGTCATTTGTATTTCAATTTCTTGAATATTTTGTGTGGCTTACATGTAGGGAAATATGGTATTTCTGCCTCATTAGACAAGAGACACGAACTAGTGGAGGGGGCTGAGATCGATTGTGCAAATGCATTGAACATGTGCAGGCAGTTCCCAAAGTGATCTATTGTGTCTTCATGGAATGTGAGTGAAGGGAAATGAGTGCCACACTTTCAAAGCCGCACTGGGGTTATTCTGTATTTCGTTGGCCCTCTTTTTGCTCTACTTCGTTCTCGCTTCATTTTGAAACCACTGCATGGGTGGTGGAATAACGACGCCAACTGCCTGCAACTGTTTGTGCATGCCGCCTCTTCTCGCTTCTTTCCAGGTTTTTCACTGATAAACGCGCAAAAAGCAAAGTGCTCCCCTCCCTCGCCGCTTGTTTGCTCCTCTTGGGTTTGTGTGCTGTCTTTTCCACCTGCTGCTGCTGCTGCTTCTCTCTGCACTGTTGCCTTCCTTCTTGCTTGCTGCGTCCTTCCAAATCCCGGGGATATTTGCAACAAGTAATGCACCTTTCCTTCAAATGTTTAGTCTTTGTTGTAGTTTTTCTTTTTGTGCCCGAAATTGGGGCAGTTGTCCGTCCTCTCACTTACACACACTGCGGTGCTGGCACTGCTCGACTCGCTCAGCAGCTGCGGCCAAATTGTGCAGTGTGGTACCATATGCACTTGTGCAAAGGCTTTAATAACAGTCTCAACGACATGGAAATTTTAAATGTCCACAAGTCGTTTTATTTCAGTTTTTCCAGCTATGCATAATCTGTGATCCCTTTGTACCAGTAAGGGTGCACGCTGTTGCTTTTGTAATGCGTTTATTTGTCCACGCATGCGTGCCACGCACATGGTTCCTGTCTAGCGCTCACTACTGTCACCACTGCTTGAGGATCTGTGCGCCAGCACATTTTGTGGATGTAGTCGTCCTCTATTCCATCGGTGGCGTTAGATACGCCTTTGATGCTAAAGCTTTCCACAACATCTGAAGACAAAGCATGCCACATCCTCAGAATTTGAGAGTGGAAAAGTTACTCCTCCCCCATCTCTCTCCAAATATTGGGCTGCCAGGTTAGTGCATGAGTGAGCATGAGTGCATGAGTGATCAAAGCCCTTGCTCTATTGCATATGGTAACTTGGTTTCAACTTGGAAAAAGCATACAGTGTAAATTTGGCAGACACAAAGCTCCTGCGCTGTTTTGCCTTCTGCATTTTGTGTGTGTCATTGCGTTGTGATGCCTTTCCCAGGTGTGCAGAGAGACATTTTAAGAGGGCGTCTGCCATGCTAGTTGCAAGGTGGCAAACCAAACTGTTCTGTATTGGGTGAATTGGTAGAGCGCATTTTAAGCAGCTCAGAACAGTTGAACCTTGATATAACAAATTTTATTAAATGCTAAATAGCCTGGCAAGAGAATGAGAATTCGTGATTGGCAGCCAGCCTCTAGAGTTTGTGCAAGAGTACATTTATCTAAGCGCATTAGTCAGAGGGGACCCGAATCAGGTAAAGGAAATTTACATAAGAATATAGACGAGTCGAAGCGCATACGGCAGACACTATAAAGTCTGGAACAGCAGCCTACAGCTATCCTTAAAAGGAAAAATGTACGATCATTGCATTATATCAGTGCTAACATATGGAGCAGAAACAAGGACGTTAACAAAGAAGCTTGCAATGAAGTTAAGGACTGCACAACGACCAATAGAAAGCAAAAATGATGGGTTTGTCCTTGAAGGGACAGGAAAATAGTGGTGCGGATTAAAGAGGCAACTGGTGGTAGCCAGAGCAGGCCATGTAATGCATAGGGCAGATAACCCTATTTGGGTGGTCTATTAAAGTTTCAGAAAAGGTGTCGGTGAAGGGAAGCACAGTCAAGGACGGCAGAGAATCAGGTGATGGAATGAAATTGGGAAACTTGCAGGCATAAAATGGGATCAGCTGGTGCATGATGGGGGCAACTGGAGATGGCTGGGTGAGGCCTTTGTCCTGCATTGGACATAATTAGGCTAATGATGATGACTGTAACCAGTTATCAGATACGTTTACTAAGTAAATTTAAAATGCTTATGGCCAATATCAGCATGCAAGGAATGCTGCTTCTGCTCCAGTTGATCCCTAGCAGTAGTCTCGCTGGCACCTTCTTCGGGCGTAGGTTGTCCCAATCGGGGCCTCCTCTCACAGAGAACTCGTGAGAGTAGAGAAGGAGTCGTGCGAGGGTATGTCGTTATGCCTCATAGCAGGAGAAGCAATGAATTGGCGCTGTTTTTCATAGGGTCATGTAAGACAAGCAGCTTTTTTTTTTTTTGGTCATTTTTCCAGATGACATGCGTATTGCTTCTCTCTTCTCTTTCCATGCTTTGTTTTGTTGCATCCTGCTTCTCCGAAGCATTTTGATGTGTGTGTATATAGTAGTTTAATATCCCCTTCGAATATATAATATGTATATTGTATGCGTCAAATTAGCTGACTTTATGATCTTTTAGATTACGTCTTTTTAGCATGCACTTCTTTTCTGCACTTCTACATAACACCGCTTCCAGATGGTGATACTCATTACATTAAAAGTCAGCTGCAATGAAATTTCACTTTTGCTGAACTTGTAATAAGTTAATACTAGTATGTACTATTTAAACAACCTTGCCAAAGCTGCAGGTCTGATAATGATCTAATTTTCTTATTAGCGGCCTTTAAATAGCACTTACACAGATCATGCATGCACCTAACGGTTAGCGGATGTGACAAAAGTATTAACATGTAGGCTCCAAGATTTTTACAACGTGCCCTGGGCAGCGCCTAATCTTGAAAGTCATGCTAAGAAATCTTGTGTTCTGATGCACCGCTTGTGGCAAGCATTCACGGTTGCGATATTCTTTTTTCATACTCAGTATGAAAAATGTGAACTTCAGCGAGCATTTCTTCGCACGTCCACTCATATTTCAGACATTAAATTTTGCATGGAAGCTTCGTTATATATTATCTACTTGAAACTACTTTCACTGACGAAAATTATGTAGCCATTGTCCTTAAAAGTGATCCCACATGCTTTTTTTTAACTGCCGTGCCTAGTGCCTAGAAATTGTACGTTCCCCCCTCGAAGTGCAGTCCCCTCCTAGGCTTTTAGGGTGCTTGTAGTTTTTCTTTCATAATATGTGACCCATTTTGGTGCCCGTGCTTTTTGTTGCCATGCAGAACCTTCCAATCACATGTGGTCCTGATGGCGTGCCGATCTCCAGAGAAGAAGAGAACTTCGTTCAAGAGATGCTCCTCGAAGAACAGATGAGCGGCCTTGATGTCTCTGAGTGAGTGTGATGGCCCCTTCCCCGTTTAGTGAGATCTTGAATTTTGAACGCAAGGGCAATGCATAGAACAAGGCATATGGATGGAGAGACAGCGCTACAGGCTGCTACCAACAGTTCAATCCAGCCAAACAAATTCCAGGTTGTACAATATCACTTCCTCTCATGTTGTCCAAAGCCTTGGGACTTAACAAGGTTAGCAAGGATACAAGTTCTTTATGTGGCTGAACACCGAAAGTGGTGCTGAAAGATGGTCCACACAGCTTGTTGTGCCCGCTTCTGGGACCCTCTCGTAATGTTCCATCTACATTCAACTTGTGGTAATTTAAAATTACAATCAATTTTTACATTTTCAAAGTTCCAGTTATCGTGTTACATTTTATGAAGCATTATTAAGTCTTTTCATGTTGAGAAGGAAAATTTATTTATAGGTACTTTTTTAATTTCAAGAGCCGAGCAACATGGCTAGACATGGCCACTGATAGGACATTCCTAAGCCATGAGTGGCCATAACATGTCCCTATGTAATAAATATTTAGTCTTCTGCACATTGTTACAGGTGCCGCTACAAGGTGGCACTGCAGACCCGGTCACTAGGGGTGTGCAGATATTTGAAACTTCAATTGAATATTACCCTATTTGATTCGAAGACTGAATCGAATGGGCAGTATTCAGTATTCGTTAATAAATCTATTTTAAGATAGTTTTTGAATACTTCAAATTGCTAACTATGGAGTAAATTCCATGCCAGTGGCCATATTAGATATACAACGTGACAAGTTACATAGTGGAGCATGCTTTATGTTACTGAGAAAGCCAGACTTTTTCCAGCTTGAATGCTATCACTCGAACCCGCCAATGAGTCTTGCGGTATAGAAATAATGTGCTTGTTCACACCTAATGCTCTATTTGTGCTTTTAATAAACAATACTTCATAATGTGCGGTAAAATGACAGAAATTTGCTAACGTCGATATACTGGGATGTGGAGATAATTTAGGAAAATGGCTGTTTATTGTTCAAAAACTATGTGAAATGAATTTGATTTGCTTTTGGAAATCAGGGAGCAGATGATGGAAAAAGTTTTTTGGGTATAACATCATTCCATCTGTATGCTTGGTCATGTTTTTCTTTGACGATTACTGCTCATAATTCTGGATCACCATATGGTTGAATAATGAGTGTGTCAGTGAACAGCTGTCAGTATAGCTTGAATTAACTTAACCTCATGATGTATGTCTTCGCATAAAAAAGACCAAACACCATGTGAAGGAAAGTTGAAATAACTTGTTCACTTTTATTTCTAGCCATGAAAAAGTACATTCATGAAAAAAAAAAACCACAGCATTCTTTTAGTAAAAATTAATTAGTGTATAGTAACAAATTAGTGATTGCTTTTCTTTAACTACCTTCAACTGAAGACTAGCTCCAGATTATGCAAAAGTGCTGCTATACTTGCAGACAACTTTCTATGGCCGTGAAGTTAAAGCTGTGGAGGTAGAGCTTCCGCACACATATTATTGCGCCAAGTATTCTGGCAGAACCCGACAGCACTTTTACTTCCTAAAATATATACTGAAGCAACATAGCTGCCATCTGTGATGGTTTCACATTTCCCCCAACACGGTAGGGAGAAAGCAGCAAAATAAGTCAAATTTAACACTTGGTTGTCTATGTTGTCATTGTTTATAAATAATACATTAGTGTTTCATATTCCCCAGCTAACCCGGATGAGAATTTAGGATTTTTTTGTTTTTGTCTTTTCGAGGAGCACTCTTGTGCATGCTTTGCCTCCGTAGCTTATCTTTCGTTGCCACAGAAAATTGTCCATGGGTGAATAGGCGTTTATGCCAACTTTCCTGCACTTTAATCTTTGAACTTGAGCGTACTGTTCTTGCCAGGCATAAATGTACACCACTGAGATTATTTGAGTGGGCACAGTCGGTAGAGTAGGTCAAACTGGCCGTCGGGCAAGTTTCCACACCGTTTGCATGGTTTAAATATAACTTATAAGAACGGCATTCATGAAGGCAGGTGAACGCAGGACATATGTTTTGTAGTAGGGAGCTGGTATTGTTGTCTTATCATATAAAGGAGCTGCCTTTGCTGATAGCAATGGTAATCCTTCAGATCGTGTGGCAAGAGTGTAGCGTACCTTTTTTTTTTTGTGATCGAACTCTTTTCAAGCAGAAGCAGGTGTCTAATGAAAACTAGTGAAACATAACAGAAGTATTCCCTTATTCAGCTCAGTTATGCAACAAAGTTGGTGAACACCCCACAAAAGGGGCTCCCCTTGTCTTCCCAATAACTGTGTTCTTTAGATTATACAGAATTATTAAAAATCATCCATGGCAGATAGCACAATTCACGTCCTTAAATGGGAAAACTTGAAACAGGCAGAAAAAACTAGCAAAGTATAAATTGAAATGCCTAACTGCATGTGGTGGTAGCTTAGTGGCTATGGCATTGTGCTGGATTCTGACTGCAGCAGCCACATCTCGATGGGGGTGAAATGTAAAAATGCACGTGCACTTATATTTAAGTGGCCGTTAAAGTATCCCAGAGGATCAAAGTTAATCTGGGGCAACCAACGCAGCATGCCTCACATAATCAGATCATGGTTTTCACCCAAAAAAACCCCGCAATTTTATTTTCTTTGATGCAGATTAAACTGATAAATTTCACTAAATTTATAACTGATTACTGGACATTCTAGTTTATGAATTTGTAGCTGGTGAGTTTTCTAGGCGTACCAACTTCAAGCTAACACTGAGGATGGCGCAGATTTTGAGATGTGCGTTGTCAACATTACAGTCAAAATGCAGTGTTGTTTGACTTATTTTTTAACAAAACACTGTTTTACGTATTGAATCGCAAAAATAACTGGAATGCCAATGTTATATTTTGTCACAGAGTTTATGAATAATATGAATAATCATCTCGAAACTGCTGTCATTCTGAGAATTAGTTCCAAGTGGATATGCCTTGCAAGCTCACTGGCTACAATTCATAAAATGCAGTTTGTAAAAAAAACAATGATATTTTGTTAATTAGTCTATTATCCTTTTTAATTTCCTGTGCAAGTATTGTGCACCTTTTGGAGTAATGCAGTTCAAGGAATAGGATTGTGCTACCTGCCACACGCAATTTAAAAAAAAATTCTTTACAGTCTATAAATAAAAGGCACAGCCGGTACATTATGGAATTTTGGTAGAGCACAAACACACTCAACATTGAGCTGTCACTAAAATGGCAGTTGTTCACTTTGGTTATGACTAGACGTGTCGTAATTAATACTATTGAGCACATTTCGTTGTAAGTTGAGAAGGTGGGTAGCTCCTTCATTCTCCACTGACCAAGCATGCATATAGGCTCTTTGCAAAAGATATAGATGAATATAAATGTTTCTCCAATTCACCAGTGATGTTGAAGGGACTACAAGCAACACAAGATATGGCTAGATTTGCACATACCCATTGTAGCTCTGTCTACTAATTCACCTATACCATTAAACGAACGAGTACAGAATTGTGAGAGAGTAGCTTATCAGGCTGGACTGATGTAGTGTTTTTATTTAGTGACCTCCTAACTAAATTGTTCGTACCTGTAAACAATTGTTCTCTCATTTTCCCTTCTTCTTTTTTTAATTTTTCAGTGGTGGCAGCGGTTACGCCAATGACTGCAATGATGAAATGGACGATGAGGTTGCGGCGGCCTACGAAGAATTTCTCCGAGACTCGGGACGATGAACTTTTGTATCTCAACAAGAAGGGGAGGGCTCCGGGGTGGGTTGGCCAACGAGCGGGAGGGGAGTGCGTTAGGGCTGTTTTCTTAAAGTGTTCATTTTTTGGGCCGTCATATTATTTTTTTTGCTTTATTTTATGTGGATTGGTGACTGCAGTGTGGTGCCACCTTGCCCCTTTTTTTTGTTTGCTTTTATATGTTGGCAAGGTCTCTTCTGTTACCTCAATTTATTTTTGTTTTCGTACATTTGTCACCTGCGCGGGCGATCTTTCATGTTACAATGCAGTTCAGGCCATTTGAATGGAGTGCAACAAGCGCTTGTACATTCTCAACGCACAAAGTGCTGTTTTTTGGACGAAGACTATCCATTGAATAATAAACAGAGAAGTCGTTTTGCAGGAACTGTCTGTCATGTCCATATCTGCTTGTTTTGAGAGCTGTGCGGATAAGTTGTCTAGCAGTGCGCAGTAGAGTGAACATTGCGGAACTGCTTCGCCTTTGAAACAAGTGTGTGCCAGAAAATTCAGGACAGAAGCAATGGCTGTGTGGAAAGGGTCTCCAGAAATTCGCCATGTCAAGTGATACAGGTACAAGTGCTACTAGGCTTCGGTACCTGCTGCAAGGTGTGCAACAGTTCATTCAATCCTGGGTATTGGACAATGTCATGCTGTGCCAAAGAATGGGAAGATTAGTGGCTCAATCTGTGAAGTAATGCCGAAATCAACGGTGCTAAAAGAAGAATCGGGATAATCTGTTAACATTATTTGGTGAAACACTGTGTTAACGTAAATTTGCTTTTATCTCCAACGTGAAGTAACGGACCAGCTGCTGGTGCCACTCGTGTAACTTGTAAGCACACGAGTGATTCATGTATTAAAGCGTTTGTGCTGGGCAGTACAGCGCTAACACGCCGTGGCAGCTGGTTTGAGTGACAGGCTGCCCCGAGGCGCGGAGGCCGGAATGGCTGGTCCGCGCTGGCCGGTCGCTCTTGGTGCAATACGTGCGTGTTATGAGCGAGTATCCAGTGCGCGTGGCTAAGCTAAAGCCGGGACGGGGAGTGGCGTCCGCTACTAGCCAGCGACCGGCCGAAACCGAAATCCCGCATAGGCGCGGCGCGCTCTCAAAACCGGAGAGGCCAGTGTTCCCGAAGGGCGCAGTAAGTACGCGTTGCCGCAGCCAGCCAGCCGCGCTCGGGCCCCGCCAGACAGGAACCGAACGAGGGAGAAGCGAGCAAGGCAGCAACAAACGCACAAGCAAAAATGCAAGCGCGCAGCAAGCAAACAAAAACGTGTCCGGCCCTCCCCTGCGCCCGCGAGATGAATTCGGCCCGCCGTGCGCATGCGCGCGGGACGCGAAAGCAGACTTAAAAAGCATCAATATGGCGGCCTGTTCAACGGCAGGTGTGAGAAGTGTCGGCCTTAACTCGGGAATAGCCATGAAGGACTGCTACTCGCAAATTAAAGGAGGCGAGAAAATATGCAGCGGAGATGCCAACTGCCCGTTTATCAACGGCAACGATTCGGGCCAGGGCGAGGAGCGATGGCTACAGTCCCTCCGCCAGTTCCACAGCGGGCGGAATCTCCAAATGGTTCATCTTTCGCCGTCAGTCACCGAAAAGGCGAGTGTTTCTTCACGTTTCCAGTTCGCATGCCGCGTTCGGCCGATGGCACGGGGTCAGCGTGCGCACCGGGCCCGAACCTTGCGTCTCGGCGGCAGCATTTCGCGATCGTAAACAAACGGGGCGCTCGCTCGGCGCGGCGCACCCGCAGTGACGGTCTCCCGCTTCGTCGTCCACAAAGCCAGCAGCAGAGCGCTGCATTTTCTTTGTTTTCCCCCCCTTCCCTCGACGTTATCTTGCGGTTTGGTGCGGCCTTCGCGACATGGAAGCCCGCGCAACGCCCGCGTTCATTTACCGCTGCCTCCGGCGAGAAAAGCAGCGTCTTTGAACATGTCATGCGCAGCGTTGTGTTTGCTTCGCTGCCGACACCTTTTTATTCCGTTTTTCCTTTCCTCCTGCGCTCGTTATTTTCGTCGTGAATTCTTTTCACTGCGCGGCGCATGTGTGGGGGAGAGAGCGGTCGAGACAGCGCCCGCGGGCGAGGAGGCAGAGACGAGAAGGGGGAGGCGCATAGCGGCGGCGGAGGGCGGTGGCGTGCGCGAGTGTATCGATTTTTTTTGTACCGCATCCCATGGTGGTATTTTTCCTGTGTGCAGAGCGCGCCTTTTTCTCCCGCCCCTTCTTTATTTTCTTCGATCGCCTGTTCGCTTTTACTTGACCCAGGCGGGCGCGCGTGCTGCAGTATGCCGCTTATTTACAAATAGAAAAAGACAACGCGGGGCACTACTTTTTCTTCCTGTGTGTGTGTGTTGTCGCGGAGTGCGCCTGCCAGCCAGCCAGCGTGCGGTGCGGTCTGGCTTGTTGCGGGTTCTTCCGCGGTGGGAGGACAGTCGGGGGGAGACATGTTTCGGAAGCTTTTGGGCGGTCTGTGGGGCGCTACGGTGACATGCTGCGCGCAGCCAGAGAATGTAGAGGCCCATCTGTTTTGGATCGGAGCCATGGTACAAATCGGGACGAAACGTCGAAGCCCGCTGACATGCGGCTGCGCGCGGAATAGACGGGAATGACCTTAGGCGGAAACAAAACGGCCCCGGCTTAGAGGACCGTTCAGCGCGCGTTTCCTGGTTGGCTTTGTTTATCAATGAATTGCGGATGTTGCGTTGATTGTTACCCTCCGACGAAACGTGGATTTCAGTCGGGAGATCGCTGACTTGACGCACGTGGAACATTGAAGCATTGGCAGTAGTGTGGGCGGACAGGAATATTCCGAGGCAAAGAAAAACAAAGAAAAGGTTTGCGAAATGGCGGAAGTCGAGGTGTGGAACGGAGAAAAGGCGACGCATTGTCAGGAGCCAGACGTGGCCCAGTGTCCTTAAAGTAGTCGAAGCAGCCACTACGCTTCGGCGAACCGGGAATATGCACTCCTGGCAACATTTCGCCGACTCTGGGGTCGTGCTGTATCTTGTGCTGCATTGCGTGGGCGATAAGGTTGCAGCCACAGTGCTGTCGCTGCTTGAAACTGGCTCGCTTTTATCGGCCTTCCCGCGTTATCTGCTTCGACTTTCTCGAGTGTCGCAGTCGCGAACCAGACATCGCGCAATAAAAATAGCGCCTGCCTGTTGAAATGGTCTGTGGCTTTGCTGTGGCAACAACTCCGACATAAATGTTGACTTCATCGCAAAGAACGCAGCGCTTTCGATACTAGTATTGTTCACAAAATTCAAAGATATTTATCGATACTCGATGACCCTGGCAGTGTCATCAGTAACGACACAAAATGTTCAGTAGCAAGTCAACCTCCTTCGTCTCATTTATATGTACTGTTGACATTTTATCATGTACCAGCTAGCCCAACGAGTAAACCTCCCACAGTCAGTGACACAATTGCAGAAATATTGTTTTCTAGTCTCGAAAAAAGAAGTGAGCCAACTTGGTAGAATGTATTATAAGCCGCAACTGATTGTTGCTGTTAACATTCACACGGCACTTTGGCCAGGCCGACTTTTCTTAACTGTACAGCCAATCTGTGCATTGCAAACATACAAATAAAACTAGTTATCGTTAGTGATACAGCATCACCTGTATTTATAGCCTGTGCTACCATTGGTACGTGCTGTCTTCAATGGACAAATTTGTGGACAACACAGCTCTGGCTTTTCTTTGGGTGAGAGAGCTTTAGTTGACAACATGCCTCTGGATGATTTAGACTTGTTTTACATTTGCCTGTGGAACTTTAATTAGGAAGTCTTCCGATAGTGAAAAGGGTGCCAGTGGGGTGCTTGCTTTGAGCGAGCTTGTACAGACAAGTTCCTAGAGCAGGTGAAAATGGCAGCAGCAAGGTCTCGGAAAGAAAGTCGCTGTAATCTGAAAGCAATGTATTGCTCATCAGTATTCGCAGTTCCAAGTTTGCTGCTGCTTGTGTATAGTGTCAGAAGGTAAATCATCTTTAGTACAAGTGAGTTTGCATTAATCAAAAGACCCGTGCTCAGCAAAAGCATTAAGGATGCGTGATATTCCTCCCTCCCCCTTGCTGTCTTGTCCACGGAGTTTTGCTGATTGTAAACTTGACAGGTTGGCATGTATGTAATCTTGAAGGAGGCTGGCTTCTCAACAGGAGAGTATTCACCTTATGTCGCTCATTTCATATTGGGTTTCCATCCATAGTGTTGCAGGAGATGAGTGGATGGTAGTAAAACACTTGCAGATGTTAGCCATACTCTGACAAGGAAGGAAGAAGGGGGGGGGGGGGGGGGGCTGCCAAGTGTTTTTTTTTTTCGGTTGTGCAGTTGTCTCTCCAAAAATTTTTAAGTGTAATCCTGAACCACGCATAAACGCAAATCATTCTCTGCATTCATTGTTTGTGCAGTCCTAGCAAAACAAAAATTTCAAAGCCACTATGTGTGGTATTGGATGTGTCATCAGGCCACTTGCTGCGCCTCTGTAGAGCTTTCACTGCTGCAAAGCATCAGTGCTGTTCACTTTCCTGAACTTCAGCACCAGGCATCCTATGTGAGCTCCACTGCAGGGCCCAGCAGCATGTAGTCATTGTAGAAGAAAACATACACTCGTCATTGCAGAAAAACATTGTATATCGACATTTCACTGCCTTGAACACAAAGCAACTACAACGTCGTAGACCTGACTTTGCCACCCGTTTCGATGGCAGTCGTTTTTGCTGTCTGTAGGAGTTGGCGGAATGAATGGCCAGGATGGCTCTCAGTCGTTTCCTCTTGCGTGCTTGCCACTACTGTCCACTCATCATGGCTTTGTCATCAGCTTCCCCATCATTAAACCCACCATCTCTGTGAGGTCTGTGCCGACAGTGACATTGGTCAAGATTAAATATGCTTGCTCTAAGCACAGGTGCTAGAGTAAAACAGTTCTGGTCAATGTGCACTGACGGATGTAACATGTGACGGATGTAACATGGGGGCCCCATGTTCTATTTATTGTGTGCACAGTATGCTGTATGTATAATGGTTGTAAAAGAAGCCAGGATAAAAGATTCTCTTCTGTTTTAATGGCATAGTCTTAATACCAGTTAACATTGCGACCTATTTTCTTGTGGTGCTCTGTCAGGCCAATCGACAGTATCATTTGACTAAAGCAACCTAACAGTCTTTAAAAATCTTCTCTTGAGGTTTACAATTTTGCCAAGGTAGTTTGCCTGCCAATCTTGGTTAAGGATTCAGTGTACCATATCAGGAAACTTTTCTTTTTCAGTGCTGTATTTAAAACTGACAAGCTGCTTCTGAAGCTTAAGAGGAAGTAATGCAGTTTATCAGACCGTGTAGTGCGTAGATCAGATCACTGGTACTCCAAAATATTAGTGACAGAATGGTTGCCGAGAGAAGGGAAGTGCAGTCGAAGACACCAGAGAAATAAGGGGTGTGTCAAAATTGAGAAATGGATAATTGCTTCGTCGTGCAGCAGGCATGACTTAGGCTGGTGTCAATGGTGATGCATATTTTTGTCACCAGTGTGGAACCACTGTTATACATAGGTATTGTTCTAAACAGGTCATCGCATTCTTTAAAAAAACTTTCTGAAAGAAACTGTTCTGTTGGCTGATGTAGACAAGGATGTTTGGCTGAAAGAAAAGAACACTCTTCAGACTTGCTGTATTCCTGCTTTGACATGCCTTTAGCATTCTCATCAAGTGTAACATGCAATTGCAGCTATGTAAATTTGTTCAACTATGTGGCGTCTATGCTGATAGCCAGTTTTAAGCATTCTTAAATGCAGAAATGGCTTAAGCAAGTGTTTCCCAAGATTTTCTCTTTTTTCATTGGACCACTAGTCTGCGGTTTCCTTGTTACTCAGCATTAAAATTGGCTATGTTCATGATTCTAGTGAATGAATGAATAAATGGGGCATCTTATTTCAGAGAGGATGGCTTACGACTAGCGGAGGAAAAGGAGAAGGATTATGGAACAAAAACGTCCCTTTTTAGTGCAGCAAGAACACAGAGAATCATGTCAAAGACCTAAATATAATTTTTGTTTTATTACTGCCCATTTGACTATCAGTTGTGTGTCCCTTGCAAATTCAGGAGTCCAAGACCTTGAACTTCTAAGCCTGAATGAATGAAACCAAATAAGCGAAATGAACTTGCAAGTCCTGTAGGTAATGCAGCCAGCAGAATTGGAATCTTATACAAACAATGCTGGAGTTACCCCTATCACAATTCACATATTTTGTCCAAATGAGGCATAACCGCTGCATTATTGATAACAGCAGCAATATTGCATGTTGGAGAGCAGCTCTTGAGGAGCACCCACTTCACAATGTTCTCGATTGCTAGATTTCGTTCACACTCTGGTGAACCGACTTTTGCTCCTGCAGCTTTTGTGAAAAGGTGATGCTCCGCGAGTGGCAAGAAACATTGGACCAAATCATATTAACCTTAGTAATCTTTCACAGCCAAGCCACAAATACTGGCAGCGTGTCAGGACATTTGTACTATCGTAAGTAGTGCATTAAATTCTTTTTTTTTTAGTAATGTTTTAAGTTTTCCTCATTATTTACCCATGCTAACTGTTCTCATTGCAGTGGCAATCTAGCTGTGGTTCTAGAGACCGCCGAGCATTGACAGGTAGTGTTACAGTTGCAATCAATAACATAGGGTGTGTGCTAAGAAAATAATAAAGCATACTTTCAATCCTAATATATTTTCCCCGCACTGTTGCGTTCTCCAGGGTAGCGTACTCCACCTCTGCTGAGTTATTGCAATGCCTGTTTATCGAAGCTCAGCTGATGTTACTATTGGGTAGCGTGGAATTGTCGGTGGGCTTCAGGCATCCGGTAGACCATGGCTACCAGGCAAGGACGGGGCGATTTCTAGTGCGAAACTTGCACGGTTTATTCTATAGTTGGTGACAGATGAGAAGAGAATGACGTCAAAAAGTACATTGAGGGGCCTTTTATATAGGCCCACTAAAGTCGTAGGCGGGATCTTGCACAAGTCAACGTAATGTGATATGCACCGAGTTCCACGGTGCTTGCCGACGGTACCCATTCATCCGATGACCTTTCACGAGCGCGCCTCCGCAGGTGGCACCCCACAGATCTGGGATAGTAGACGCTTTTCCTTTCTTCTGGGCAACGTTGGTTCGCAGAAGGGCAGCTGATGTGCTCTCTCAGTTGGCGTCTTCACGAATGCACCTCCGCAGGTGGCAACCCGCAGGTCCGGGATAGTAGGCGCTTATCCTTTCTTCTAAGCGACATTCCTTTGCGGAAGTTCTCCTGTAGAGCTTAACAGTTGGAGGAAAAGGTTCATCTAAAGTCGCACACACACAAAGGGGCCTGTAAGCACTGCGGGGCACCTCCCAGACCAGCAACCCCTCTAGACAACCATGACAAATTGGGAATTCACCCTTCGTTTCAATGAGGCATGGAGGTCGAGCATCCTTTTTGCAAGGGGTGCTACACACCAACCGGAACAACACCCATTGTTCTGCAGTAATAGCACTGTACATCTTGTCTGCTCAAACGACACCATGGTGCTGCAGTGCCCAAGTAAGCCAGCATTTAAAGTAACACCCGTCGTGGTGGTGCAGTGGCTTTTGTGTTGTGCTGCTACGCCCGAGAGCGTCGGATCAAATCCCAGCCATGGCGGCTGCATTTCGATGGGGGCGAAATGCAAAAGCAGCTGTGTGCCGTGTATTGGGTGAACGTTAAAGTACCCCAGGTGGTCAAAATTAAATCAGAGTCCATCACTACAGCGTGTCTCGTAATCATATTGTGGTTTTATCACTTCAAACTCCAGAATTTAACTAAAACTAAAAATAATGCATTCTGCGTTAATGACAAACGGCACTAACTGATGTGCTGATTCAGTGTATGGACTAAGCGTGGAAGGGCTGAACTGACTTGGTGATGCTGGATCCCATAGTGTATAGAGCTGTTGTAGACTAACTATTCGTCATGTGAGAAGAGATGGTCTACAGGGGCCCATGACCTGCAGTGGTCACCTGCTGCAGCATGCCAATCCACCTTAGGTGTAGTAGTATGTATAGTGTACATTGCTGATTGCTCGTATAGAGCCTTATACATCAAGTTCAGTCACCCGTTCATCTTTCTCATTTATTTATGTTTGTTTAATGTACCTTACATCCTCTAGTTAGAGATTTAGATAAGAGAGAGTACAGATAGAAGTGGAATACAAATTGGAGCGCACACTGCTACTGTAAAAATGAAAAAAAGGAAGAAATAGCTACACGTAAAAAATATATGACTGAGAAAATTGAACAAGCCCTGAGAAAATGTACAACAATTTGTGAAAATGCATTATAGAATGATGCTAGGCCTAGTGTTCCTGTAGACACTAGTGGAATGTAACTTGGTTGAACACATCAGCAATCACATTGGAAAGATAATTCCACGGTGAGGTGCTTCCAGTCAAAGTAGATGAATTCTCGAAACTAAGCCTGAAACTGGAAGAAAGAGCTGTGACGGTTGTGGTTCTCTTTTGCAGGATATCATTGATTTCTTCCAACAAACCGGGACCCTGGTGAAGAAGGTAGAAATAAACAGGAGGACGCACATAGGTAAGGGCCTTGCCACTTTCCTTGCCTTTGGGAAATGGGGGTTGTGCCAGAGCTGGATTTCAGTGTTAATCACGGCCCAGTTATGGATTCTTACATTTTGCCTAAATACTTCAATGTAACTGCTTTTACACACCAGTTTCAATTTTGTTTCCCAGGACTCATATGTGTATTAACATCATGACTTCGGAAGATGGTCACGTGAGAGTAGGAGAGCGTGATGTCTTTACACTCACGCCAGCTTGCTCACTAGTCTTCTGTGCTGCTACTCATTGCTTGGCCCGATTTCAGAAGGATTTTCCATTAACTGGTAATTATTGTGCATTAGTAAATTGCAATATGATCAGAGCTCCTCATGCATGCAGTCTTTGTTGCTGTCTATGCTGCTAACGACTGTGGCTGCCAGCTTTGAATAAGCCTTTGGCGCTTCTTAGATGGTGCCACATGTAAAAGATAAAAATGTGGGGCTTCTCATTGATGTACAACCGTCTGTGATAACGGCTTAAAAATGTTCTCACCTATACGCTGCCTTCATTTATTCTTTGCAAATTCACAACAACCAGCTGTGAAGAATTAAAAGAACACTAAAGGGAAAATAAAGTTGAGTTGTATTTGTAAGTTACCCTTCCAGTAGCAAGAAACCCCAAGTTACCACAAGGGGCTTGATTTCCTGTAAATGACACAATGTGTCATTTACGACACACCACTTGGTGTGTCGTCTTATCTCACGTCCGTGCTGTTTTTTTCGTCGCGCAATATCATTTAAGCAATGAATTACCAACTTGCCCGAAATGCTGCTCGCAATAAGCAAGCTGGCAATGCCGCCTTGGGTTCGATTTTGGCAGCGTCAGCTCAGGCCTAGTTAATTTCTCGTTGGTGAAGATGTTCAATATTGCATTCAGAGGGAGCCAGAGATAAAACATAGAAAGTTTCGAATATCTTTACTTGCACCACGATGGTCTATATATGAGAAAATGCTTTGAAATTTGTGACATCGGCAGTGTTTTGGCATAAAAATCAAGAAATGGAAGGTTGGCCTTCATTTCCTTTTCTAGTAATCAACTTGTTGCTCTGAAATTTTTGAAAATGGAGTTCTTAGAGAGTACTTGATCAGCCTGAAGTGGTTCAGTGCTTCCCTTTTAGTGTCCCTTTAAATGTTACGTTTTCATGTTAGGCCTTTGTGTAACCCCTTCCGTTACACCATACATGTATGTGTATGCGAATAGTTTTTGCCACTGGTGTTTACCGTGAGGCCCCCAGGTCCCGTCAAGCTGTCTGCGACAGCTTTTTGCCTGGGGGCCCCCAACTAGTGTGTTGGAAATAAAGTGGATTCTGATTCTGATGTTCGGCATGGGAGGGGGGGGGGGGCTGCGTTCTGTGAGCAGTGGCACAGCAATTGTTTTTCGTTTCTCGTAATACTTGCTCCTAATAAATGTACTCACGGACGACTTTCTTTGGCAATGAAGGCAAAGTGCACACAAAAAAGAGTATTCATGAAAAAAAAAATTACCACATTTTCACACGCGTTAATTTGAGCTGGGGAATACGAAGCATTACTTGATTACTTACGAGAGCACAAAAAGACAAAACACACCGATGGGTGTTAAAATTTCACTCGTCTTTCTGCTTTTATCTTCTGCATTTGGGCAAATGCAAAAAATGCAAAACTCTCACATGTGTATGCTGCACTGCTTCAGCATCACTTTCAAGAAACGAAAGTGTTGTCAAACAATGTAGGACTACTTTGCATAGTAACAAAGGGGGCGGAGCATGTGCAGATGCTTCACCCCCATAGCTTTCCCTTCATTGGCACGAGAAGTCTGCGGGTATAACTCGTTCATGTGCTTTGAGCCGGTCATTCAGTTCATTCTGTGAAAGAATGCTACACGTCAGCACAATATCTGAATATTTAATTAGTGCGTAATTAGAAAGGCTCGCTAGAAAATGCGCCAAGTATTCTCCTACGGTCTTAACATCATCCTAGTGGAATCTCCGGCACTTTGAAATAAAAGTATGTAATTTATGATGCATTTATTGACACTCCATCATAATTTGTGACTGATTGGGATAGTTCTGTCACCTTGTCGTGGTACCTTAGTGGCCATAGCGCTACGCTGCTAAGCACGAGGTCAAAGGTTTGATTCCAGCTGTGGTGGCTGCAATTTGGATGGGGGGAAAATGCAAAAGCCTTTGTTTACTTAGACCTAGGTGCAAACGAATGGACCCCAGGTGGTCAGAATTACTCCACACTCCTCTGCTACAGTGTGCCTCTGATCATGGTTCTTGTACGTAAAACCCCAGAATTAAATTAATTGAATAAATAATTCTGGCCTTTGGGAAATGCAACATGTTCAAAAGTCGCTGTCGTTTCTGGCTTGCAAAGAAGCATTGCTCTTTTATTCGTTTTCTTGATCTTTTAAGCCTGGATCAAACTTAAGTTTCAAAGCAGCGGCAAGAACCTCTATCTTGTGGGTTGCGACGCGCTGTGTTCCATCTTTGCAGCGTCTGTACATGCACGTGTTGCTTCACATTCTCTCAGAAAAAAACAATGGTTTGCAGCTGTCGGCGAGTTGTCAAGTGGGAACAGTTGTCATCTGCAGGTGGTTGTGGGAGCACATTGTAAGGCACGTTTGAATATGCTGCTGAGGGCAGTTTCTGCGCTTAATGCCATTTGAGCGCCGTGTAAACAAAGTTGTAGACGGGGGTAAATGTACTTAGAATGGATATTTGAATGTTGGGCGTAGCAGCAGCAGCACAGCTGGTTGCCTTGTTTCTTTTTCGTCTTTCTGTTTAACTAAAATTTGATCAGTTCTTTTTAGCCTGGTTTCTTTTATTTTATTTGTAGCTTGCGTGCGCATATTTATTGTGGAAAGAAAGGGTAGAGGGTTGTCATGAAGGGGGAAAAATCTTCATGCAGCTGTGCATAGCATGGCGCATACAAAGAAAACCCGCCTGGGTTTCTCAGAAAGCTTCGCAGTGGAAGTGTCAAGTGCGAAGATTTCTGAGAAACAGGTGTGGTATTATTAGACGGTTGTCATGAAAGGGAAAAATCGTCATCCAGCTGTGCGTAGCATGAAGCATACAAAGAAAACTCGCATGGGTTTCTCGGAAAGCTTCACAGTTGAAGTGTCAAGTGCGAAGATTTTTGAGAAACAGGCATGGTATGAGCTCCGTTTTAGTATCCTTGGTTGAATCACAATGTTATCCTCTTGATGAAACCTCCCTGTTGTGGATTTCTCCATAGCTAATTTGGGTACTATGAAGTTCTTACGCTATTACTGCCTAGAATGCAGCAGAAGAAAGAAATAGTCACATTCACGTTGCGAGAGCCTAGATGTTCGAGGCATTTTTTATTTGTCACGTTGGGGGTCCTGGCAATGTTGCTGTTTGCTAATAACTGATGCTTGGTTACGATGTACAGCATATAAACTGTGAGAATGCGATTGAAACCTGGGTACAGTGCTAATAGGAGCTTTAGAATAGGGGAGCTTAGCATTCAGAAATTACAGCACCGAGTAAGAGCGAGATTTAGAATGGGGTTTTGTACTTGTGTATTCGCATCTTGTACTTTCAACAGCACTTCTGCAGTTCATTGGTGATGCCACATTTGTGTGTCAGTGGGCAGTGTCTGCCTCTAGATGCAGTTTGTTTTCCTCCGCAGGACTAACCATAATGGCTAGTCTTAAAGACTGGTAATTTATCCTTCAGTCTTTGTGATTTGCTCAATATCAGAAAATTGTAGCCTACATGGTTATTCATCGCTTACAAACACTAAGAGTCTAAACAGTCTGGTCAGAGTTAAGGAAAGGCAAGGGCCACTGCTTTTGATGGGAGCCACCATGCTTATTGAGGCAGAACCTTCGGTGAAAGCCGCGGTTGCCACACCATATTGTGAAATTAGTTTGGCTACTAGAAAACACGAACATTGTTTGTGGCTTGTGCATGCACAGTGACAATAACAGGCTGTGTTTAATGAGCAGAAATGCTGTCTTACATAGTTTTTCATGGTTCCACAAAGCACTCCTTGAAGTACTTGCCTCTAGATACAACTTAAGAAAAAGAAGAACGCCCACACAGACTCCTGGAAATATCCACTAAGAAGTCATTGCAAATGGGCTATTCCCTGCCACTGGGAAGTGGCAGGGAATAGCTCGTTTTCAACCACTTCTGTCACCCTTGCTTTTTCGCCTTCATCATGTGCGCGAACTATAGCCACTGTGTTCTGCACAACCATTGGTAGCAGAGTGGCAGGCCCTTGCTGTCCTACGCCTGCACTATGTTGTATCTGTTAAAAAAATTTTTACACCAAAGTGCGCTTGCATACAGAGTGGACATAGATTTCTGTCCCAGCACGGTGCACGCTGCCATTGATCTATGTTTCGGGCTTATAGGGTAATAAAAGCCTAGATATCTTCATACTCTTGTGTAAAGCCAGTGTTGGTGATCTCGGCAGCTTTAGTGTAGCCTGACTGTGAGCATTTTTACCTGGGTTGTATTGCGACACACATTACCAAAGGCACACTTGCTTGTGCACTAAGTGGCCCATGCATGCAATGTTTGTGTGCGAAATCACTGAGGCCATATTCTGGCATGTGCAGTGGTGCATAGGCAAATTACATTAGTAGTACACTTGTTTTTTCTTGTGCATATGCCATTTCTGGCTTAATCTAAACCTATGTGTATACTAAAGTAACTCAGGTCATCACAATTACACCAGAGCCCTTCACAATGCCATCTCACATAACCTGACTGTAGCTTTGAGATACTGTTGCGTGCTTCTCCCAATGGTGCTGCACATGAACCAGTTGTCATCTGCTATGGCTTTTTGTATTGGATTGTGTTTTCGCTTTTATTATTGTATCCTTTCACTACTCTCTCTTATGCGCTGTTTGTCAAAAGTCCCCATGCCTTAGGCCTGGCAGCTAAACTGGACTTGAAGTCATGTTATGGAGCTATTTTCGCCAGCACTGATGTAATTTTGGGGTATACAAGCCTCCAGCAGCCTGGACATTCCAACACTGTTAGATTAGCTCAGTGCCAGAAACCACAGTGCCAGCAGGTGACATTGTGTGACCTAATGGTGACCGCACATTCCAGGGGACCTTTGCAATGGGTGGCGTAGAGCCGCTGTCTGTATTGCATTTTTGGCCGTCCAGCCACTGATGGTGGTTTGCGCATGTGTGTGTGCGCAGCGCGCATGAAAGTGGACAGCTCGTACGAGTTTGACCCGCTGATCCGGCCTTGGAACTTCCCGCGCACCCTGCTGGGCACGGACGCCAAGCTGAAGATGGGCAGCAGCGACAGCTTCCTGTGCGTGACCAACTTGCCCACCAACTGGACGGTGAAACAGTTCCAGGAGCTGTGCGAGAAGTTTGGGCCTGTGGTGCGCTGCTTCCTCATCTACCATCACGCCACGGACGAGAGCCTGGGCTTCGGCCTGGTCGAGTACTGCAGCCGCGCCGTCGCCTGCCAGGCCAAGAACCTGCTGCACAAGAAGCAGGTGGCCCAGGGGGAGATCCACTGCGACTGGCTCGAGCACAACCTGGTGAACTACGCGGACCTGTATCCGCGCTGCCTGTACGTGGGCAACCTGCCCACAACCTTCTGCGACATCTATGCCTTCAGGCAGCTTTTCACGACCGTGGCCAGCCCCACCTACTGCCAGCTGTCCATCGTAAACGGCGTACCACAAGGCTTCGGCGTAGTGGAATTCCGTCTGCACGAGGACGCTCGCAAGACCAAGGAGCTGCTCCACGGCCACTGCCTCAACGGCAACCGCCTCAACATCCTTTTCACCTCCCCTGGCGTGAGCGCCTACAAGCTTTACAATCGCATTATCGAAGAACAGGTACGCTTTTGGAAAGACCCTTCCCTTTCTTTTTCTACATTCAGCAGCTTTCTTTGCTGTGGTTCATGACTTGACCAGAGTGACAGGACCACGTCATTGAGTGAAGGCAACAACACTGCACTGTTGAAGGGAGACAAGTGGAGCAAAAAGATGAAGAGAACTGATAGGATGTACGTTTTAGTTTGTGTCCTTTTCGATTTGCGCTGCCTATTCCTCTTAAAAATGAACGACCAACTAGCTTAAAATAAGATTTTGTCGCAGCACTGTTGTGTGCTTTGGTTCTGTCACCCTGGTCTGGTCAGTGGAGAAGCTTTAACATGTCCGGTACTCTGGTAAATGCAAGCGAACTTAGTATTTTACCGGATAAGCAGAGGCGCAAATGTGAGTGGCCTACACGGTGTAGCCACCTGGTGGCACTAAGCTCAATGAGACAAGCACAGAGCTGATATCGCAGTAACCACGTGTATTCTACTTCACCGCTGGTGTAAATTTTCGGCGGCACCGTAATTGTGTTGCTGCTGAAAATTATCGGCCGCAGGAATGTAAAATACACTCGGTCAGTGCGATATCAGCTCTGTGCCACAAGGTGGATACACCGTGCAGGCCATTCACATTTGCACCTCCTCTCATCTGGTAAAAGACCCTGTCTGCTTTCCTTTACCGGAATACCGGACAGCTAAAGCTCTCTGTTAACGTGCACCGATTCACCCGATTCTCTGTCCGTCTGTTTTCTACACACAGTCCGTGCTTTTTTCCACTTTGTTTTTGTTCCTTGAAGCATGTAATATCTTGTTCTTCTTTGCAACTTAGGGGATGCTCTCACCCTCTTTACTGAGGCTGCAGTACAATCCTTTTTGCTTGCTGCACCACACTGTAGTTCTCAAGTCATTCGTAAACCAGCAACAAGGTTAATAAAGTCACGCAGTAGAGGCATTGTCTTAATGTGTAGCTTCTGTGCTTGATACAGACCTTCCCAAGTTTTTCTTTTCTGCTCTTGCGTTTTCTTTCTTCACTGCACTTGTTTGTGCTGTGATTAGCAGCTGTCATCAATACCACCAAATGGAGGCCCAGCATGGTTCACCCACAAGATTTCCACAAAGTGTTCACGAGGTCATCAGAGCTTTACCACGAAATATGGAAGGATGCTAAATGTCCAAAGTGTATTGCTGCGTATGCTGGATGTTCACACAGGACTTCTTAGTCCTATATTTTTTGTTTTGAGCATGGTTTGCAATGGCCTTTCGAATGTGAGGTTGCTCAGCTAGCACAGAACAGGTGTAGCTAGGATTTTACTTTTATTAAGATGTGTTGCATACTATGGTGGTACATTAACAGGAGTGCCGTTCCTTTATGCAGGCTAAGAAGCTGGAAAAGAACAATGGTATCATTCAGACGCCTCAACTCTCGCCCGCTCTGCTCGCTCAATTCTCGGTCGTGCAGAACTCAAAGGGTGAGTCTGCTTGTACTTGTACAGACCCATGAACCCTGCTGATTGATTTCCTGAATTAGTATATCAGTGGCTGCATTTTGTGATGTCTCATTTCATTTTTCAATGTTTTCACTCATCGTCATTGACTTGTACGCTGTTATGCTGTTGTTATTCCTGCTCTTGGGGCAGTGGGTGATATGCAAATGGAAAGTGAAATGGGTCATTACAAAAAATTGGCGCAGAGCTGAGTATTAAACAGTGCAAAATACATGCGGTGAAGAACTTGCATGACAAGACTATGTTCTGCAGCTCCGTACGGCATGCATGTTCTCTGTCACTGTCTGTTTTGTGCCTTTGATCTGCAATGTGTGTGACCGTCTAGCTCGTACATGTGAATGAAAATTTCAGAAATGGCTGAGTCATTTTCAACAACCCCAGTGAGTAGCCGTGTGTTATACAGCCAGAAAGATTGTGAATGTGTAAAAATGACTATGATATGTCTCTGTGCAAACTTTCGTCACGATATTAAATTACAGCCGTTGCATCCAATCACTGAGATTAATGAACACTTGTGCATTCCTGGACGTCTTGTATACATACCTAAGTACATTCTCTGAGTAAGTGAAACCCCTAATAGATGGAAGTAAGGTTCATAGGGCACTTAGAATTCTGAGACTATAGTACTCAACTTTTTTTTTTGTAATTTGTTTATTGCTTATTTTGGTGCTCACTTCTGTTTACACTTTAGTGGCAAAGACGTTCCAGAAGGCCATCAACCTCAAGGGCAAAGGGAAGAACGCGTCTCAGGTGAGTACCTTTTGCATCTGGTGAAGAGCTTGGATGTATACAGTCGAACCTCGATATATCGAACAGCGCGGTGATCGCAAAATAGTTCGATATAGGCAGAATTCGATATATAAAGTCACGTAGAAAACGCGTCAATAACTAGCGCAAATGAATCAATGAACCAATCGTGGCGCAATAGATACTCACATGAAGCTTCAAACAAAGTATTTATTTCGTTCGCTGAAAGTACTAAAGCAGCGTAGCCTGCTTCATATTGGCAACCGCGTGCTTGACCACGGCGTCCTCAACATAGTCCAAACGGTCCACAAGAGACGGTCCAGTGCCTTCTATTGTGCCGCAGTAGCAGCGTACGACGGCCAAAGCAGCTACAGCCTCAGTTGCAGTCGGGAGCGGGGCAACATCAGTGCTTGCTGGATCAGCCTCGGCAGCGTCTTCGTTTGGCCGCTCAGCAGTCACTTCTGCCGCGATCTCACGTCTGTTAACTCCTCCACTGTTCCGGTACTGTCGTCACCGCCAACGAAGTCCTCGGTGCACATGCTGTGTGGCTCAGCACCAATAAAGCGCTTCAACTAACTCCGCGGCCGCCTCGATCACGCGCGCACGGCGGGGGCGCGGGCGCGCGTGATTGAGGCGGCCGGGCTGGTTCACGGCCGGTCTCTAGGGAGCGCGCGCTTTAGAGAAGCGCGCGAAGCGCGCTTTTCCCTCGAGACTGGCCATGGCTGGCATGGTGGCTGGCTCCAAGCCGCCGCCTGTGTACGCCGCTACGTTCAAATGGCGCCCTCGGCGCAACCGATGTGGGAGCTGTCGTACGCAGCAGTCTGGAACGCCCATCGCGCCGCCGCTATCTTCGAGAGTGTTGCGGGAAAGCTCGCCTCCTGTCAACAGAGCGCACTTGGGCTAAGGCGGCGGAGTTCGATATATCCATTTTACAGCCGGCCCCGTTCGAAATAAAAAATTGAAAATGTATGCGATTTTCCATGTGATATAGAAAGTGTTCGATATACGCAATAATTCGATATATCCGTGTTCGATATATCGAGGTTTGACTGTAGTACTGGAGCTGGCCACTATTTTTTGACAACTGCTAAAAGGGTAAGCTTTGGCTGCCCCATATTTAACAGCATGCAAAGGATTGTCACACACTGTCTTGCTACATGTGGGTACTAAACTGCAAGCCCAAAACTTATAACAAAGATGAAGAAAGGTAATTTGAAAGTAGCAATGCACAAGTACTACACAAGTAGTGATGAAATGGAAAATACGAACAACGTTAAGAGGTGCAGAGATGGCAGCGTGGCTCAGAGATGAGAGCAGGTGCATGGTATTCTTGTTAAGGGTAAGGAAAAGGAAGTGGTGTTGCGCCGGCCATATAATGCGTGAAACAGATAAGTGGTGGTCAATTGCAGTAATAGAAAAGGGAAGAGCCTTGTGATTATCTTGCTGTATCCTTTTGTCTGTTATGTTCTGTAGTGTCATTTGCAAGTCATGTCAAATCAACCAGCCTGATGATACTTTTAAGGAATGGATATTCAGTCAAGAAAAGCCAGGGATTAGCTTAAGAGATACAGTGAAATTTCTGATAACTTGAACTGTTCTGTTGGTCCTGGCAAAGTCCTACAGAATTGAATAGAGAAAAACTGTGAATTCAAACCCCCCAAAATGACGCAACGGTTATCGCAAACAAAAGTTCTTGCTCCCATGGACTGCTTTTTGGACAAACCCAAGCAAAAGGTGAAGGTTCGACGGGTCGCTAGCTACAGTAATGATGCGTGCTGTAAAAATGATGAGGAAAGATGTATTGGGAGTCTAGACCAAACCGGAGAAGGCTGACTGGTGTGTGCCCTCCTTTTCCGTCCAGCTTAAGGGGGGATGAGGGTCTTGAAAACTTTTTTTTTATTTCTTAACATATCTTCCTGAAAATTGGCATGCAGATATATCTTTGAATGCTGATCCCAAATATATATTCAGATTTTATATATCTCATCTAGAAATGACGATATTGCAAAATAATTGATCCCACATAGGTCTTTTCTTACGGGCCATTATGATAATTTCTTAATTAAAAAAACTAGTTTCAAAGAATAGCTTTCATTTCCAAGGGCCCACTGCACATCCTAAAGCTAAAGAAATTTTTAAAAAGTGATCATAGAGGTCGTGAATGAATAACGAAGTAGGAAGAAAAAAACAATGCAGGAGTAATTAGCTTACATCTGACCTAATTGCTAGCCTATTGGGTTTAATGAAAAATGGAAAGCTTTAGGATGTAGCTGAGGTTTTACTGAAAAAAATGATACCTAATTCAATAAAATCAATTGATGCAAACACTATGAAAAGTTCTGTAAGGCAAAGGCATTTGATCGAAAAAGCAAAGCTGAGAAAATTGCATTCAAAGTTTTGCTTACTCTGCCACTTTTGTTTACCTATCACATGGAAAAATTTAATGCTTTAGCATGCAGCCCAGTCATTACTGAACACAATAACACCAAACTCACAGAAATCTGTTCATGTAAAGATTGTGAAAACCTCTGTATTGCATTGGCACTTGACAAAAAAAAAAAAAAGCTCAGAAAGTCGTCTTCACTAGCTGCGCCGACGTTCATTAGCTCGAACTTGCGGGAAGTCGCGGACTTCTTCGCCAATGAAGTTTTAATGTTGTCTGCGTACTTTTCACGCCCCGCGCACTCCGCGCAAAACACCGTGTCGAAGCGTTGAGCACGCGAGCTCGGTTCAGCCGCGTCCGTCGGCACCGAAGCGGCGTGCGGAAACGCCGAAGTCGACGTTAGGCTTAGCTCAGCCGGCTCGGCCGCTTTCGACGACACGGAATCCGAAGCGACTTGCAGCGTCTCAAAAGTTAGCATTTTCGACGGGCTTAGTCCAGGCGCATCCACCGGCACTGCAGAGACTTGCGGTAACACCGAAGTTGACACCGATCGGCACTGTCCAGCCGCGTCCACCGGCGAAGCTGTTGTTGGCGAGCTCAGTCCAGCGGCATCCACCAAGGGCACAGCAGCTTGCGGCATCACCGAAGCTGTAGTTCTCAACGATGTAGCGCTCTTATTCCATGCGCGCCTCTTTTTGCTGACTGCTTTTCGGGTGCTTGCTTTCAAGCGCGCGTCTCGCGCCATCGTGACCCGCGGAACAACGACACCAGGCACGCAAAAGCAAGAAATTCTTGGTTAAAAGAAGCGACTCAATAGCCAAAATATCTACAAGAACGATAAAGAAAAAGGCAGAACGAAAAATACTAGGAAACAAAGATGAATGCGAAAAATGACGTGCGCGCTGGCGAAAGCAGACGACGCGAAGGAGTCGAACAACGCGGCCGCGGGGCCGCGGCAGGCGTCACGGCCAATCAGAGGGCTGCGCCTCGGGGAGGCGCCCGTTTCACCCAATCAGCGGCTGTCTCGCGACGATTTCGCGCTTGAGAACGGGTGCCTGGGTTGCCGATCGCTCCGCTGCACGAGGGTCTGCAGCGTGCCGAGGGGCGCCAGAATGGAGAGCGGGAAACCAGCTTTCAAACGAGACCAAGATGGCGCCGATCGGTTCGCGTCGCGCGGAGCTACGGCAGCTTGAAAATGAGGCAAACCTTCGCGCTTGGCGTTCAATTTCGGCTCACCGACGTTTATAAATTACCGTTTTTTTAATACTTCGAGTAGGAATTGAGCCATAATAATTTGTAGAGGCATAGTTGGGACATTAAAGACTTCAAAAACGCAATTTTTGAAAATTGCCATTTTTGACCATTTTTCGAGATTTCAAGACCCGCGTCCCCCCTTAAGAGGAGCAGGAAGGAGCCCCCTAGCGTGTGCTTAATCACATTACCGCAGGCTCTTTATATTCTACTCTTTCTACTCCTGGTAGATTTGTAAGGATGTTATGACCGTAGGCCAGGCACGTACCCAGCCTCCTTCCTACACCCCCCCCCTCTCGCCTACATCACCACTCCTCACACATTCCTAAAGTGCCGCCAAATCAATCTTGAGACTTGACAGCTATTCGGCAATTAACATTTTGCTGCCTTTTTCACTCCTTTTCTATCGCAGTAGTCATCAGCATCTGCTGGGCTGTGAAGCGCAGTTTTCTCATCAATTCGTTGCCCGCGCGATTAACCTGAGGTGCATTCAGCTGTCACCATCTATTGCAACGGGTGCACGTATTGCTGTTGCTTTGTTAGTTCAACCACCTTTGTTTAGACTGATCCAAGGACCAGGAAAGGGATTCAGTTCATAATGAGCTGGCTTGTATGCAGCCGGAGAAAACACCAGTTGTGTTTCACTTTTCCTTTTGCTTCATTATTTCCTCAAATGATGGCTTGCTGCGACACTGGTAGATGCTAAGAACTATATACCTGTGATATGGGTTAGATAAAATGATGCGAAACATTGTCCATCATCAAACGCTGCAATAACCATTAAACACATAAGCAATATGAATGTCACCTGTTACCTCGTCTGGTTTTTCCCTAATTGTGCAGCACTTTTCGTGCAAAATTGGCAACTGGAAACAAGAGTAGCAAGGAGTTGAAAAGGATGTAGCAAGGATGTCGGCGAAAAGGCAGTGCCTGAAGCCTGGCGCTCTCTCTTCCATTTTCTCCAGAAAGCGGAAATAAGAAAGGAATGGAGCCAGCAGAGGCGCATTTGAGAAGAGAGGACGCAAGGAGTTATGATTTTTAGTTCTTTATTGCACAGCGGAAAAATGAAGACAAGATTGACGGCTGATGAGCAAAGGGCATTGTGTCATCTTCGTAATCTGCTCTCTCGGGCAGCATTCGCTGTGGCATCATAGTAGGAGGGTCCTTCAGTACTTTTCATTTGGTGATGAAACTTCTGCGTAACACTATGGGATAAATTCATGTAGCATCCACAGTTGACGCACCACAGCGCTGGCGCAAGTAAAGATCGACTGGAGCAGACGCCGCAGGCGTTCTATGCGTACGCTTGTATTGCACAAGGGTCTACTGCCTGTATCGGCATGAGAATATTGTCGACACAACGTGCAAATCACCTTTTTTCTGTACAGTGTTCAGAAACTTCAGCCGAACGATTTTGAAACAGCTACAATGCCTTATTTCATTTGCAGCTTCAGCTGCGTTTGAAACAGCGGCTTAACTCATTATTCGAGTTGTACGCTTGGACTACTCCATCGTTTGAAACCGACTATGGAGCAAGTTCACATCGCACTTTTGTGTAATTGTGCCATTCGTGAAGTCGCTTCCACTCGCACCTTGCATCGTTGTGCGCTCATGAAGCACTGAGACGCAGACGTCAGACAAGCACCAGCTGCCCATCTCTGTTGTTTTTACAGCTGCTGCTGCAAGCCGTCGTACATGACGCCACAACGGTCTGCGCGCAGCCCCACGCGTACCGGCGTGCAGCCGCTATGCGTTCATAATCGGAACAGTAACGCCTTCAGAGTTGAATTTCAATGTTTCCCTTATTTTTAAAAAAATATTTTTGTTCAGTATCCTTTTTAAATATTACTCAAGGCTGTTTCCAGGAAGGTTTTTAGCAAGTTCCAGGCACTAAAATGCAATGGTTGTACACTATCAATTGCTGTTAGTGTGGAAACGTTGCACATTGGCGAGACTGGTCAGAATGACCTTTGCCAATCAGACAGAGAATGCAGTGCTGTATCAGAACACTGCGAGATTTTTGATCACCAGATTATCCCCAATGGCGCTGTCGTCTTGGTGAGAGAAAACAACCACCGGCTGTGGCTCCTTTAGGAATCCTGGGAACATCAATTGTTCGTCAGGAACACTTCCTGCTGTTTACTGTCGAGGTCTACGAAAAGTGTCAGCGCACCTTTCAAAGCACCAGAAACACATAGTATAAGCACTGCTATGCCTCACGCCATCTCGCCCTTGTAGAAGGAGCCAGTCGGTCTATGAAATGTCGGGTTTTTAAAATAAAGTTGGGTCGGAGTTCCTCTTCTTTAATTCAGTTGTCCCCACCCAGGCAGGTATCTGCCGAATGTTTACCTTTGATGCTGGGGCTTTAATTTGCAGCTTTCACAGTGATAGCTTTAATAGACTCTACCCTGACTGAAAATGGCGGTAGCAGTAGTAGTAGTAGTCGTAGTCGTTGTGCCCCCCCCCCCCCCTCTTCCTATGGTGGTAGTCATGATACAAACCAGCTTCTCAGGTTGCGGCACATTCGCCGGAAAGAGGCTTTGTGGGTGTTAATTGGGACTATAATTAGCTACACAGGTTTATGTAGATGTGTAATGGCATCACATTGCTCATCATACCTTGCTGGTGAAGCAGCGCACTGACACGGACGCAGTGAAGACACACAGGAAAAGACGACACTCGCTGCACTGCTCATGTGGTAATCACAACAAGAACATAAAGTCATATTTACGTCGTCGTAGGTTTTCTGTAAAGTATATGAGTACCGTAAAAACCGGACTATAGGTCGGACCGGAATATACGTCAATCCCCCAACTAAAGAATTCTCAAAATGAAAAAAAAAAAATTTTTCAATGGCAAAAGTACCGAAAGACATGACACCCTTACTGTGAAACAAATGCAACTCAGGGGGTTGCACAATGGTGACAGTATTTATTTAAATGCTGCTCGCATGTGCACCTGGCCAAGTTTTGAGCGGTATCGCGCGACCATCGACCCGCGTGCTTGTCAGCACCTTATTAACGGCGCTGAGCAGCGAAACAAACGAGATACGCGCATGTGTACACATGACCTTACTTTCGCTATTTCGCTGCTCCGTGCCGTGATGACAAGGTGCTGACAAACACGCGGGTCGATGGTCGCGCAATACTGTTAAAAATTGGCAGGGTGTACAGAACACAGAAGGGCACGAAGTGCGCAAGCGCTACTCCGAATGAGAGCAACACCTTTGATCAGAGTCGGATGATGAGTGCTTCTCGCTGCCCAGTCCATAGGCGCGTGCGATCTCTACCGCTTTCAAACGGATGCATTCGGCAGTCACAGGCAGCGATCTTACATGCAGCTCTCGGACGGACTCCGCAATCTTGCCTTCCAGTTCTGCAGTCCGCTGCGATCCGGCACGAAATGACGTTTTCTTTTGGTTGCTGCAAGTTGTAATACGCTGCTTTTGCCTCCGCCACTACCGAATGATCTTTTCGGAAACTTCGCACTGTGCCGCCAGGTTGCCGTGGGCTTCTGCGTACTCAATCGCCTTTTTCTTGAAGGCGACGGTGAATTGACGTCGGCTTCCGCTCATTTTGAAACAAAATGAAAATGCAGCCTTTAATTAATATAACTTTGCGACAATGGAAACGCAATATGCCGGTGCCACAACGTCGCCACGCCGCCATACACGCCACGCTGCTGCTGATGGCGATGGCGGCTGATTACTTCATCCGCCCATTGTTGCAAGACTTCCGTAGTTTTTCCGCCAATGTCCGGTATATAAGTCGAGGGTCGACTTTTCGCGATTGTTTTTTGAAAAAAAGTTCGACCTATATCCGGGTTTTTACGGTATATACAGTTAAACCTCAATATAAGGAAGTAGGTAAAATCGGCAATTTGCATCGTTACATAGAAATTTTGTTGTACTGAAATTTGACCTTTTATGCAAGTAAGTACAATCGCCGATTGATTTTTCTTGCACGCAAAGGGGCCGCAGAATTTTCCAAATTATCGGGCAATCGCAAAAAGCAAGTTTGAATGAGGAAACGATTCATGTTGAAATGAATTTGGGGAACGGCGATGAATGATACGGTGTCATGCCACGTCGACAATATCTTCACATTGGTGGTACAAATTAAGTGAAGCCAGCCACCCTTTCGCGTACGCTCCGCCACCGTGGCTGATAGCATTGCCCACACTGGGACGACTTGAATGCTTCGTCTGCTTCTCACTCCAACGAGTCACCGAAACTCGAAATTATGCAGACTCCAATACTAAACGCATGAGAAGACGGCTTACATGATGTCTCAGCACGCACTCTTTCCACATGCAGTAATTTGTGTCTAAAGCAGCGCGCACAGCTGCGTGTGCACTTAGCTACGCTTAGTCATGTGCAGCCACAGCCAAGCGGCAGAAATGCGGGCACGCCAACTTGCCCCCCCCCCGACCCTCACGGGCTCTTGATTGCGTTACTGCGAGCTCACTCCCCTCCCCCTCTTTCCCTATGCTTGTGCAGGAAGGTGGCACTCATGAAGCCACCATCTTTCTTCCCTCGCACTCTTTCACTCTCACCTACATGATGCAGCTCCACTTGGGCAGTCGCTCTTGTCATGCCACGCGTGATTTGAGAGGTGCGTTTCCAAGAATCCGTTTGCAATTCAGTCATTTGGCCGTCTGTGTCCGCAGAAGTTTCCATTTATTGTCTCGGCATTCCTCTGCGGCGGAAGCGAAATTTCGTTATATTGAGGTTTTAATACATGGTGTTCTATGCACAAGAGGTTATGAAAAGTTAAATACATTGTTATATCGACAATTTTGTTATATTGAAGTTTGTTATGTTTAGGTTTAACTGTATAAGTATGATAATGTGCTGCAGCATCACTGGTACTGCCTCGTTACCTTGTGCACTACATTGCTATAATCTGGACAGTACATTATTATATTATTAACAGGTTGTAGCAGATCACATGCCACAGCTAATTTCGATGTCTAACAGTATTTTGTAAGTGGAACAGACTGTGTTCAAAGTTCTGTGGGTTTGTAAGGCATTGCTTGTGTTGTCTTGCAGGTTTCGACGACTGCGGCGAGTAACCACGCACTCATAGCACTTCAGAACTTCTTCAACCAGCAGATTTGCACTCAACAGGCCCTGGTAGGTGGCGTAGTGGTCATGCTTCCCTGGCTACTCTTTGAGATACTTACTGGTTTCCATTTGTAAGACAGGAGTAGGAGCACGGAACAGAGGGAATGGTGCACGATGACTGTGTGAGAACAGGGATCCTTGTTCTGCAAGAATATCATTCATGCTGCTCTGAGAGGGCGTATCAAAGTGGTTGACTTAAGTTTCCCTTTGCCTTTAATCGTCCATACATGATCTGCGGATGATTGGCTATTCCCATCATGCAGTGGTATGCAGTGCTTTCTGCTGCCTCTTTCTGGCTTTCCAGTGCAAGAAGGAAAGGGGGAGAGAGAAAGATAGTGGAAAAGTGAACCTCGCAAGAGTCGCATGAAGTCTTGCAAATGACAGTGAGTGTGTAGTAAGGAGCACTTTAGGTTATTTACTGAGCAGAAAGAAAGTGCACCTGCTAAGCCACTAAGTGAAGTCTATGATTCCTGTTTGACTGATGAAAGGTGTGAGTGCTCGCAAAAGCTTTTCTTAGGGCACTGACGAGTGCTCTTTCCTCAATGAAAGCTGGCATAGGAACCACTATGGAAACATTCTGTTTTTTGTTTATGTAGTTGTTTGACAGACAGTGCAAATAATCGTTCTTATGACTCTAAAGGTCACATATGAATAGTCGTGCATATGCACCTTTGTAAAAATTGACATTCTCTAAGTTGAGGAATGTAAATAGCTGTGTCATGATGACTTTCAACTGAGGTGTGCGAGGAACCCTGGAGACCATGGGTGCAATGCAGGCTATTAAGCCCTCTTTGAAGGGTGTTTTTTTTTTGTTGTTTTTTGTTTTGTTTTTTCAGCAACCAATTTGGCAGGTATAGGTAAACTTTTTCATGTGCTAGTGGAATATTGTGCAGAGCTCCCATTTTTGCAGGGCATATGATTTCAATGTGCAATGTGTTTCTTTTCAAGTTTTGCTGCAGTCTTCCAATATGCTTTGACTACCAGAGAATATCTCGTCATGTGCCTTCTTCATCTTCTTCCTCCTCCATGGAGACAACGTTCATCTCATTTCTCTATGTGATAAAGTGGCAAATGAACTCTCCATGGAACTTTTGCGCATGAGACTTTCCTAGCAGCTTCCCTCATTCATGGCTTTGCCTTTAAGCATGTTGCTGAATAATCTTGAGCTTTCACTCACATCTTGATTCATAACTCTGCTCATCACTCAACTGCCTCCACTTTTTGTGGTAGACACCTCTCCTGGTCCATCGCACCTTCATTCTTCACGACATGATCGATCTATTCCTCATAGCTCGACCTAACTCCTCGTCTTTCTTCTTTCTTCGCTCGGACCTCTTTGATCTTTTGTGCATGTAAAGCGGCCTGAATAGTGCCTTACACAGAACACCTTTTCGTATATGTGTGTTGCATTTCATGCCGTTTTGCAACTGGAGAGAATGTTCATCCATCTTCTCAGCGTTCCATCTCATGGCAGTTGGCCTTTGCAGCTGAGTGGCATAAATCTGATCTGAAAGAAGCAGCTTTAAAAGGAGCGTGTCACGCCCACAGCCCCATGCTGTGTTGATGCAGGGCCAGATGGCGCTTGGCCTGCCGGCGCCCCCGTCCGAGGCCGGCCAATACGAGGGCCAGCAGCCCGGCTCGGCAGCCTCGAGCAGCAGCAGTGGCAGCGGGGAGGAGAAGGCCAAGCAGGCGGCGGAAGACGGCGGCTCGCCCGAGGAGCGCCACAAGCGCAAGGGCGAGCCCGTCTACCAGCCCCAGTGTCCACTTAATTATTCCACCATGGATAATTCTAGTAAGCACCCCAGCTGGGCCTTTGAGGCAGGCGCCTGCCAGCAGCAGCAGCGCCAGGGAACGTACCCACCCCAGCCACAGCAGCAGCAGCAACAGCAGCAGCAGCAGGTGCGTGCTTTGTGCATGCGTTGCATTGTTCAGCTACCCTGTAGAGTTGCAAACGTCTGTTGTCTCTTATTCTGTCTGTCTGTGTAGCTGCACATCTGCATGTGTCATGCCCCGAAAAGGCTTTGATGCCGTGTTCCAATACTTAGATCAGTATAAATTTTGCTTCCTCTGGAAGCTTTCTTTCCCGATCGATCCATATGACTTTTGTAAGTTCGGACTATGTCCAAATTTTTGTGTGTTGAACTGCCAATGACTGCCCGAGACAAGTGTATGCCACTGCTGGTCGGCTGAAAGCAGCATCTCTGGGGAACATTCTGGGCAGTTTAAGAATACAAATTGAGGAGGCTCGGATGCTATCTTCTGCTCCCATGATTGCATGCAGCATCAGCATTTAGACAGATACCGTTCAGGATCAACTGGACCAATAATTTATTATGCCGGCTGGCATGATGTAGAGACGGTCACTGTTGCGATGGCCATGGCACTTACACAACAGGCACCCGCCGCGATGGCTTAGCAGCTATGGTGTTGCGTTGCCTAGCACGAGGTCGCTGGGTCAAATCCCGGCCGCAGCAGCCACATTTTGATGGGGTGCGGAATGCAAAAACGCCCATGTCCCGTGGATTTGGGGCACGTTAAAGGTCCCCCTGGTTGTCAAAATTCATCTAGAGTCCTCCATTACGGCATGCCTCATAATCAAATCATGGTTTTGGCACGTAAAACCCCAGAATTCAGTTTGACTTACACAAGAGAAGTTTTTGAATGCATTTCCTGATGAGGCACATACTGTTTTTGTTTCTATAATTTCTTCCAAGTACAGTGAAACATAAACATAACGATATATATAACAAAGTAATTTTGTCTCACAGATGTGAGCGTGTAACTAATTTAGGATTATAATGAATGTCTGATACAAAAAAGGTGTTTCAATGTAACACGGTACTTCATTATTATGGAATTCGTCTGTGTTGTGTTCCTATTTACTTTTTTCCTGTTCATGCCTCGATTTGTTCGTCTGACATCTCCTAAACTGCTCCTGGCTTGTATTGAGCAACTGCCTTGCAAGCTTGCAATTTATTTGTCCCTTGTGCATTGGTGTGGTGCAGGTCGAGGCCAACAACGAAGCCATCAACATGTCGAGCGAGAGCCGCGACCAGCAGAGCCCCCCGGGGGCATCTTGCAGCTGGCAGTCGGCGTGGGCGGCGGGAGGACAGCAGTCTCAGGAGCAGTCGGGTCAACCCATCATGCAGCAGGGGTCCTCCTATGACAAGCAGGTGAGGCTTGCATAGCCTGCCAAGTCCAGCCGTACAGCGCACAGATTCTGTTGACTTTGCACAGCTGGTGAAAGTACGTACCTTGCTACATTTCTCGTGCACAAAGGCCATTATTAACCTAACCACATAGTACAAGGAAAGCCCATCAGTGTAGTTAAACCGGGTCAACACGTCATTGGGGAATTGTAATATTCGCTTACACCTAGACTGCCAGAAAATCCTATACTGCATTCTACACACAGCAGGCAGTTCAGTGAAGGCTTTTCTCATTGCTCGAATTTGCGAACTCAAACTGAAAAATAGTGTGTCGTTATGAAAGGAAGAAATATTCAATATAAAAAAATTTTGGTCATAGATTTATGCTTGTAAATATTGTGCAAGAAAACATGGTGCTGCGCATGTGCTCGAGAGTTTACTAGCCTTGAAAAACAAGAATGTTGCAAGGTACCAGTAATTTAGGTGCCTGGGAATTCAGACGAACAGTATGGGCTACTCTTAATAATGGGAACGCCAAATTAATATGCCAGCCTTCAGTCCTATATGAAGGCACAGAAAATATTCCCCCTTCCTCCCAATAGAATGTCTGTTAAACAGAATCAAGTACTTCTTTCCCTCTGAAGCTGACGAAGTTGTGAAGTTTTGTTATACTGAATATTGTGAGATATTCATTTTAATAGTGGACCTGTGTTTTATGGCAATCTTTTATTGCAGGGAATGTCTTCCTTTCTGATTTTCCTCCCCAATACAGAAGGGTCTTTCTAGGTTTTCAGCTAGGGGTGTTTTGCTCGTTATCGCCAGCTCATGAAAGTCAATCTGCTTGACAGACGAAAGCATGGAATCGTGAATCATGGAGCTCTCTCACTATCTTGTACATAGCGATCGTGCATGACGAACGCAGTGTTGCTGATGTTAAAGAGCAACACCTTTTTTATTCCTGGGCTCAGTGTTGTTTGCTACCTGTGAAATGTTCTGAAATCGGGAGCCCCCCCCTCCCATGTTCATCAACCCATCAACCCGCAATGTCTGCAGCCAGGCGTTCCACGCACTAGTTGCACGACACTTTTGTAAACGCCATGTAGACTTGTCACAGGTTGCTCAAGCCTACAAAAAGAGATCGATTTGCATCTATGTATGGCATTGGGAACCATAGCCCGCTACACAATGTGTCGCAGGAATGGCAGTCATGAACAATGTTGGTTCCATCCTTGTTCACTCACTATCGTTGGTGAGGCAGTTTGTCAGCTTTCCAAGTATTGTGTGGCTGCTGCAAATAGATCCGCGTCATTCGGCACCAAACCGTTACATTTAGTCGGTGACACCTGAAGGAGCAGCACCAATTAGGCCTCATGACTTGTGCAGGTCACACTGACAGCTATTAAACTGGTGTTCGGGTCCATGGGCAACCATACCACAGGGACATATACCAAGCTTGTTTACTGTATTTGCTCTTGCACAGAAAATTCCGAACTGAGTGAATGAGTGTATGAGCAAACGTATCCGACGCAATCTGTGCGGCTCTTGTGCTTTCTGAAATACATGCTACTTTTGTTGCGGTTTCCTCTGTCTGTGTAACATTATTGTTTACAGTCGCCGACCGTTTATTCGGACCTCATGGGGACTGCGGAAATGTCCGAAAAACCAGATTAAGAAAAAAAAATGAAATCCTTTATTTCCACGCACTTATTCGGGCTCGGCAGTAGGCTTGAAGAAATCGTGAGTGCCCCGTTGCACGCTGTTCCGTTTACGCGCGATCAGATAAGCCTGAATCTCGGAGAGGGTCGTACGGTCACTATAGGCGGCTGAAAGCACAGTCACTGCTTGTGCACGCTCCGCATGCGATGGCAGCGTAGCACATGGTGCATCATCTTCCGACTCGGAGTCATCGTCCGGCGGAGCAGCAGAAACCTTACGAATGATCTCGCCGTTGTCGAGTTCTGCGCATGTCAGTACAGCAGTGTCAGCACCTGTGAAACTGTCAAATGTGACGGTGTCCGGAATCGCAATGCAACCACTGTGCAGATCTCGGCAGAACATTTTCCGTGTCAGTAGGGAGCACATCAGAAGGCGACAAATCTTAGGCCTCCCGGCACCCGCTTGCCGGCATTCCCCAGCGCAGTCTGCGCGGGCACTGTCGGCGCCATTAGACACTTGACGTGATGTTTCCGTAGGCCGCGTTGGATCACCGAAACCTCGACACAGCACACAATGCAAACACCACCGTGCCGACACCAGTCGCACAAACGAAAAACGTGCTGCTCGCAGCGTCGTGCGCGAAAGAAACAAATCAGCCGCTGGATTGTCTTGACATGGCTTACTAAGCTGAAACTGGAACTGCTGTACGACCACTCTATCGAACCAGGCAGAAACGATGATGATGAGCGGGGATTTCCAGTAGCGCCACTTCGTGGGGCGGCAAGGAGGCTCCGTTCAAAACAAAAGTGACATTCAGCAAGTCGAACTATGTGCCGGTCAGAGTCTGTGCATGATGCCCTCGATCGAGTTGGCTCAAGGAGTGTCCGAAAAATTAGGCGAGGGGTTGCAAGGTGTCCGATCTTTCAGCAGTTGTTATACATTATGGTCTATGGGGAGAATGGCGGTGCCGCGAAGCAGACCGAATAATCGGGCATGTCCGAATTTTTGGAGTCCGGAAAATTGATCGGCGACTGTATATCAGTGCTGTTGACCAGTGTACCTTCTGTCAACAGACTACACACCGTGAGAAGGCTGCACACTTCAACGCACCGACCACACTAGGTCCTTTACCTAATATACCGATTATTTGAAAAATTCAATAGCAGATATTTGATTCAGGATATTCCATTTGTGAACTGACGAATTTGGAGGTTCACTATTCGATTCATTTTCGTATACAGTCGACTCTGATTACAACGGACCCTGATAATCAGACAAAAATATGTTCGTTTTATCCAAAGTTCGTAGTATCCGAAACACCTCACTTCCTAAACTGATGTGTAACAGCGATGTGTAACAACTTTTTTGCATAGAGCGAGTGACAAACATCTAAAGTAAGAAACAAACAAAAATAAGTTGCAGTATCACCCGAGAGGCAAAGCATCGATTGCGATAGCAAATGAGTAGACAGGTATGCGAAGTAAGCGTAGTAGTTTTATCGGCCATATAAAGTTGTAAACATTCGCATACTAACTAAATTAACAAGCATGGTGTCACGCAAGCACAAGTAAGCATGAACACATCTCGCTCGATGACCGCGGAAAGTTGCTGTCAAAAGGGAGTGAGGAAGCACGGTAGCAGAAGCGAGCGATTGACCTTCGTGCTGTCTCTCGCTTCAACACAAACTAAACGCCGAAAGCACAGCGCACATGAAGCTACCGGCACTGGGCGCCCTTTGTCCACATCGCAGATCGCTTTCAAGATATGGCGCCCGTACGGCCGCGCCATAAGCAGCAGCTGCCGGAGTAGACCCCCCACCCCATCTCTCTTGCCTCCGCCCCACCTTCCTCCCTCGTGCATGCAATATCGAGCCGTGATCGTCTACTGCCCCTTGCAAATCAGTTGTCAGCCCGTGTCGGCGTGGCAAAAGGCCATTTTATACACCCAACCATGAAAAAAATTGTCGCTAATTTCGTCCGCTGTAGCTGATAGTCCGCTGTAGCACGGCCCGATACAAGCGAACTTTGTGGCATTAATAAAATAGGTAGAGCAAAGTAAGGTTGAAATATGGTCCTTTGTGTCCGAAAGTCTGTTGTACACAGGTCCATTGTAACGAGCCTAGACTGTACTCGAAAAAACAAAATTAAATTATGGGGTTTAACATGCCAAAACCACTTTCTGATTATGAGGCACACTGTGGGGGACTCAGGAAATTTCGACCACCTGGGGTTCCTTAATGTGCACCTAAATCTCAGTACACGGATGTTTTCTAAACTGTATTAGAGTATTCTCGCGCACCCATAGTAATAATTGTTTCGCACCCATCATACTTGCCAAGTGTAATTCTTTTATGTAAAAAAAAATTTGTGGCAGAGTTTGTACAAGTCCGAAAATATGTGTCGGTACGTGTAAATGACATCTTGCTACTGTCTTGTTTGTCCAGGAATCCGATATGTCCCCATCAGACCGTAAGCGCAAGGTGCACCAGCTGATGCCGTCGCCCGAGCCGTCACCCGAGCATGGCTACATTGGCCAGCACTCGCAGGCGCTCGGTGGCCACTATGCCGACTCGTACTTCCGCTACAAGAAGATGAAGGTGGGCACTTAAGGCCCGCCCACCTCCCCCCCTCAAGCCCCGCGCCTCCTCTCTATCGCCCCCTCCAACAACGCCACCGGCCTCGGCACACCCGGCTGTGGCAAATGGCAGCTCTGCTGAGGAGTTCCATTTCGACCAGGAGACGACGAGCAAAATCTGAGCAACGCAAGTTAGTTTCGGTTCCGAATTTTATTTTATGATATTTTTCGGTTCCTGCGAGCATTGGTCCGATTTGCCTTGGGAAAGAAGAAAAACGAAGCAGCTTTAATCCAGGCTGTTCTCTGAGGGAACTTCCTTATCCTGTCTGTCGTTGAGACCCTGCCACTCTGTTCGCTTCTGCCTTAGTTGCTTGTCAATGGTGATGCATTGTCCAGATGGCAAGGCTTTCCACTCCGCGGCTGAGTTGTTGGTTTCTGTCTCGTCCACGCTTCTCTCATTTGCGTTCGTGCCCACACTTACGTTCCGTTTTTCAACATTAAGCTTGCCTTGTTGATACGCAGTAATCTTCTGATATTCACCGCGCACTTCGAGCACGCCTGTTGCCTCCGGCATTTCTCAGCAAGGCGGGAACTAGGGTGTGTTGGAGGGGGAACTGGGTTCGTAGCAGGGCAGGTCACGGTCCTAGCGGGTCTTGTGGTGGCGGGCAGGTCACCGGGAGGGGCGCGACGCACTGGTGTCGACGGAATTTGTTGTCGACGCCAATGACGACAGAACAAAGATGAAAACAATGCTCTTCCGCCTCCGGCTACCCCCCCTCCCCCTTTTTCTGCGAGCTCGCAGGCAACTCCCCATTTTCCTGCCGGAAGGAACTTTATATACACACATGCTAAAAACAAAAATGCATGGAGAGAGGCCACGCGCCGCAAGGCGCATTCAGCGTCATTGTAGTTGTCGCAAAGCATTTGCGTTGGAAAACTGACGCAACATGAGAAGAGACGTCATCGACGGGCGGATGCGCTTCCACCTGCCAGGCAGCATTTGCAGCCTGAAGGTAGCGATTTCCCATTTTTCGCAAAGAAAGCTTTGGGAGGGAAAGCGTGCCCTGTTGCCTAGCTTTTCCTGGCGTTCGTTGGGTGAGGTCTTGGGGGCTTTTGCTTTAATTGCTTGCCCCGAGAAGTCCCTCTCCCCCATTGCCCTTCTACGTCGCGTGGCTCTCTCACTTTAACCTGCTCCCGGCTCAGTGAAGCCCCGTCTCTGTCGACAACCCCTCAGTGTTATCTTAGTAGTGGCGAGCGCGTCACAATCTTGTGCGAGCGCCATAGAGGATTCTATTTATTTCTGTCGTCGAGGGGAGAGGGAGCTGGATTTAAACAAGAAATGAAAGGGTGAAGGTGGGACGAAGCGTGCAAAATGCACCGGCACGAGAGAACGTTGTGGAGAGCCTCCTTTTTCTGCAAAACTAGCCATCAAAGTGTTTTTTCTCACACGGAGAACAGGAGCGGCAGCGTTGGACGAACCTATGCAGATGACACTTCCAGAGGCAGTCCTGCCGTTTTCACGTCTTCTCTCTCTCGCTTTTCTTTTGGACTGTTAGGTTTCAGCGTGTCACATCGCCGAGGTACCGGGCGAAGACTGGCGCGTTGTCGTGCACACTCTTTTGTTCGTCGTATATAGAGCACCAACAGCGAGAGAGAGGGGGAATCGTTTTTGGAGTTTCCAGGTGAGGCGTTGTTGCAAAAACCTCTTTTTCCCTTGCGGACGCAACAGACCCCCGCTTTTCTGGCATTTTATGCACTGCTTTTTGCAGAAACCCTCAACATTGTAGCCTTGCAACCTGTAAGGAAGGAGAAATTGGCGGAGGTGATGCTCTCTCCTTTATTTTTTTTCTCTCTCTCACGCGCGCATGATGGTTCTGTTATTTTTTTTTCTTCGTACAAGAGTCGTAGCATAGAAGCATTTCGTCAGCGCGCGCATTTTTCCATTGGAGGGGTTGTTCCTCTCACCACCAAGAGCAGTTAGCGACACAAAAACAAGGCCGCAAAGCCAGGCCATTGCAGCGTATTTTGTCGGTGTTGTTGTTACTGTAGCTGGTCCCTTAACTGTCGTTTTTTGCATTTTGTTTGTTGTCTCACATAGAGGCTCTTGGATAACTGTTGCGTCCTTTCTTTACTGTTTTCGCAATTTCCAGGGGTCAACGTAGCAAGTTGTGCTCCTTTCTCATAAGCAACGTGTTTTCTCTTTTGCACCTCTTTCCCTTTCCTCACATTTGTAGAGACCCTAACTTTTGTTTGCGAGTTTATATTCTTCGTTAGTTTCTTTGTCATCGTGTTTTTTTTTTTTTTTTGTTCTTGTGGTGCGTACAAAAAGGGCGACGAGATAACGATGGATTGTGGTTCTGTTGCCGACGATTTACCGCGGCAGTGACAGTGGTTCCTTTATTTTCATGTTTTTGTGTTTGCTTGTGTGTGTGTGTCGTTTTTGCATCGTTTTGCCGCTGTGATGAGTTAACCGCGTGCGTGTGTGTGCAAGTGCTGTGTGCGTCTGCAGAGGCTCTGGTCACTACTCGTCTGTTGTTTGTAATGGAGCCCCGTATGTGTGTGTGTGTGCGTGTGTCAGCGTCGGAAGTAGTAGCTCTAGCAGGCAGACCGACAGGAAGGTGCGCGATGTAAGACACAGGATACCTCGCAGTGTGTCTGTTGTTCTGGGTTCTCACCCAGCCTCACCCCCTCCCACTCACTTGTTCTACTTTTTTTTTTTTCTTTGATCTTGTCTGACGCTGAATCTTCCAGTGTGCGTAGCATAGACCAAAATCAAATGTTTTTGAAATAATTTTTTTTTCACCCGTGCTTCCTATCTCTTGTCATTTCCCAAGTCGTGTGTGTGTCAGGTGCACTTCCTTACTTGATCATGGTCAGTCATTAGCAGTGGCACTGTGTTTTTAATATTGTTTTATGTGCCCTCTGTTACTTTTCTTTGCGTCCAGTGTCGCGAATGAAGCCTGGTGAATCATTACAGTGTGTTTTATCGTGTTCAGTGCTTTGATTTAAGTCTGCACATTCATACCTAGCGTTTTCTTTATTGTGGAAAGAAGAAGCCTTGGTCCTGAAAGCTGTTTTTCTCATTTTGTGTTGGCTGTTTTATCACATTTTCATTGTCGCAGTGCTCCTCGCTTCCTGTTTCTTCGTTTTGCTGTGTCTTGAGTTGCGCATGACAAGCAATGCATGCATTTGGTGCGTAATTAACCTGTAGCTATGCTGCTTTGGTTACCGTACTGTACATAATCCATTTATGCACCTCCTCCCCGGTTCGTTGTTCCTCGGGAACAGACAGCCGAGGGGGTGGGTCGTATCATCGAGACATGCTTTTTAGCAATGCCCATGTAATCTACGTTTCCTGCCTCGTCATCGACGCGGCCAAGTATTCCGTGTCTGGAAATAGGCAGCCCGCAGCAGTGTAGTAGCTCGCATAGCTCGTTTCACAATAACGGTTAGCACTGTATCTCTCTCTCTCGGCTCGTCTAGTAGCAGCACGCTTGTGGCTTTTTGGCGGATGACCTACCCCTCTTCCCCTACGAACCCTCCCTTTCCCTCGTGGTGTACATTTATGCTCTTGCTTTGTACATGCAGTAAGTACTTCCCTCCACCCCCACCCTTGTACTAACTGTTCAACGCTTGGTCCAATCAGGGTTTTTTAGTAGTGCCATACATGTGTAAAGTCGCACGCTACCAAGTATCGAGTTGCAGAAAAGTTCTTCATAAGTGCAGACGCATGTTGGTTGGTGTTTCACTCCCTCGCTAACATATTTACAGTGCCGTTGTTCCTTTCCGTGGCTTGTTAGGTACTTTCTTTTTCTTTTTCCGGTGCTCTCATATAACATGCAGTGTTGGAGTGCTGTGGTGGGCATCGATCTTCGAAACGAGCATACAAACTGCTTCAGTAACAAAATATTCTTCCAGAGGTGTGTTTATTGTTTTTCTTTGTAACTTTCTTACCTTTTCTCACCGCCGCTAGTCGTGTTTATCCCCCCTCCCCTTACCCTCCTCTGCTATTTGCAACGTATACTCATTTGTATCCATTCAGTGTATATAATTATCAGTCAATGTTACGTTTCAAGGAAATAAACAGTCCAGTACTCCCAAACTTGCGTCTCTCTTTTTCTTGCTCCCTGTGGTGCAGGCATTTTCTGTCCGTGTAACGTGAACTGTGGACTTGGTGCCTAACGTTGTATCTCTTTGTTAGGTTGATTACCGACACAAAAATTTTTTAGGCTCTTTTTTTTCTGTCTCCTTAATCAGTAGCTCTTGACCCAATAACCATGGGGAAAAGGCTTATTTGCTCCAGTGCGCAATGATTGTTTAATTCTATGCTCTTATTTTGCCACCAGTCTTGATTTCGAAACGCGTATGGCATAAGTAGCATGCTTGTAAACAGCAATGATCACGTGAGCATGCCATCCTGTGACAGCACGCTGGCACACACGGTCTACTATGGCATCTGCTTCTGTTTAGTCTGCGAGCTTGTGCGAAACCTGCGCAATACTACACCAACATAATGCTTTAGTGGACAGAAGTACACTACACAGTATGATCTCAGCATTGGAGAGTTTTAGCATGCCCACCAACTTCTTACCATGTGCAGTTTAGTGGATCACCAGAGGAGCGTCACAGGCACAACGCTGGTACTGACATTCCAGAGAGCATGGGATCACCAGAGAGGCGCATCACAGGCACAACGCTGGTACTGACATTTGGTGACGCAGTGTCTAACCAGAGAGCATACAACGTTAGTACTTCAACTCGCATATTATACCTAACTGCTGGTGCAAAGTGTTGGTAGCGACATAATTGTTAACCTGTACATTTACGAATTCCCTTCGAAGATGGCCCTGACGTGACAAAAAATAAGAATTTGAACACATTGTAGTGGGAAAAATTGTCCGAAGTTGTTGCCACCAGCTTTGCTACTGCGAGGCTTGGCTCCAGAAACCTCGTAGCCTAGAAGCAGGAAACAGTTTGCACGTATGCTTTGTCTGCACACACACATACGTACACTTTGAGATTAGTGCAAGATGCTCGATGCAAACTGCTAAAATGTCTTCTGAACTGCGAGACAAGCCAATGATGTTGCACATCACTGATATCGATCACCGAAACTTGTGATGTACTATTGTTTATTAATAGGACCTGCGCTGATGCACTTTCCGGTTCGTCACCTACACAAACTTCAAAATTAAATTCAAATGCATTCTAAGCTGCATTTCTATTGATACTTTACAGAGGATGTGCATGAGCTCGTAACAATAGAATCTACCAGATATTTCGAGTTAGGTTTTGTGTCGGTACCCCTTTAATGTTACTAACACATACAAAGAGGTTGAACTTAGCTATGAGGAACTCGTCATCTAGAAATGTATTAGCTAGTAGAAAATGAGTTTAACACAGTGAAGGCATCAAGGAGTACTGACACAAAATTTTGAAGTGGATATAATGTGCGATATCGATTTATGTGGTCGCACACACGTCATCTGCAAAATATCAGCTGCGAATATAGCTTAGAATAGATTTAAAATTTAAAGTATGTGCGCGCAGCCAACCGCAACACGCAGCACTTCATGAAATTGACGTCAAGGAAGGATTGTAAACAATGGAGAAAACGCTACGTCACGAATTTTCGTTGGCTGCTATGCTGCTTGCATTTGCTCTTTTTCTCAGTTGCTGCTTGTGGGATCCATGATGCTGCAACTGCAGAATTAAGCGGCAGTTTTTGCCGTGTTAAATACCGTGCAGGCCACGGTGTTCGAAGCCGATTTGTCGGTGTCTTACCATTGAACGTGACCGATGCGACGTCTTGAAGTTTGTCCTTGCTGTCGCTGGCCGCAATATCAGAGTCTGCTTTCTAGTGGGTCGAATCTAAAGTGATTCACCCCATCTAATACGGCGGCGGCTCCCGCCTGCAGGAAATCATCGCCGCTGGATGACGATGGTGGCGAGGACATCGCTAAGCACGCGCAGGCGTAGCAGACAGACTAGCAACACGAAGCTCGCGCGCCAGCATGCGCATCAGAGCGTACGTCAGTTTTTTTGCGATCACGTGCCCAGCCGTGTTGCAATCCTCTGGTCGATCTCACTGGTCGCTACAAACAAGACTCAAGAATGCACGAACAACACCAAAATGGCGGCGCTCTGGGTAACGGTGGAGAAATGGCATTCATGCCAAGTAGGGGTATTTTGAGCACTCGCTTGCTGCTGCTCGTTATAAACTTTATTTAAAATAGTTTCGCCATGAATGAGACGTCAATATTTACAGAAATGGTAGTTTATAAGACATGCTGCCCGAATATGTAGTTTTCGAAAAAATCAACTTTTTCGTGATTTTTTCGGTTTTCAAAAGGAGTGTCCCCCCTTAAGACTGGGTGGTACTCAGAGTAAGCTGCAGGATTGTGTGGGGCAGTTACACACAGACTTTTTTGGCATGAGCAGCAGCATGCTGCGCTCTCTACACAGGCTGATAGGCTAGCCACTACCTCCATAAGGCCAAGCAGGCTGGAGGGGCTGGCAGATTGGTTCAGAAGAGGATGATTCCATCAAGACAATTTTCAACTTATGCTAGCTGATCTTGACCCCACCGGTCAGAAAGGCCTTAGGATTCAGCTGGCACTGCTTCCCAGTGTCAAAAAAGCCTACCTCCATAGGCATAGGTGGAGCACTGAAAGAGTCGAGAGCTGGAGAAGGCTGTCTTTCTAGCAGTTTTTGTGAAATATTCCATGTACCAAGCCATACATTTGCAGCAGGGCTCTAGGAAGTGGAGGACGGTCAGGTCAGCAAGGCCATACTAACATCTTCCATCAACCAGAAATACCAGCACCAGTAAATTGCATCGATCTAGTTTACACCTGAAAACTATGCACATCCTCTTATGAGAATTTTTTTTAGATTCTACCTACATTGCCTTGTCTCTTTTTTTTAAATATTGCACACAATCCAGAGTAGGCTGCATGCAGACTGCTGCAGTCATGGCACTTTGTGAATGCATGCGCACAAGTTTCCAATTTATGTTGATGTTATCAGCACTTTGCACATTGAGTTTCCAAAGACAGGAATGTGAGCTATGCCCATATCACTGGCTTTTGAAAAATCTACTTCAGTTCAGAATGAATAGCCTGACTGGACAGCTGACTCATGCAAACACATTCGGTTAAGGTGAGGACTAGATTGTTGTGTTTATCTCCATTGCTGGTATTTTTTGTTATGCACCCAACTGCAGCCACCACTTGGTCAAGCAATGCATCTAGAATGACTCATTTAACAAATCTTTTTAACTAGGTTATAGAAAACGAATACAAAAATGTGAGGACCACACTAAGATTGCATGTGCCATTATCTATGTCATTTTTTCCAAATATTTGAACATAAGTCATTGTCTCTTTTATATTATCTGGGGGAAGAAACGACACTGAAAGGGTTAAGGATGCATAAAAATTAAAGGGCCTTCAATCCATAAGAACAATGTTTTATTATAAAGCAATTTGCAAGGTTCTCAAAGGTATGCACGGATCTTCACGAGCAAAGAAAATTTCATACCAGTGCATTTAGTATCACAGAAACCAGTTGAATCATAGTAGGAATAAAAAAAGTACATAGTAATTGCGTAATTTCAATTCCTGAGAAAACGTTGTTCTAACTGCATTCCATAGCAATAATAAATAGCCACTCAAATTCTCTTGAAGTGTTCAGCGCAATAAATGCAAATGAATTGAAATGTTACATGCTATTAGTGCAAGTATTGAAATATCAATAATTAACAAAACCCAATCCCAAATATTATTTAGTGCACTGAAACGAACTCACACAACTGATTTAGTAAAGAGCAGTTAAATGCTTCAATGCAGAAAGTGGTTGTCTGCAACAAAGAGCTAAAACTTCATAATGAAAAGTGAAGACTTCCAATGTTTCATCCTAGTATAGAACTACAGGTCTACACATATGCTGAGATTCCATGAAAAAACTAAGGAAAACATGAAAAGTAAGAAGGAACAATGGAGTCCACACAACTCTGTGCTGCTGCACCGCACGTGTCAGGTGCACTTGTGGTGGCGAGGTGCCTATTGAGGTGGCTTTTATGTCCAAAGGTTTGATGGTAGAAATGACACTGAAACGGCCTCTCGCTTATGTGGGTTGTGCATGTGTCAGTTCAGTGCGAAGTTCTGCAAGTAACTCTGAGGACATGAAGAGCCCTGACATGCTGTCTCCCTGAGTGGATACACAGGCGATCCTTCACTACAGACTGTGCACGAGCAGGTGTCAGTACAGTGCAGACTTCCACGACAAGTTCTCAGGACATGAAGGACCCTGAAACAGCCTCTCACATTAGTGGAAGTGCAGTGCAAACTTCCATGAGTACATCCGAGTACATGAAGAGCACTGACGTGGCCTTTTGCTGAGTGGATGGAAACATAGTCCTTCAGTAAGGACTTTTGAGGATTGCTGAGGGCATGCAGGGCACTGAAATGGCCGCCTGCCTGTGTGGATGCGTGGCTGTTGGTTTAATGCAGACTTCCACAAGTTCTTAGGACATGAACAGCTCTGAAACAGGCTCTCACATTAGTGGAAGTGCAGGTGAACATTCAATGTTGACTTTTGTGAGAAGCTTTGAGGGCATAAAGGGCACTGAAATAGCTTCTCTCCTGTGTGGGTTTGCAGGTGTTGGTTCAGAGCATTCTTCTGTGAGAAGCTCAGAGGGCACGATGGGCATTGAAATGGCTTCTCACCTGTGTGGGTGCACAGGTGCTGGTTCAGAGTATGTTTCTGTGAGAAGCTCTGAGGGCACGATGGGCATTGAAATGGCTTTTCACCTGTGTGGGTGCGCAGGTGCCTCTTCAGATTGTGTTTCTGTGAGAAGCTTTGAGGGCACGATGGGCATTGAAATGGCTTCTCACCTGTGTGGGTGCACAGATGCTTGTTCAGATTACTCTTTTGTGAAAATCTCTGAGGGCACGCAGGGCACTGAAATGGCTTCTTTCCTGTATGGGTGTGCAGGTGTGTGTTCAGAGTACTCTTTAGTGAGAAGCTCTGAGGGCATGAAGGGCATTGAAATGGCTTCTCGCCTGTATGGGTGCGCAGGTGTCGGTTCAGAGTACTTTTCTGTGAGAAGCTCTGAGGGCACGATGGGCATTGAAATGGCTTTTCACCTGTGTGGGTGCGCAGGTGTGTGTTCAGAGCATATTTCTGTGAGAAGCTCTGAGGGCACAATGGGCATTGAAATGGCTTCTCACCTGAGTGGGTGCACAGATGCTGGTTCAGATAACTCTTTTGTGATAATCTCTGAGGGCATGAAGGGCATTGAAATGGCTTCTCGCCTGTGTGGGTGCGCAGATGCCGGTTCAGATTACTCTTTCGTGAAAATCTCTGAGGGCACGCAGGGCAATGCAATGGCTTCTCACCTGTGTGGGTGCGCAGATGCTTGTTCAGATTACTCTTTTGTGAAAATCTCTGAGGGCACGCAGGGCACTGAAATGGCTTCTCGCCTGTATGGGTGCGCAGGTGTTGGTTCAGAGCATTTTTCTGTGAAAAGCTCTGAGGGCATGATGGGCATTGAAATGGCTTCTCACCTGTGTGGGTGCGCAGGTGTCTGTTCAGAGCATGTTTCTGTGAGAAGCTCTGAGAGCACGATGGGCATTGAAATGGCTTCTCACCTGTGTGGGTGCGCAGATGCTGGTTCAGATAACTCTTTCGTGATAATCTCTGAGGGCATGAAGGGCATTGAAATGGCTTCTCGCCTGTGTGGGTGCGCAGATGCTGGTTCAGATTACTCTTTTGTAAAAATCTCTGAGGGCACGCAGGGCAATGCAATGGCTTCTCACCTGTATGGGTGTGCAGGTGCCGGTTCAGAGTACTCTTTTGTGAGAAGCTCTGAGGGCACAAAGGGCATTGAAGTGACCTCTGGCTAGTGTGGGTGCACAGGTGTTGATTGAGATTACTCTTTCGTGGGAATCTTCGAGGGCACGAAGGGCACTGAAATGGCTTCTCTCCTGTGTGAATGTGCAGGTGTTCCTTCAATGTAGACTTCACTGTGAAGCTCCTAGCGCATAAATGGCAATGAAATGGCATTTTACCTATGTGGATGCACAGGTGTTGCTTTAGAATAACTTCTTGTGAGAAGCTCTGAGAGCGTGAACGGCACTTAAATGGCCTTTTGGCTGTGTGAGTGTGCAGGTGTTGCTTCAGCTTGAACGTTCGCGACAAGCTCCGAGGGCACAAATGGAATTCAAACACGTGGCCTCCATGGATCCTGGCGAGCACTTCAGATCACAGTTTATCCATCCAGACGCAGGAGTTACAGCGGTAGTGGTATCCTTCGTGAAACTGCACCATCTGCATTTGCTGGACAGCTGAAATGCTTCAATGCTGCACCAAGAAAACAAGACAAGTTACCCAAGTAATGCTTTTCACTTAAAAATAAAAATGTAATTATAAAATGCCAAAGAACTGAAATTGCATAGATAGTAGTGGTAAAGATCAGCCTTTCCTTCATTCAATGTCTTGGTAGTGATTTCAGATCAAATCAAAGCACAGCAGGTCAACCATTTTGATTTGGAAAATATAAATATAGTTTTATGATTCCTCAATGGCCAAGTTTATAAAATTTGCAAAAATTTTACTAAAAACATTTTAACTGTAAGATATAGTGAGAAGACTAGGAGCATGGTATTAGTGCAAGCTGCCATTGCAGTCAAGTGCAACAGCCCAAACATTCAGTAATGCCATCATGGGCCTGATCACCAAATTACGAACAGCAGCACTTCAACCCGAACTAGGTTTCATGGTATTGTCTGTTGTGGTAGATAGTTACATTTCTGAAATTTATTTATAAATGCTGCCGACTCACTTGAGTCCAGGGAGGAATGAATATACATAAAATGTAATCAAGGGACAAAAAACACAAACATTGGAAAACAATATTATAGCCAAACAATACAAATCACAAATATGACAACATGTCTACTTTCAACAACACACTTAGGCTATTCATTCCATTCTTTGTCTTAGAAAAAAATTACTATTTATAAGCATTATTCACAGCACATAGGTCCTGTATCTTTCTACTGTGGTACTGACGAATGCTGGCTAAAGGAGGACACAGGTGAAATTATTTCATAATGCTGGACTCTGTTGTACACTAAATGCAAGAGTTGTAGCCTGTCTAGCACGTCTTCCCTGTAACTATTCAAGATGGAGAGTACTCAGCATCTGAGACACACTATCAGTTTTTCTTCAGGAATTGCAGATGAACCTAACTTCTATTTGCTGTAATAATTCTAATTGAACAATATTTTATGGGCATATTGATCCCGCAAAGCTTATGCATATTCATAGCTAGGTCTGACAGCATAGCAAACGCCCCTATACATTTACCTGTATAGGGGCTCTTTTGAAATTGCAACAAAGGTCCATAAACTTCTGAGAGCGCTCGTGCAAATGTTTTCAATATGCTCGTCCCACTAATGTGTTGTTAGAATTACCTCGAGGTACTAATAGGTAGAAACATTGTTAGGTGTTGTTGCCAACAAAATAGGTGTAAAGGTGTCTCCTTGCTGCTTATCTTCATAGCATAGCACTAATTAATGTTCAAGATCATTTCCTACCCTTCACACCAGTGGCAAATCTTATCAATGTTATTGCTGAGCTTAGTTTCATAAGCTTGTGATTTAACTACTGTGCACAATACATCCAACCATATTTGCTATGTCATTGACTATTAGGAACAGAGAAGGTCCCAGGAATAACCCTTATCCTATGCTACATCTGACGTGAAAGGAAATGCCTCAAATACGATTGCCGACTTTGACGTACTGAACACCGTTTTCAATATAGGCTCTGATAAAATGCACAGATTTGATGTCTATTTGACTGCATAAAGGTTACATGGAGCTTTATGTTCAGGCACCCAATCAAAAGCATTGGCAAAATCTAAAAAATACTGCCTCTGTTTGTTCTCTGTTATTAACTGCTAAGTTGTTATATGAGGCAATAAGCTGAATGACAGTAAAAGCCTTCCATAAAACCATGCTGGACTCCAAATAGCATGTTGTCTTCATCTAGGTATTGTTTAGAGTGCCAACAGATCACATGCTCTAACCTATTGCTGCAAATTTGGGCCAGTGAGACAGGAGAATGATTTTGCACGTTTAGGGAATGCACCCACAGTGTTGGAAGAAGGTGTATTTGGTAATGAATGGGTGGGCACACAATATGCTGTATGGCCAACAATCGTATACACTTGGTGAATACTTGACCGGCAGTTTCACGGAAGATATGTTCTTGCTCAAGAACAAGAGCCAAGCCAATAAATGTTCCACAGTGGCCTGCAGCAGCATTCATTCAATGATGCTGCACACATCTCTCCCAATGGCACTGACTGTTCTTACGATGAGTCACTTATTGCTTGCAAAACCCATCCGTTCACTACAACATTGAATTGAAATCATGAAGCAGTTCTTTAGGGCACCAGTTGGAGTGCTAGAGTATAGTCGAGGCAGTGGAGCACAGTTTATGCTGTGTTGACGAGAAAACGCAAAGTACCTTGTGCAGTGAGGGAACAGCCGTTTGACCTTCTGGCGCAGATCTTAGCACCAGCAAGAAGCTGATTTTGCACAGCAACTAGCCCTTCTGGCACAGTGTCAAACCTACGTCAATCTTTCTTTCTTTCATTTAGATTATTCAAGACAAATTCAGCACAGTCATATAGTGTAATTTTAACTGAAATAGGCAATTAATATAGCTGACACCTGTTTATGCGCATAAATAAGGCATTCAGGATAAATAGAACCCAACTTTTAAAATAATGGTCACCCCTTTGCATACATCATGGTATAAGGCAGTTTATTTATGGCATTGCTCAGCACTTATTATCAATTGAAAAATTTCGTCGTCAGGAGGTACTGACAATATTAACTATAAATTACTAAAGAATACTGTCTCTGAGCAGGTTTTTATTCCATATTTTTCATCAAGCTTTAATGTCTAGTCAGATTCCACAAGATTTGCAACCGCCAGTCATGGCTTTTGACAAAAACGACGTTCACCAACAAGACGTAAGATACGAATTAGTGGGGGCTAACCTAACGTTCAGTCATACTGGTTTTACCGGCCATATCTTTTGCAGAGTAATCACGGTCCCCTTTAACCTTATATCTCTGCCTGTTTCATTTTTGGTGGAGGTGCTGGGTATTGCAAAAGACGGAACTCCGAAGTGGGCTTGTCCTCAGCCGACCTACCATGCTGACAGACGACCAGGCCTTGCGAGCATCACTGTCAGGTCCCATCGGTTATGTGCCGCGACGCGTTCGTATATGCCAAACCATTCTTCGATGTTGACTTTGTCAGTGCCGTTACTAGAGAAGGTGCCAGGGTCACGCGGATGGGTCAAGACGACTGACAGTTTTTCGCTAGAATAGCAGCTTGGGCTTGTTGGTTTTCTATCCTGCTGTCAACAGCGCAAAATGTAGACAAGAGACGAGACAAGAAGACACCACAAGCGCTGTGGTGTCTTCTTGTCTCGTCTCTTGTCAACATTTTGCGCTGTTGACAGCAGGATGGAAAACCAACAAGCCCAAGCTGCTATTCTAGCGAAATACATTTCTAGTACCTTGGGCCCTTTTCAACAGCGCTTGTGATGTCTTCTTGTCTCGTCTCTTGTTTTCATTTTGCGCTGTTAACAGCAGGACTGACGGTTGAAGGTGTCGCGAACGCTGATGGCCCAGGTGTGCCGGGTGCTGATGCCAAGCACGGCAAAAATTTTGGGAATTTGAGAGCATGGGAATTTTGACAGAAGAGCACAGTTTAGAAAAACTCAATGCTTTTATGAGTCCTTCAACTGTTTCAAAGCAAAGTTGGATTTGACAGTGGTCGCTATGAGGTAGTCTTCTAATGGAAAGAAGATTGTGAGTAGCTAGACAGCAATCAAAGAGAAGCTTTAAAGGGAGTTTAATAGGGATTTCACAGCAGAATATTGCTCAACCATTAAAATTTATATGAGGACATGCCTTGCTGAATGTAGACTGGAAAGAAGTGGTGAGCCATGTCTTGTATTCATTACATTCCACATCACGCTGTCGTACGTAGTGAGTCAACAACTACAAGAGTGTAGATAATCTTCGAAGAGTCAGCATATGGACCTCACTTGTGTCACCGAACAAATGCTTAGAAAAAGGACATAATCTTCGGACTGACTTTGTTGCTCCTCTCATATGTTTTTGGATTAATCAAACTGCTTTGACTGCCGTTACTTAAAAAAAGATTTTGGCAGATCGAACCATAGCTTGGTATCTATGAAAGTTATAGCTTGTGCATTACAAGAGACGACGGCAAATTTTAGTGACGTACTCCTCAACCACCATAACAGACCTTACACAGAAAGCAGTACACTTATACAGCATAAAGACTTCCTCAATCATAAGACATAAAGAGCTTAACCTTGACTTTGCAGAAACGTGCCAAAGCATAACAGTATAACGAGATATGCAGCAAATTTCTTGTTGCTCCAAAAATGGCTTATACCTACTACAGGATATTGGCCAGCAAGTACACAGCTTTACAAGTGTTATTAGGACTGTTTAAAAAAACTTGCCACAATAGAGAGTAATTTCAGACACGACTGCATCCTGTAACTTTTTCCTTCATCGCCATCAGGAAGATATGCGCACTGATGTTTTATAAAGTGTTGCTGTGTGACACGCAAATGCTGACTTGCATGAGTTCATTGCTCCCTTTGGGGGCAATGAACCCATGGTTTGGGGAATTACCCATGGTTTAACGGGTAGAACATCAAGCTTCTGTTGCTGGGGGCACAGTTTTAATCTAACCAACGAAGTATCCCGGCCACGGCGGCCGCATTTCGGTGGGGGCGAAATGCGAAAACACCCGTGTACTTAGATTTAGGTGCACGTTAAAGAACCCCAGGTGGTCAAAATTTCTGGAGTCCTCCACTACGGCGTGCCTCATAATCAGAAAGTGGTTTTGGCGCGTAAAACCCCATAATTTAATTTTTTTTTCTAACCAACGAACGTTCTTGTTCATTTTATTTCTAGTGACAACGAGACATCGAGTGAGCCAAGCTGACCATAAATGGCCGGAAGCTTACAAACTGCAAAGTGTGGGGAAGAGGCAAAGAAAGCTATCACTTTAAAAGCCTTGCTACAATTGAATATCAAGAAAGAAGAAAGAGATACTGTGCAGTGAGCTGAGAATAATCGGACAGCTCTTTGGGACTGCAAAAAGCCTATTCATGCTAAATGTCGTTCTGCGGCAACACATGATATCTTTGCAAGGCCTACTATAAGCGACAGCCAGGCTGTTAGCTCAATCTTTCTATGTACTTGGCCTCCGCATTAGACCAGCAACCAAGGGAGAAGCACAACAACTCTACAGAGAAGTTAACGCCCTGACTGAGTCTATGGTTATACCGCTGAGGAAATAGCCATCGCAGTCTCACCATGAGCCAATTGCTGCAGCCGATGAAACCGCCATTCCTGCTCGAAATAATATGGGACCCTGTGACAAAAGTTTTGACAATTGCCTCAACATCTGCACTTAGGTTTTCTCCAGACAGAACACAAACTATGCAAGAGGTCTGTTCTGTAGACCGTATCAAGAATATTTGACCCCCTTGGTATGACAGAACATTTCAGTATTTAAGCGAAGCTACTGTTTTAAGAGCTGTGACAATGAAAGACTGGTTGAGACAGCGAGCCGCGACAACTGTAGAAAGGGGGAGAACTGTAGAAAGTGGGGAAAGTGGTGCTCAGAGCTCCTTTGTATTCGTGCCCAGGCTGTCCCTTGTTGGGTGAATGCTGAGCCAGAAAATCAAACTGTTCAAGTGCACATGTTTTGTAATACAAGCTAGAAAGCTTATGGAGCCTGCACATATTTTTCAGGTATTTTGAACATGAGCGCATATCTGCAGATTGTGTAATCGCCAAATCAAGAGTACCAAATATAAAGAAGATCCTGCCACCGAGACTGCAACTTTCTTGGTACATTGCTGGGAGCCAGGTTGGTGAAATTCATGATTAGCTCCCTCAAGGCATAATAAAGGTCTAACCTTTTTGAACCAATTCTACAGTCACGCTGCATTGCAAAAGAGGATCACCATTCCAATGGCAGCATTTCGTTGGCCAGCAGAGTGTCAGAAATTCAATGCAACTCTCACAAATCAAGTGCATTGTTCAACAGCACTGCTCTCAAAGGAGGTTTGAGTGGAAGCTTATAGCAGAAATGGCAGCATGGTAGGGAGGCTTTTGGGAGAGGATGTTAAGAACGGCAGTTCCAGCCTCCAGCAGGTTCTCAGCAAGGTGAAGCTGGTGCTTCAAGAATTTGGGATAGCGTATAAGGTAAAGGCAGTAATGAAACGCAGGCCTCTCACTTAAATGTCCTCGTCACCAGAGAAAATGTAAGTAGCTACACCAGCCCATTTTTCTAATGGTAAGCGACTCAAAAGGCTTTCTCTATCAGAAAGAAGAGACGGACATTTCAGTTCCAAAATCCACAGTGACGAGAAGATGCTGTCATGGCACAGTTTGTTGAGCAATTTTGGAAAACATGGCAGAGAGAGCAGCTACTGAGCCGCCATCCTGCACACCATGCAAGTGTTCAAGCTCAAGCTTCGAACAATATAAATGATGGAGCTTGCGCTTGTTTATCAAGATGAAGCATGACTGCTATGAAAGACTGGGCAGACTGCAGAGGTACATTGATGACATGATCAGAACATAAAAATCTGTTGAACTAATCTTTCAAGCAACTCAGTAACACACAGACCTGTCAAGCATTTTCTTTAATTGGGCTTTTATAGAATCAGCAGACACAAACTACACGCCTTTCAGGGGCAGAGGATAGTGAAGAGTTTTGTTGCTTCTTGCGCAAGCATAACCATCAGCCCTAAGAAAACTAAGAACAGGGACAGCGTCCGCCATGAACTCTCTCACAGTACTATGGTTGATTTACTTGAAAATTTGTCCTAGCAATGGCCATGATCATATTTCGTACCCTCTCCATTTCAAGAATGACAGAATATCTGATTGAATTAAAGAATGACCATACTTAAGAACAGCAAGTCTGCAGAACTAATTGCACAAAAGGTGTCACGGATGCTACTCAAGCTACAAAAGGCCTGCCTAAAGGTGTACCTGAAATCAGTGTAGAGAACATGCAGATGGAATGAGCCACTGCTTTTTACTAAAACAATACTTTAGCTTCTTCACTCAGCTTTTCTAAAGCTTATATTTTGACTGCCCCATTATAGGCCTTACGCTAACCTTGAGTCAAAAGGATATCAGCACCATACAGTCAAAAGGAGGGCAAGTAGAGCTCTACAATCATTGTCATTACATGCTGATGAGAAGAACTTAATTTAGTACGACTTCCACAACTGGGAAAGCTACATGCTTGACTATGAAGATACAGACGCCAGCTCTATCCAATACACAAATGTTGAGTGGACGTTGGACAGTCATGGCAGCTGCTGGCACCATCCTGCTCTCCAAGGTAAGTATTCTCCACTGATGTATGAGCAGAGTGGCTGAGAGGCACAATCCTGGACTGCCAATCTGTTGACTGTGAATTAATGTCCTTCCAGCAGAATGAGAACATTTCGTTCTTTGTAGTTTCCTTGTAAAGGATTTTGGGATAATAGTGGTGGGCACCACTAAAGGGAGGCACCACTAAGGAAGGCACCACTAAAGATCAAAACAAGCAGGGGAGTTCTATATCTCCTTGCATGTTAACATTTTGTACAGGGCACCCTGCTGAAGATGAATTTTCACACACGTCACTAGAGAAATAAACTCCACTGCAAGCTGCAGAACTGCTCCACCGTAGTTGCAGCAATGAAGGCACGAGATCAGAAAATAATTTTAGTACTTCCTTCAAAATTATAACTGAAATAGCTGATGAATAAGTGCCGCAACAAGTGCCATTGGATGACAATACAGTACCTCGGTAAAGTGAGGTCGGTAAGATCGGCACTTTGTTAGACAAAAATTTAGCTAAATTGAAATTCAACCTTTTCGCTAAGTACTGTAGCCAACCGATTCTTTTTTATTCACAAGGGGCGTAACGATTAAACTTGACTCCGTTTCACCATTTTCCCTAACGTACATCAGCGTGCCATCATCTTGCATAATAGTTTTTTCTTTCCTTTACATTATATTTGCAGTAAAATCGTCTGATCGGTTTCACATTATTTCTCTGGGAATTTGTCGTTTTCATCAGCGTATCGAGGGCAGCTTCTCTGAACTTCAATCATGGAGAGCGACCTCTGTGGTATCCCGAAACGAGCGGTGAAGTCCTTTATATCGCGCCGATCGTGATCGCTTACACGATGCTAACTGGCCTTACTCACAGGCGAGAGGGTGTTGCATTTAGTCAAGGCGTACTACCGCATCTACCGGTACTCACGCTTGTCATTTTGCACACGAGGTAGGGAGCATTGGTCCAACATTGGTCTTCGAAACGGCAGATACAACCAGCAGCACACACCAAATCCGGTATCTACACGCGCGGATTCGGCGCAATTGGTGCCGATGTTGATGGACTAAACGTGTAGAGAGGTGACGTCGAAAACACGCGGCGTTTAAATCACTGTACAGGTCACCTTATGCTTTGTCATTTAAAAACGCATACCTGATGACTTTATGAAGTTTAAAGAAAGCACTTGCTAAGTGCGTGACTTGTGTAAATAACGATTTACGCATTCATGCAATAAAGGATGACGTGAATTTCGGTTTCGAATCCCTGTTTTTTTTTTTTTTTTATGCGTAGTAGCTTCGTACAGTTTAGGTTTGACATGCGATCGCGCGTCATCCGTGCCTTTTGTGCATGCTTTTGTGCCACCCAAGCCCCAAAGTGCTCTGGCATATACCTTCACATGCAACTAAACGAATGTGTCTTCTTGTTCAGAACATCACGCGAGTAGGCAGCTCTTGTGATGCATCACAATCGTTTGAGAAGCGTCACAGTAGAGCATTTCTTTTTTTTTTTTTACACACGTAGCGGTGTTTTTATTTGGAGGTTTCACTTCACTAGGAAATTGCTGGACAGGTGAACCAGCGCACCGGAATTGTATTGGCGAATCCACAAGCAAGTCATAGAATCTGTTTAATTGTTGCACTTTGAACAATCATGCTTCTACTAAGGCCACAGCAGAAAAACAGCCTGATGCCGAGTACTTCTGTGCCACGAAGCAATCAAGAGGCTAGTGCCTAATACGGACGAAATCGAGTGCATCAACCCACATATTAATAGCGTAGGCGTTCTATGAACTGTGCAATATTTTCAACACTTCCGTGCCTGCCATTTTATGTGACATATCTTTTCTGGTCACAGATGTGTGCAGCGACTCTATTTGCATGATCGACTCCGGGCCCCGTTAACTTGCACTTGATGCTGAGTCTTTTACATGTATCCATAAACTGCAGATATGCACATCAGATGCCTACGAGCATATGCAAAATTCAATTATTTTAGACAACACGCACATATGCAATATTGACATACTCTCAAATGCCACCAGCAGCTGGGACACATCTTTGTTGAGGATACTCGCAGGTAAAATAAGTAGATTTTGTTTTTATCGCGCACCGATTATTTTGCTGTATAAGCAAGAGGACCCACCACGTTAGTGTAACATATGTTGTACATCGCACTAATATGTGCTTTAATTTACCAAGCGAGATGAGTTACCTTTATGGCTCATTTAGTCAAATCACACTGCAAGCTGCATTCATCAATCTTTTATAGGATTTTGCAAATGTTTAATGAAACATGTTTCCCTGTTATGCAGATATGCAGTGGCAAGCCCTTATGTGCGTTCTACAGGTAAAATTTAAACTTTAAATTAAGGAAGACATTTCTAGTCAGAAACAACCAGCAAAAATGGTGAATGCATAGTATGAGAAGCCCAAGGTACAGAAATTATGAGAAGTGTCGAATGATTTTAAAGAAAGAATGGTATTTGAAAATGCAAGACTCTTTAGTGGAGGTCAAGCAAGTCAATATAGGTAGAATACGCTGCAAGATTATGCGAGTGATAGCATGGCAAACAATGGGTCAGGAAAAGCGTTGTTTTTCTGCAAAACAAAAGCTGATAATTGTCATTACATGAGTCACTTTAGCATCCTGAGACTGCTGCTTGATAAATTCAGAAACAAACCAAAAAAGAAGCCATGCAAAAAAAAAAATTAATGACGCTCTCTCCACACTAGGATAAATAAAAAGAAACGGTCCTCATCTAATGTGGACATATCCGACACCTTGTGAAACACGAAAGGAAAAAATCAGGTTCGAGCTATGGCACTTGCCGCATATATGTGGAGGGTCTTGCACCAATAGTGATAGTTACCAGTGCATTTAGAATTTGAAAGCATTCATGCAGACAAGGATGAGTCTATGTTTTTGGCTACCACTTCAAGTGCCTCCACCAAGTGTTACAATGCTGCACGCAGCCATACTAAGGATCTCACGGCAACACCTGCAGGTAAAAAGCAAAAGCAGTCAAAGCGCTGGTGCATTCTGGACACTATCTTTGAAAACTTTTAGACAAGAACAGTGCACGAAGCAGACATAAGAACTGCATTTATTTCCATAATTCCCCACTTGAACGGCCTTTTAGTTTTGCTTAGACAATGCCTACGCCTAGCCACAGCAGCTCCCTCATGCAGACTCCGCAAGCCACGAGGCCGTGGAGGCAAATGCAGGTAAGAGGCAATTAAGAAGCAATAGCACTGGTATCGACATTCATCTAATTTCTTTCTTTTTCTTACGTTTAGGCAGCCAGCACAGTTGGAACGGCCACCTTGACTGCGGGTGTGTCACCCTAGTCGCCAAGGAAGTATTTGAGGAATTGCGACACGCAATGCGAACAGCCACTTCTCCATGTAAACGATACTCGTTCTCCAGGATGACTCCTATACACCTCACCACGCCAGCTCACGTGTGCAGACTCCAACAACAAAGATGCCGCGGCGGCACGTGTAGGTCAGATGCAAGAAGCAGTGGCACTGGTATTGACATTTACCCGATTTCTTTCTTTTTCTTACGCTGAGGCAGCCAGTAAACCTCAAACATCCATAATGGGAACAGCGCGAACAAGATGATGATGGAGTGAAAGGACAAGGGACGAGCGCTGTCCTGTGTCCTTTCACTCCGTTCACTCGTTCGCGCTGTTCCCATTATGAATGTATACCAGCTCGCCCAACTTTCCACTTTAATATCGAACAGCCACCTTGACTGCGGGTGTGTCAGAAGATTCCTGTTGTACATATGCTCATAATAAACTTCAGTAAACTTGAACATGATAATAAACTTGAAGGAAAATGGGACATTGATGCGTTGCTTTTTTGAACATTTAATGTACACATATACAATATATGTCATACTTTGCATTGCTACAGAGCGTATTTTGAAGCTTCCCTCTATTGGCGGCGAGGAGTTACGGAGTCGCCATCTATCGGAAGCGCCTCGCTCGCGTAGTATGAGGGATCACGTGGCGCGCTCCTCATAGTTTTTGCTGTCAGCGCTCACTGAAAACACCACGCGCGAGCTCTCCCGGACATTTCTGTAAGTACTTTCGAAACGAGAGACGTTTCTTAGTGTCTAAATAATAATCTTGGGCAAACTGAAAGCATACAATCGTTTACAGACGCGGTCCCTTTACCGAATATATATATATATATATATATATATATATATATATATATATATATATATATATATATATTATATATATATATATATATATATATATATATATATATATATATATATATATATATATATATACGTACAGTACAGTGAACGCCACTGCGCGCGGTCGCCGCGATGGAGTCTCCCGAACCGGCTTCTTGCGTGAAAGGTAGGTAAACGCCGAGAGCAAACTATGTGAATTATGTTCTTATAGTGTTTGTATAAAACTAAATGGAGCGTAATAGAACGAAGCCTCAATGCAGCGACCGCGCAGATTCGCAGCGACCGACTGCGCGTCTGCATGCTTGTCCGCGCCCTGTTTCGCTTTCCCCGCGCGCGCGTTTTCTCACCGTGCCATGAGCTTTAGGCCGCAGAATATGACCATAACCATTGTTGCGTGGGCGCTATCAGAGCTGTTCAAAAATAATTTAATTGTAGAGACTTCGACGTCTACGGGGACTGTGATGTGCCATCGCGACGATTCAATCTTTTTTTTTTCTTCTAAATTATTTGACCTTTCAATATTATTTCTCGAGTTACGTCGCACTGTATGTTTATCGGTGTTCTCAGCGTGCAATTTCCCGCTGCTCCTTTTTTGTAATCCAGTGCATTAATTCATAACACAAACATGACCATATGCCATGCTTTTTTTAAATGTGCTTCTTACCGCTGCCTTTCCACTCCACTGAACTTGCCAGTATCTATAGCATCGACAAGTTCATAGACCAAATCATGACATTAGTCGGGCAGCGGACTCGGGCGAGCGTCTCAGTGCGCGTTTTCCGAACATCGCAGACCTGGCGCCGTAGCAGAAATCTTCCTCGCGTCTGTGCTTGTTGCATACCCGAGTTGTAGCCGATGACTGTTTGCCGGTTTTATGTTTCGCGAGCCAAGCTTCACGCAGCTTCTTGTCCTGTGGCTACGTATGAATAAGGCTGACACCGGGCTCCGTTGCGTACGTCCGGCGCTGCGGCACCGAGCAGTAGCTTACCAAGTTGCGTGCCTTCAAAGGCAGCCACTACCTATTGTAGTGCTTTCAAGCGTTGTAAAGGAGACACTCGAAGCGGGAAAATCTCGCCACTAAATGAGGACCGCAGCGTACGAGGGAATTTAAACTCTCGTTTTTATCTCGCTTCGGCGCTCCCGAAGCAGCCGACGCGGCGGCTATGTCCACGTGATCCCTCCTAGCACGTCACGCCGACGGTGGCGCTAGCTTTTCCAGTGGTGGAGCTCGCGCTAATATTTTTCACCTTTAATTACGTATGCGTTGTGGGGCCCTCAATGCAGTTCATGTTGTAGCAACTGCTTTGCCTGTGTATTGCACATTGGATTAAGCTTGTGATATACACATGTGCAAATGGCCTATAGTTCTCTCACATATAGAAAATAAGGTTCTATGTAGTTTTCAGTGTTACAATAAAAAATAAAAGGAAACAACCCCATCGTGGAATTGTGTTTCTAAGAGTAATTCCTATGACAGTTGTTGACAACTTGAAGTGGTCAATCCGTCATGGGAAGGAATTGTATGTATACATATAGAAAAAAGAGGGGTATGTTTGTGTGTTTGTAGGGGGGAGGGGTTATAGGATTAGGGTGGTACGAAAACAACGTACCAACACCGTCCTCTACACTTATTCCTATAAGGTACCGTAACAAAGCGTATTATGCACAAAGTTCTTACAACTAACTATGATGTCACTACATATGCCAGCTACATATGCGAGCTACATATGCCATGACTCGCATTCGTGACTGCACCGGATGCCCTCCATATTATTCTGGTTAATCGTGCTCACTGCACCGAAGCGAAAGAAGGATCATGGGCGCAGGGCCTTTAATGTATCTCGACCTTTCGAGGCACCGCTGCGCGTGCCAGGGTAGCCGTCCGTGCGAACACTCCCCATAGAGTAACGTAGTAAACGTAAAGAGTGGACACTTCCATAGGCGCCTGCGGCCGACTTTAAAACCCCTTAAACTTCGTAAAGTAGCGACACTCTCCTCCTCCGCCTTTATTCCCACTCGTTCCTCCTCTCTTTCATGCTCCCTCCTCGACCGTGGCGCCACCTACACTGCTCGAGCGTAGCAACGGCGCCAACATGCGCTCCTCGCCACTCCGTAGACGCTTCTCGAGCAAAAATGGCGCTGAAGCAAGGCGCGAAGGCCCACGTGATGCTATTAGGCCAATAGCGACGCGGCGGCGGCCTCGGCCAGAGCGCGCGAAGAGGCGGCATTCTTCAAAGCGTGGCACTACTTTACGAAGTTTAAGGGGCTTTAGCCGACTTTAGAGTTACTGTATATGCTACCACAGGTAGCAGAGTTGCGCGTAGGTCCGCCATCTTGCCTGGCAAGCAACCATATCTATGCGGCGAAGCCGCACTCTGTTTTTGCAGGCGACATGCCTACCGTATCGTCGATCGACCGTGGACGCTTTTGCATCGCTTGTGGACTGATTTTCCGCCTAATCGCAAACAAAGTGCATCGAAACAGCTGACTGAATAAGATCGTCAAGAAAAGGCGCCAAGATCGGTCCCCACCGAAGCTTATGCCAAGCGTATCCGCCGAGTCCGTCTGCACGCTCTCGGCGCGTTTAGGCTCAGGAATCAAGAAGTCTAAGAAGAATAAATCACCATATTTCAGCTTTCGCATCAGTGTCCTTAAATAAACACAAGTAGCATGAGCGCACAAACAGCACAAGTAGCGATGAGCGCCGATGTGACGCGTCATGAACACATATGTGCTGTCGCCGAAGGATCACAGTCCTAGCCTGCGCTTCTCTGACGAAGATATATGAATAGACAGACGTGTCGACTGAAAGGCATCACTGAACTAAGAAAACGTTGCAGATCCTTCGCGTGAAAAACAACAAACGGCTATCCAAATCGGTAGTAACAGCCCATACAGCGTCCCGGGTCGGCGGTTCATTTAGGACTTTAAAATGCCAATCGCAAGTGAAAATCGGTGTTGTGGCACTTCCGAGCAAGCTACTGAATATGAACAGCAAAATTTTCCTTGTGGTACAGGCGTGAGCTTTAGTTGCTGGGCGATAGCGCATCTACCTTGGCTGAGCGAGACTTATCTCTGTGAAACTAAAACTGCGTCTTAGTCCTTGACGTAGAAAATCAAGCGCCGACGTTCTGCTTTTGGCGTGGCGTAGTGGTAAAGTATCCGGCTTGGGATTTGCAGGTCCGGCGTTCGAGTCCTCGTCGGAGCTTGCTTTCTTTTTTCGTTTTTTTTTATTGCGCCAAAATGCTCTGTTTCTTTCTGTTCTCAAAAATATATATACGGTGTCCAGGCACCGCGTATTTAACGTGCTAGAGCTGTTTTTCGCACCAGTACCCAGTGCCTCCCAGCACGCCGCACCTGCCCAGCATTCAGCGCGCGGCACTGGGCCCATAATCCGGCGCTGCACTGGATACTGGGTTTTGCAATTGGCATACCTGCTTATGTGCCAAAGCTCTCAACGTGTAGGTAGTCTTAAATATTACTGGTGAATCAATGACCAACCATTAGTATTTCGACTCTGGTACCCCATCAAATTTGCTGTAGAAACGTACCCACCTACTAGCAGGCACTGGATATCAGCCACACCTTCAAGTGCCATTTCATTATGTGCCTTTTCACTGCAGGGATTCGAAAAGTAACCTTCTGTGGGAGTGTAGTGAAAGTTTTTCTCTCACAGGATTGACATAGCTACAATATGGGTAATATTGCAAAACACAGTAAAGGCCCTTACCGTATGGTAAATAACGACATTAATTCCTCTTGCATCCTGCTTCACATAAGCAGTAGTAGATGAAATATCTTTACTTAGTTGTGTAACCTCTTTTATGTTCAGAAACAGCAACCAAAGCTGTGCATTATCCTGAAAATGTGAGCTGACTTTTTTATGACAGTTCTGTGAAAGCAGTGTGGTGCATGAGTTTGAATGGGATCGAATAAAAAGCTTTTCCGCTTTCAGAGCGATTCGTGCAGACGGGAGCAGAGCACCCGGTCATTATATCATTCCGATGGGACTGCGCGGACACTGCGATGAACCAACTGTGAGATGCGCTGCGCACGTTGTGTTGTTGCTCCGCAGCTAGCGCGCACGCGAACAGCGAACGCCAAGATCGGCCGGATTCGCTTTGAATTTGACTTGTGTCAATCCAGTTCGCTGCAGCGGCGGCGTCGGGAAATACAAAAATTGGCCCGGGCATCTGCTTCTCCGCAATGCACGGTTGCTTGACTACCACGTGATGACGCTCTGCCAATAGGGGCGCTAGCGGCGGGATAAAACAGACGCGCAACTCTGCTACCTGCGGTAGCATATACAGTAACTCTAGCCGACTTTGGCTCTCAGCGCACCTAGCGGAATCGGCGAAACGCACTAGCCTCCAAGATTGTCGCGCACACCGCCAAATCTGGGAGGCCGTAATTTCAGTTTTGTTACTTTTTTATTTATTTTTGGTGACCCATATCGTTGTTTAAATCGAGTGATTTCTTGCAGGCGCTTGTGCCGCTGTTTATATGTGTTGACGACGAGCGCGCAAAGGTGATTCACTCATGTTAGCTACATTTAAATTCATATTTGTTGTTTCAAGCTGTAACTTAGCGCAACAATCATGCCAACTGTTGAGGAAGCAGAACTTTATCGCTTATGATATTGTACGTCTAGTAACTCACGACAAAAGTCTATCGTAAATAAATGTGCCGTGTTCCTTAAACATAAATCAACTTGCTGCACAGTCAAGAACACGAAAATAGCAGACAACAATTTATTGCAGCAACGTTGTAAGAGGCAGATACATGTAAACGGGAAGAAACAGCGAAATGCAAGTAATACGGGTGTCACATGGTGCACTTAAAAACGCGATCAAGCCCAATCCGATTTGAATTTCTCGGTCGCGATTGGTTCGTTTGCGCAAGCTGCGCGATGCAACTATCCAGATAATAAAGAAAAAAAAAACTGCACACACACGATAGCAATTAGTTTGCTCAAAATGTGATTGTTTTAGAAGGAAAAAAAATATGACGTTTTTTTCTTGTACTTCTGCTAAGGAGGGTGAATTAGGGCAGCAAAATTATGTGAATGGTTGCGTGCCGAAATAAAATGGCTGCAAAAATAATTGAGCACGCGCCAACATCCTCATCTCTGCATTGTGTAAGCCAGTGTGTCCGCCATTAAAGAGCTGCAATTAAGCACTTTGTGTTGGGGGTCTTCACCTGCTGCCTTCGAAGCCTGGCGCAGACGAATGGCGCGAATGGGGCAGACGTGCTACAATCAATCCTTGCACCTCTTCAGGCTTGAACTCGTCGCCGTTGTCCTCGGGCCAGCGTGCGAATGCAGTTCGTTTAAGTTTTCGGCGGTTATATTAATCGACGAATGTGCCTGAAAAAAAAAATTGTTCTGAATTCTTCTATTTTGTTTTTCTTCCCAGAGAAATCGCGCCGACACAGCGGAGAAAGGTTAGCGACGGATGATCGCAGTGTTTTTCGACAGCATTTACATGTCACGTGGGCTCCACAATACGTGCACTACTAACTCTCGCGTACAACCCACACTGATCGCACCATGTAAAGGCAGACCGCATTCTCTCGATTACTTCATGAAAGCAGCGCATTTGATGTATTTGACGCGAAGTCGTCGTTGTCTTCCACACAAGCAGGTGTGCACCGTAAAAGGAGCACCGTTTCGACGCAGAAAACAACCCCATCGTCTCGCATCAAGCCACGGTAAGCGGCCGCGCCTAAAATAATCGCCGCTAGTTTCCCAAGTCAAATACTCATCCATTTCTTCAATGTCTACGATAGAGAACCATAATATCTGCATAGTCGTCCTGCAATGCGTGGGAGCCAGTGGTCGACCGCGACTGCACCACAGTACTAAAGAATGGATACCTGTTGTTGGTATAGTGTGAACAACTGTCAACGCCCGCTATGGACTGCATGTCGCTGAATTACTCCCTCATTATACGTTACTGAAGAAAGTTGACGTGACCCTAACTGCACTTCATTAAACGTATTTACTTTGCTGGGAATGTGGCGCCCTCTAAGCTACCGCGGATTAATCACCGCCGGGAAGGCCGAAGACAATGCAGGAGGTCATGCTCAAGGTCTCAGGGTCGTTGGCCCCATGCCCGCTCTGCTCCTGTGTGCCGTGCGCAAGGGTTGTCTAATTGGTTAAATCGTACCACGTGGTACGCTGGCGCGCGGGAAAATTTCAACTGAAACAGACGAAAGTGGAAAACAACCCATTAGCGCGGCGGGTTCGTTTGGCTGCTGGCGGCCGTTGAACTTGGCGGCGACATTGGCGGGAAGCGATGGATTTCCGAGTGGGCTCGCCGGCTGACGATCGCTGCTGGCGGATTAACTGTGAGTGTTTCGATTGTATCAATGGGCATCTGGGAGGTTGGACGCACGTTAATCTGCGGGTTTCCATATTTGTGTGCTTCTGCTGGGCAGAATTTCCTTGATTTTGGCGGGGAAACACGGGCCCCATTTGCTTGGGCGATGGCAGTCGGTGCTGGCGGATCGTCGAATGTTTCAGCTACAGTGGTGAGCATTGTGTGTTCTTGGGCCGTACTGTATATTTGTGTGCTTCTTACGAAAAGATGCTACTACCGGACCAACATCGCTGCTCGCTCCACCACTGGAGGATATCCCGCCAAATGCGAGTGTTGACTAGCAAAACAGAGTTTATTTCTTTTCGGCTTTATTAGTAAATTAGGCGGATTTGCGATTGCCGTGTGTTTTGAAGTTTCTCTTCGAGAAGCTTCTGTTGTTCTAGCGTTCCCCCCTCTTTCCATAATGCTTTTTGTGCTCTTATTTATTTAGTTGATAAAAAAGTATTGAATCGCTTGTTACATGGGGCGCTTGATATCATGATCTAGTGCGATCGGAATCGAATTTCTCGATCTTCATTGGCTTATTCAGGCAACGCTTAGTGTCACAAGATGGCAACTCTGCACTCATTCTTTGCTGTCTTCTGGACTGGATTGGCGCGGCTCGCTTCGTGCTTGCGCGCACATTTTTGAGCACAAATTGGTGTGCGCCTGCTTTTCGCACTGGGCTCTCAACAGATCGCTCGCTGCTCGCGCTGAAAAGCGTCGGTTAGTGCAGAAGTGCTTTTTGCCGCGCGCTTACCTTGTCAGCACAGATAGGTGTGCGCCTAGTTTGAGCACTGGGCTTTCAACAGATCGATTGTCGTTCTGTGTCGCCAGAGTGTACCAGACATGGAGGAAGGAAAGTTTTCCTTCATGGTACCAGACGATGCTTGAGTGTACCGAACGGCGCTCTCCCGCTGAGGCGCCGCGTGTGGAAAAATTGTTAGAGGGCGCTGTGAGCGAAGTGGATTGGGGTGGAGGCGCGCTGCGTGGCTTATTCAACGTAATTTCGCCAAGGGCCCTGAGAACGGTTGCGCGCGTACGCTCTTATAATGGTGCTTTATTTAAACTGCAAATTTATATTGAAACATTTTTACAGCGTATACATATTTTAGGCATGGTTGTACAACGTGCGATCTTCAATTTTGCTGTCATTGTCAAGTGCGTCGTCTGGTAGCGATCGCGCGTACGGTGCGCGGACGCCGGCGGACATCAAGTTTTTTCTCGCAGAAAATCTGTGCAATAAATTTTTTTTTCTGGTTTTGCTTGGTTTGGTGCGCCCGCGACTCTTGTCGGCCGGTACCAGTTGTAGTTTTAGCCACGCGAACTACTATATTTAACATTGTTTTCGCGAAGTAATCCGTATTTTTTACCGCAGAAGCTGCCTATTTGCAACATGGAGGTACGTAAGAAAATTTAATTGGTATCCTGTCATTTTACGCGCGGCTCTTGTTGGAATGTTGATCAGGGGCAATGGACAAAGAAAACAATATTATAGTGAAATAAACCAGGTTTATTACCTGCGTGGCGTGAAGAGATGCAGATGACCAATGTACTTCAAGGTAAATCTAAGGGTACCTATGATGGATGGAAACAACTTTAATGGGAAAAGGACCTGCGAGGTTGCCAGCCCGGGCTCAGGCCACCCGGGCATTATGTTCGGTGAGGCATAGCCTTTCCACAGCTGCCCGGGCCCGCTGGATAGCCCATAGTTGGTCGTGTAGTTCAGAGCTAGTCAGAGCGCTTAGCCATCGCTCCTCGAGAAGGTCCGGTTCTATCTTGTCCTCTACATATACTGATCTGATTTGTGTGCACTTCCATAAGATGTGTGCCATGTCTGCGTGTTCGTGTTTGCAGAGCTTGCAGCTCGTGTCTGGGTATTGTGTTGAATTTATTCTGTTTACGTGTACTGGGTTTCGGAACGTTCTGGTTTGCAACCTTCTCCAATCTATTTCTTGAGACCTGTCGAGTTGTTGTGGGGCTGTGGGTATGCCTCTCCTTTTTTCGTGTAGTGTGTCAGTATGTCGTGGTACGTGACCAGTCTTGTCTTGTCTTGTGTCCCAGACAGTGGCGCATACCCACTATGGGGGATCGGCCAAGAAGCAGGCGGTTTTTCGTGTGCTTAGTAGTAAAGCCAAACTAGATTTAAATTGTGGAGCGTGAGACTAGAACTGTAATTTAGACGTATGATGAAAATATTGTGAAGAATTTTGATAAAATAAGTTAACGTAAATAAATGAAATAATGGAAAATATTGATAATTTTAGAAAGTCAGCAAGGTACTCTTTTTGTATCTCTAATGAAATTGTCAATTGCAAGAAAAGCATCCCTGTGGCTTGATCCCAGTGAGGTCGCACCAAAAGAAAGAATGGTTGGTGAGGTTAGCGATAGCCCAAGTTTGGTGAATGAATGTACTAATAATTTTCTTTGTCTGTCCCTGTCGTCTTTTATCGCCTCTTCGTCGTCGTCGCCTCCTCCGTCTCCTCCATCGCCTCCGCCGCAGTCCTTCCCCCTTCCCCGGGGGTTGCGGGGTGTTGGGCCGTCCGTGCCGCGGTGGGTTAGTTTTCGCGCGGCTCGGTGTTATGTACCCCGAGGTTGGGAGGGGCATTCATGGTTACTTCTCCCATATGTGCCGGGATCCATTTGAGGTATTTGGGTGTAATTTTGCGGTTCTTAAAGTCTTCTGCTATGCGGTTCAGGATTTTGGCCGCCTCGGTGGAGACCCAGCCCTTTGTGAAGTTCCTAATAGCCGTCTTGGAGTAGCTGATTACTGTTCTGTATTGTTGCCGACCGTTGATTACAGCCAATGCGATTGCCGTTTCTTCCGCTGCCTCCGACGATCTGGTCCTTACGGAGCCCGCAGTCACGGTCTTTCCTTTCGTGCATACGACCGCCATTGCGAAGAGGGAGTTACCTTTGTCAACGCCGACACAACCATTGTCATCCCGGTTTCGGGGGTACCGCGCGGCGTCTACGAAGAGCACTGTGCACGGGGTTCATGTTCTTCGGGATATTTTCCGTTTTTTTTTTTTTGCGGCTCGGACGTGTGGGTGAATCTGCGCGTTGGGGCCGTTCATTCCGTGGTAGTTTATGCCGATATTTTCCATGATTTCTCTGCCCGCCTTGCTTCCCGAGAGTCTTTCGAGTTGCGCAGTCCTCTGTGCTTCCGCGATTTCCTCCAGCGTGTTATGTACCCCGAGTTGTAGTAACTTTTCGTTTCTTGTGTATTGGGGAGACCCAGTGCTGTTCTGTACGCTTTTCTAATGAGCGCGTCGATCTTGTCTTTCTCGGCCTTGTTCCAGTGGACGAACGCCGCGACGTACGCGACGTGGCTGATCGCGAAGGCCTGAACGAGCCGTACGACGTTTCTGTCTTTAATGCCCCTCCTGTTGTTGGAGACTCTCTGCATTGGCCGAATGGTCGCCGTGACTTTATTTTCCAGGCGTGTTATAGATTCCGTGTTTGTTCCTCTGGCTTCGATCCAGAGACCCAGGACTCCAATCTTCTAGACCATGGGTATCTCCGTGCCTTTTCTCGTGGTACCTAGACATATAGAGTGTTTCGGCGAAAAAATTAAATTTTTTTAAAGGTTGCATGTGGCCGATATCACAATTTTAGTTAATGAGCCGGGTACTCGAAGCGGCGGACACTACTTGCACAAATAAAATGAAATGCAATATCGGCTAATTAACAGGAATTCACTAATTAACTTTTCAGCTCATTACCTTACGACCCATATTGCAATTTACAAATTCTAGCAGTGGACTTCGGAAGGCGGATCAACTTGGAACGAATTCTCAGGACGACCCCTGTTTCGAGATATAAATTTCCGAACTTTGCGGAGAAATGCATTATCGTTCCAGTTACTTGTGTGTTTCAGTGCATGAAACGACGCTTTGTGAACGAATAAACGGGCATTGCGGCCGACATTACGGCCGCAATGCACGTGCAGTCACCGAGCGGCATTAAAAAAATGTACTGAAAGAAAGAAGAGAAAGAAAGGCATCTATTCCTAAGGCATAGTACGCATGACATATGCAATTACAAACGCCGTGTGAGCGGTCTGAACGCATATAGCAGCGCGCGAAGTAGTACGAGTCATAGAGTTTCATAGAAAAGTAATTATTGTATGAAACTCTATGGTACGAATGAACCTTCCGAGAAACATCGCCAGCAGTTTCCGATGGCGCGACCCTGATGCGGCCCAATCCACTTCGATCGCACCGGTGCCACAACGTCGCCACAGTGCCGCCACAAGGTCTCAGCTCGATCGCTTCACCTGGATTTGGCGTATCTGACTATCTCCTAACCCTTCCAGAAAGAAGGGTAGGTGAGATTACATGTATAGAAGACGTATAAACGTGGGAGCGGTATTAAAGGATACCTCTCCATGCTGAGAACACGTCGCAATAGTCAGCAACTTAGCATGCATTAAAAATATATTGAAAAAAGTGAGAATAATTAGCCGCAACGTGGCTACAGTGTACTAGAATACTTTCCAGTGGCACGACCGCGCCTCTCCGCTGACGCGCGCGGTGGCACCTGCAGCGGCGGCGCTGCAATCGACCGCTCTTGAAAGCTCGTCCTGTTCCCCTCTAAAGCGTACGTGGCACACGAAAATAGAAGGCGTGTTTGGTTATGTACAACCGCTGTTTTAACGCAATTCAGCTTGGGTTTGCAATTATTTTTGGGGTACTTTATGTGCGTAGAGGTGTTTGAGGTGGCCGTAAGATTTTGGGCGTGCCTTGAGCAAAGCCAGTAGCAGACGAAGGACAGTCGATGCGCTGCAATTTCTTTTTTCACGCTTAGTCGTCAACTCGGACTAGATGGCAATACCGGAATAATTTGCGAGTACTAAATTTTGCGAAGCAATTGTCATTTGCGGGACCAAATATTCGCATGATGTTCGCGATCGCAAAAGACACCTTGTTTACAGCGTCTGCTAGGGTGCACATGCACATATATCCGTCAAATTAAGGCTGATTTAATATTTACACGAGAAAGCACTTCATTTTTAAAGTACGTGCTGCACAAGACGAAATCTGACGCGCAGAAAAAAAGAAGGGAGAACGACTTCGAAACTGCTTTCTCTGTCCCATACGATTTTATTGCAGGCGCTCTGTAATAGCGCAAGAATCATCCCAAGAGCTTTATTGCACTTTACAAGCAGCTTAGAAATTGGGCTAAGTCAGTCTGCTTAGCTTCAGGTGCTGTGCTGCCTTTCTTTTTGACAGCATATGTGCTTTATTCAAGCCTTTGATAAAAAAATGGAGCCGTGTGGTGACATAAAAGCTGACTATGCGAGGAGTCAGGCTTTCTGCATGATCTCTGCATCCCACCTTCAAGGGAGCGGCGCAATGAATCATATGCAGGATGTCCATTACGCTTTCCCGATGAACTTTTTGTGCACTAAAGCAATTAGTGAAAATGTCTTCAAGCCTTGTTATAAAGCGGAACAGTTCCACCGAGGGGTAGAGTAAACCTCCTTCATCATTATGACGCACAAATTCTGCAGCATGCAAGCGGCGCCCTTCTTCAGTTGGAAGTAAGAGGCTGTCATTACACGCACAGCATTTGGTGGGCAGCACACACTTTTTGGCCACGTATCCGGAAATGTAATATATAAGCCTTGAGTCGCTCCTCTGAACATGGTACTCGTGTTCCACTGCTTCCCTGCCATGTGAACTTGAAGGTACCGCTTGTTTTTCTGTGCAAAGCTTCATCTGGTCAATCAGCTGTTGCTTTGAAGTTTCTTCCCGGTCCCCAACATCAAGAAGGGAACTGATGACATCTCCCTCTGCATTCCCGCCTGCAACACTGTGCGCCAAGTTATAAAAAGAGAGACAGTTAACAGTTAGCAGAAACTGCTGTGGCGTTGGGTGTGAGTTGCAGCCAGATGAGAGTCTAACGATTCCAAAAAAGTTTTCCACTTTATCCTGGCTCAGCCGGGATGTCAACAAGTAGCTAAAGCCAACTTGGTGATGCAAATAGCGAAGAAGCTCAAGAGTACTTGTTAGAGTAACTCTTAAGCCTTCTGCAGTGGACTCGCTCAGAAATGTCTTCTTATCAGCATGGCGCTCCCAGGCGTCCAGGAAACAGAGCATTTCCTTAATGGTTTCTTCACCTGCAGAATGGAGTCGGAGAGCTTCGGCTGTGTACCTTGCAGTCATCACAGCAATCAGTGACTTCATTCTCATGAAGAACTTCTCTGTCGCTTCAATTTTACCACAGCTCCTTTCCAACTGAGTACGGTAAAGAAAGAATGCCCTCAAAGGACCATGCCCAAACAACTGGAATGCATAACTTGCCCGCATTTTTTCGAAATTGTTGGGGAATACGTGGACGCTGGTTATTCCAGGCATTGCTTTCATAGTGACAGCATTGCTATCCAGTTTGAGAGCTTCTCTTGAAAACTGCATTGAAACTGCACCATCAGGGGTGTCAAAAGTCGTGGTGAGAAGCCTGTTTCGCACGTTTTTTACTAGGTGAGGAAAATCAGAGAGAAAATGTAAGAACCGACTGCTCTCAACAGGATGGGGCTTCTTGCAGACCACTTCCTTCAAAGATGCTCGAATGTTAAAGATGCGCCACATTTTCCTGTTCCAGGCCGCTGCATCGCAAGTTACGAAGTCCACAAACAGGCCAGCCCTTTCTGCTAAAATTGTGGACTCAAGCACAATTTTGGCCAACAGGTCCCCTTTCACATTCTCGTTGCTTCCGAAAACACCAATAACCTGACTCCAGCTGCCAACCAGTGGCACAAACATCACTACGAGGCCATGATTGCATGGCAATGTTTTTTCTTTTTCGGGTGTGTACGGGCCCAGGTCTACAAAACCTTCAATCTTCGCTCCTGTGGTCACTGACAAATGTTCAGCTAGCTTCATTTCATCCACGACTATTCCACCATGTCGGTGGAACACATCCAGGTGGGCAACCTTCTTTTCCAACACACTCAGCATTTTCTCATTGAACCCGTAGCCGCTTCTGTACTGAGCAGTGTATTTACGCAGGGTTGTTTCACTTGGGAGTACCAAAATGTTCTGCCTCCGCATATATTGATACAGCTTTGGGCTTCTCATTTTGAGCAAGATGCATTCGAGGATCCATTCTTTGTCGTACTTCATGCCCCGCGGACTCTTCCTTCTTGATGCCTCGAAGCATTGCCTGACAGCGAGCTGCTGCTTTGGTGACAAAAAGCTTAACTTTTCAGCAAGTACATCTTCAGCTGTTGCAGCACATTCGCTTTTGATTTTCTTGAGGTCCAAGGCGAGCTTGTCTACCTTCGATAAAAGCCGCTTGTTTTTACGGGTACATGCTTGCAGCTTCTTCAAAACACTGCCGTGACACCGCGAGCTAGCATTATTGCAACTTTGGTTCTGACCTTGACGCCTTTCGAGACGCCACTGCCGCCTAACAAGGGCTTTTCTTAGATACTTGCAAACGACGCAAGCCGTTCCTTCTTTTGTAGTCTTGCTTAGGCAGTTAGTACTATAAGCTGCTCTTGCCTCGCGCCTAATTTGGCCTTGCAATCTCATTGTTAAGCTGGTAGTTAGGCAGCTTTCATTCCGTGACGCTGCGCCTTTGCAGAGATGCATATCATGCGCTTCCAGCAGAGTGGTTATAGCATCTTGAATAGTTGCCACTGACGCGCCAGCCACCTGCTTACCCAGCACGAACGTCTTCGAGTTCATAGCACCGGCACTGTTTGCAGTGAAGAACACGGCCTTTTCCACATTCACCTCACCTGAGAGCGAGTCGAGGGAACATGAAGTAAAACATACTCCGTCTGCGTCGTGAAGTTCATGTAGCGTCCAGCGCTTCCCAGGCACTTTTATTTTCATCACCGCAGCGACAGTCGCGGCCACACAGACTTCGTTGTCAACCGTCGCACCCGTAGGTTCGTCAACCTCTGTCGTCTCTGCAAGCTGCCCTCGTGCCTTTTTTCGTGGTAGGACTTCGTCATCGCCCTTCCTTTTTCTTTCGTTCCTCTTGGGAGTAGGCTGCTTGCTCAGGTAAGCTGGCAGATTTGGCAAAATTGTGGGGACTGCGTCCGGAGTAAGCGTAGGCGTACCGCGTGGGATGCGAACTTCCTCCCCATTTATACGGTGCACATAGTCCCGAACAATGAAGCGCTGCTCAAAATGCAGCTCACATACCGCGCAGTCTGTGGTTAGCGGCTTGTCGGCTCTATGTAGGTTTCTCTCCCACGTGCACCTCCGTTCCGGGTCTGCAGGCGCCTTGAATAACGATAGCTTCTTCGCACTGTTGGTTCGGGCGTATCCTGTGCTGCACCCTGGGGCGTAGCAATGGTTGAGACGTTGCTTTGCACTCATTGATGCAAGTGGCCGCATTCACAAGAGAACGCTTGCGACGCACAACCGCACAGAGCAAAAAGCCACCACCAAAACACACCGCTGAAATGCAATGGTATTGCGTGCCCAGACCTGTCGCCTTCAAGAGTGGTCGACGGCAGCGCCACCGCTTCGGGTGCCACTGCGGGTGACACGCGCCGCAAGGCGCAGCCCCCTCCGCTCGTTGCACTGAATTGCTTCTAGTTCACTGTAACGTGGCTGTGCCGCAGCCGCCATGTGCCGCACGTGCCACCGACCAATTCCCATATGGCTTGACTGCCGTGCTCTCCGCCAGATGGCGCGAACTGCCAGTAGCCGCGCAGAAAAAAACGTCGAAAGCTCGCGAGGCCGTCTCGCCCAAATGCGTGAATTGCATCGTGCTCGCGTAGGCAACATTTAATCATCGCTTCATTTGAACGCCGCCGTCGCCTTTTGGCCATAGCGATTGCACTGTCAGCAGCCCGCTGTGGTCGTACCTTTGACGTCATAACCTCTTTCGTACCTCCATCGTACCTTTGTCCTCAAGCCGTTGCCGTCAAAAACTACTGCCATTCCATCGGAGTCACGTGGTCGCCACGCGTCGTCTTCGCACCATTGTCGCTGTACCATCCTCGTCACTACTGCGTTAGTTGTCACTTCATGCAGCGTCATCTCGTGGTCGTCACACCATCGTCATCGTATGCTATCGTCGCCACTTCAGCGTCATCTCGTGTTCGTCACGCTGCCGTCGTCATCCATCGTCATGCCGAACGCGCATGTCGTCATGTCATGCTCGTGATGTCATGCTCGTGATGTCATGCTCGCGCTGCCGAACGAAAGCACAAGTCGTGGCAGGCTCAGCGACAACATTCGAGAGCAAAGGAACCGCGTCTTCCACAGTCTCCCAGCACAAGAAGGTTGAAAGCCAATGAACGGATGCGGCCGAAGCGACTCAACTGGTCTCCTGCGATGAAGGCAGAACGCAAGCGACAACAACGCCTTCGGAACAACCTCTAGCAACAGCAGCAACAACAAACCACTTCAAGTGGGGAACGCCAGCTCCCAGATTCTCCCAACACCGAAAGACTGAAGTGTCGACGAGAGAAAGCGTCTAAAGCGACTCAACACGTCTCCGGGAACGAGTGCTAAAGAGGCGGAACGCAAGCGACAGCAGTGGTTTTCAAGAACAAGTACCAGTCGAATCAGCCATTAAATCATTTATTCAATATCACAGTGCATTTCAATCAAACAGAGTAGTTCGGACAACGGCAACAGAGGCAATCGGAGAAAGGTTTTCGCCTGCCGCAGTTTAGCTCAGCGAACTGCCCACACTTTCTTGTACACATTTGCGTCGTCTGTGCACCTTTCAGAAATTATTTCGTTTCGTTTCCTTGTATGGTGATATACCCACGGTGGGTAATACGGCCTTAATTTTATTTATTTATTTTATTGACGAGTATGTGCCCCACTGAGTAATGTTCATACGTCTACAGGGCAGATTAAATTTAAACCGCGTTCTAAGATGACAAGAATGAGATCGGTGTGGACGAATTCGTGATTTGTGGGCATTCTTGCAATACTTGTACATTTTTGAACATAACAATGCCGAGGTGTTCAAAGGTTTTTAATACCTCGTCTGAAACAGTCATGCAGGGCCGCATCATTCCTTTTCTTCTTTACCTCCGGCCGTGGCCCACGCGCAGCGCGCGCAGCGCATGACACGCGACGAGAAGACGCCATCTTGATTCTCGGCCGCGCAGCATCTAGGTGCGACTGCCGCTTCTCGTGAGCCCAACCAAGGACCGGGAGAGTTGAGCATCTTCCCTCGTTATTCATCCCCTGAAGCAGGCCTAGGCCTGCCTAGTGAATGCGAGGTCTAACAGTGTGGTGGTCGAGCATCGGCGCCACCCACGGACGAACGAGGTACCGTCTGTCTGAGCAGTGACACACCACCAGCCTGCGGTTGGCGGCGCCCGCCGCAGAAAACAAGGACAAGAAAGCTTCGCCCTTTGGTATCGGTAATGGACGAGAGCTGTCCACAGTCCTCTACACATTGGGACGAAGTACTCACACTGTCGTCTTCGTCGGAGTCAATACGGCGACGTGAGCCACGGCATGTGTTCCCTGGCCACTCATCGCGGAAAGCCAGAGGTTCGGCTGCGAAGTCGTCACAGAGACGACCGTCCCATTCACCGAAACCAGAGACGGAAGATATCGCGTCTAGGAGCTCTGCAGAAGCTCCGGGGTACGTTAGCACTGACGAGTCTACCCTGACGCCCCTTACCGTCGCGGAACGTTCTCCCTGGGTCAAGTCCTCAGCGCCTAGGAAAGTGCACGGCACGCTCCAGAAAGCTAACGCGACGCCAGCGACGCATGGTGAAGAGCGCTCAGATGTCCTCGAGAAAGGCAACGTCGCGCGAAGCGGATCGACAGCGATGACGTGCGGCCGCGGACGCCGTATCTACGCTGAAGAACGAGAGACATCGAAGCGTTCCGTTTTCTCCAGACCAGGCCGCCGACACCACCTGGCGAGAGGCCGCAGGACAACGAGCGACAGTTTCGCAGGACGTCAGGCATCGATACCGAGCAGCTTCGAGGACATAGAGGGGCAACGCATATTTGACGCGGACGCTGCGTATCCCAAGTCGTCGCTGTTTGGAAGACTATCGACCGGCATCGGCTCGATCGCCAGAAGGCTTTTCCGAAGCGGTCCACCGGAAGCACTGCCGACGACTGTAGTTCGCGGAAAAGGCAAGAGAACGGAACTTGGATGGTTGACGTCTCGTTCAGGAGAAGCGCGTACTCTCCGGCCGGAGTCAGAAGGTGCCCCTTTTGGGGAAGAAGGAAGAGCCCAGGGTTTTCGCTTGAAGCGCACCCGCCATAGCCGCCGCAATGACGTATACGACACCATCCAAGGGTCGGAACAAGATCTGCAGCCGTTGTACCACGCTACCCGTTCGTCTCATCGCCACAACCGGAGAAGCCCTATTCGCAGAGCAACCGAAACGGTTGTAGGAGGAGACGGAGTTCCTTTGAGCGCTGCATGTATCGCCGCGTCGGATAAAGCAAGACGCGTGGCCCCGGAGACGTCCGGAGTGCGCAGACCGGTTCCAGAGGGTCAAGGTGACATCCAGCTACAAGACCACAGAGGTACTTGCGCGATGCCAAAGACACGTACTACTCGCTTTGATCCTATGGTGATGATTGCTGCGGGCGAGAATCTCCGCATGAAGCGAAAAGAAGAGAGCACAAGATCGCACAGAAGGAGACATCGCTCGAAGGAGCGCGACGAAAGAACCAGGTCCAAGTCCCCCGGCAGTCGAGGGCGTGGCGAGAGCAACGGCGAAGGCGAACAGCGACGCAAGAGGAAATCACGGTCGCGCAAGCGACACAGAGATGGCAGCAGGAGTCGTAAGGAAAAGTCCGAGACAAACGTCGCAGGATCAACGTACGAACTCAGCGGCTCGCCGTCTCGATCCTTCGACTTCTCCATCAGCCCGGTGCCCGTGACACGTGGCACCCTACCTCGACCCGAGCTTACGCGATCCAGCGAAGTCCAGCTTGGATCGAGCACGTGGCTTGTGGATGGACACTCTTCCGACAGCCCTCAAGCGGTCGCTCTGGACATGAAGTCGTCATTGCGGAAGCCCTTTGCGCCTTCGAGGAAGGACGAGAAACGGGAAGTCAACGTCATTTCCGCGTCATCACAACTTTCTAATAAAAAGTCTAAGCGCTCGTCTAAAAGATCCTCCAAGAAAAAGAAGACATCGAGGGCAGAGAAGGAAGCAGAAAAAGAAGAGCCAAATCAGTTGCCGGCAGACGGCGCAGTCTCGCCACCCAGCGGGCAAGAAAGGGGCGCAACGAGCCCACAACAAATGTCAGAACCGAGGTCGAAGCACAAGTCAAAGTCCAAGTCCAAGTCGAAGCGGAAGTCGAGGGAGGATAAAGGAAGTGAAGCGGGCAAGGATGGCGAGAAGACTCCTAACGATAAAGAGAAGCGCAGAAAGTCCAAGCGGAAGTCCAAGCGTACGTCTAGAGAAGATAAAAAAAGCAAAGCTGATTTGAGTCCAGGTGAGGAGAGTCCGAAGGTCGCAGAGAGTCGCAGAGGCCCCGGTCATCGCACTCATAAGGGCCGAGAAGGGGCAACGAGTCCTGGAAGCCCACCAAGCGGTGAAATTAGCCCAGCCGAGTCGCGTAGTCCTTCAAGGCCTACGAGTACTGCAGGTCCCGCAGGTGACGTCAGCCCAGCAAGCCCTTCTGGCAGGATCAGCCCTGCCGGCCTTAAGAGCCCGTCGAGTGAGACTCCGACAAGTCAGGAAAGCTCAGTTAGCCCAGAATCCTCTAGGAAGAAGTCCCGACACCACAGGCATGGCAAGAAGCACAGACGCAAAAAGCACAAGCAAAGGGGCTCTCCAAGACACAAAAGTCGTTCCAGGGCGTCCAAAAGAAGCCGTTCCAAACATCGACGTTCCAAAAGTAGCAGGTCGAAGAAAGGAAAGGATAGAAGTCCGAGGAGTGGGGAAATTTCGAGCGTTACACCTGAAAGCAGTGTATCTGGCGGCTCGAAGCGTCAAGAAAGAAGCGGGTCACGTAGGAGCCGGTCCCGAAGCCGAAGTAGAAGCGATCGTAGTGGCAGGTCTAGCCACGGGTCGAAAAGAAAATCACGGTCGCGCAAGCGACACAGAGATGGCAGCAGGAGTCGTAAGGAGAAGTCCGAGACGAACGTCGCAGAATCAACGTACGAACTCAGCGGCTCTCCGTCTCGATTCTTCGACTTCTCCGTCAGCCCGGTGCCCGTGACGCGTGGCACCATGCCTCGGCCCGAGATAAGTAGAGAAGACAAGAAATCAAAGAGCAGGAGCAGATCCAGAAGTGGAGGCAGCCGCAGATCCAGCAGCAAGCGGAGCCGGGAGTCGGAAAGCATCAGCAGGAGTTCGCCGCATCGAACGACATCGGATATAAGGAAACACAAAGGAAAGAAAAGGCACCATCGACGCAGACACAGGAAAGGCCGCGGCAGATCGTCCCACCGGAAGTCTCGTTTACACATGACCTCTGGAGCAGGGAGAGGCCGGAAAAAGCGCGGAGACACCGTTACGGAGAGTTACGCGGCCCAGTCTGCACCGCCCTACCTCTGTCTGCTGCTGTCGGGCCTGGGCGTCGTGCTGGCCATGGTAGCGTGCGGGATCATGATATATTACGTATTCACCTGCAGGAAACAACTGATGGCTACTACCCATTCGGTTTTCAGCGGTGCTACCCAACCCGAGTATCCCGACCCGGAGCACGAACCGATCGCGCCAGAAGTCGTCCCAGGCACGGCAGAAGCTATGCAGGTCTATTACTGCACGACAGACCACTGCAAGCGGGAGGCACGGTACATCCGGAGACTTCTTAGCCAACAAGAGCGGCCGTGTGAGAACTTCTACAAGCACGTTTGCAACGTTTGGATGAGCGAGCATCCGGCGCACGCTTTAAGCACCGGCTCGGTGGTCTCGCGAGACACGCTGCTCCAGGATAACATAGCGCGCCGGCTTGTCGCCGTTGTCGGCAGCGCGAGACAGCGAGACATCCAAGTAGCGGCGAACCTTTACAAGGCCTGTGTCAACAGAGGTCGCAGCGTCGCTACATCCAAGGAGGCGATCGGCGCGCTGTTCTCGCGGTGGAAGATAGAGAAGTGGCCTAGAAGCACCGCGGTTGAGGACGTAATGGCGGTGTGGACCTTCGCTGCTGAGCTGAACCGAGACTTGAATCTGGCAACACTCGTACGTGCCGGCGTCGGTACCGACCCGGACAATGTGGACGTCACGGCTATTGAGTTATCCCAACCTCGCTGCCTCTACGCTCGTGTCGGCAAGGACAATAAAGAAGCCGAGGATGTTCTGGTCGCAGCTGTGGGCGAAGCTGCCACTGAAATCGGCGACTCGGGTGTGGCTGCCGACGCCCTTGGGGGCCAAATGTGGTCGGCGTGCACTCTCATCGCAGCCGCGTGCCGCAGTGGTTTCGGGGACGACAGCGTCACCGTCGTCAAGTTCGGACAGCTGGAACATTTGGGGTTACAGACGTTCCTGACCGTCCTGCTGGACGACGGCATCGGCGGCGCCGACATCGTGGTCCTCCACTCGGTCCGTAGTTTCCTGCGAGAACTGCAGGGAGCCCTGCACGCGATACCGCCTCTGGACACGCTAAACTATCTGGGTTTCCTCGCAATCGTCCACGTGGCGCCGTTCCTCCCCGACGAGCTGCGAGGCCTACGATACCTGTTCACCGAGGTCCGCTTTGGCCGCACGGTCGGCGACGCCAAGGACGACACCCCCTTGCTGTGCGCTCGGCTCGTCGAACGGGCTCTGCCGGGCTGCTTCGCGAAGGCGGCGCAAATGTGGCGCCTGTCAAATGGCCAGGAGATGTCGACGCGAGAGTGGCTGACTCAGTTGGAATCGGTTTTCCTGAGGCACGTCGCCGACTTCCCCTGGATGAGCCAGCTGTCGTCGCTGTTGATACGCTACCGCGTCAAGCGACGCGCCCTGACGCAGTTCGGCCAGTCTCTAGGCAAGCGGCGAGACGACGCTTGCGCGCCCCTCGACGACCAGATGGGCCCCGGCGACCCTCTGCTGTTCTTCGCCAACGTCTCTCGGCGTCGGCAAGCCCAGAAGTTCCGGGATCTGCGCGGCCACAGCGCGCTGCTCAGGCGCCGCGCCGCCGGTTCGGAGTTCTCCACCGAGGCTTCGTTCCGCCGCTCGCTGCGGGTGGTCCACGTGCCGGCGGCGCTGTTCAACGCGTCCGTGGAGAGCAACAGCTCGTTCTTCGTGTTCCAGCTCGCGCGCGTGGCGGTCCGGTTCAACCGGGCTCTGGTGCAGCTGCTGCACGAGGACCCGTACGAACGGGACGTGCCGGTGAGCTTCACCGACGACTCTCGGGCCAAGCTGGACGCTCTGCTGGACTGCTTCGACGGGGACGCCCAGTCGAGCCTCGGCGCCTCCTCCTCCACTTCGCCGGAGGCCCTCTCGCAGGTGCGCCGGGCTTTCCTCGACGGCACGTCCGCGCTGCTGCTGGCGATGAAGGCGTTCGAGGAGCTCCCTCCCGTCAAGCAAATCTGGAAGCTCGACCTGCGACTTGCCGGCCTCGAGAACTCGTCCGCGAGGCAGTTGTTCTTCATCTACTTCGCGCTGGACAACTGCGAGTCGACGGCCCCCGCTTTCCACACGTCGTCGATGTCCGCGGAAGACAGGGTCAACGTCCCGCTCAAGCACATCGAGCAGTTCGCCGAGGCCTTCCACTGCGAGGCCCAGGATCCCATGGTGTCGGCTAGCGACGGCTCGTGCTCCGTGATGCGTGGCGCCCGCCACGAGCAACCGACGCAGCGCCGGGAGTATCGAGAGCCCGACGGCTCGTCTCCTTCCGGGGTTTAGCGGGGCCACGCGTAAACATTACGAAACCGCGGAATCTATGCATGCTTGCTTATACTAGAAACAAACATTATTTCGTTTTTGTACGCTTTGGCGATAACGTTACACTGCGATACTGTGCATCGATCAACGCGAACGCGCATCTGCTTGCTGTTGTGGATACCTTAATTATGTCGCGCATGTGGTGGTTAGTGATCGCCCCACGACCAACGGTCGTTTATGTGAATCGCCGGCCACGTGTTTCGGAACCTGTTGGTTCATAATATGAACATCAAAGTGCATATTAAGCAGTTTGGTGTGGTACATCTGTACCGTACCTCATTTGTTAAGACGAAGAAGAAACTTTAGTAAAGAATAGTCCGGCAGTTCTTGAAGTAGTGGCCTTGATGTGGCAGGCTTGATGTGATGTGGTGCTTCCCCATAGCTGATGATGCGCGTTAATTCACCTGGGAAGGCCAAGGGACCAGTGGTCGTTAGCAGTACAGTATATCGTTAAAGGAAACCGCGGCCTTTATTTTTTTACTGCCGCTCGAATAGAATGTGGCGGGTTGATTGAGTTGACTTGTTATTAACCCTGTATGCTCGCTGAGGAAGCAGTACCGATGCGTATACATGTATGTGTTCCGCGTAATCAACGACGTAAAACGTGTACTTACCATATCTTCGAGGATTGTAGCAGGAGAAATTATGGGACACAGACACAGAATGGAACGAACAGACGTGGAAGTAGCGGTCTGTGTCCCACAATTTCTGCTGTTGCAGTCCTCGAAGAAGGAAACGAGTGGCTCAGTTAAATATGCCCTTTCGACGTACAATGTCGACAGGTCCAAAAACAAGAAAGGGGCTGGCAGATGGAATGGCACACTGTGGTATAAACGTTTTTAAACAGGGTTGAAGTACCTCAGACAGGCTGGCCAACGTTTCGATAGGTGGACCTATCTTCGTCAAAGGCGGCCTCGTCATCCTCGGCGTGTTAGTTTTAAAGGGTTACACGCCGAGGATGACGAGGCCGCCTTTGACGAAGATAGGTCCACCTATCGAAACGTTGGCCAGCCTGTCTGAGGTACTTCAACCCTGTTTAAAAAAGTTTATACCACAATGTCGACAGGTAGGCATTTCTATATGACGCCTGGCGCATCATATTCAACGGTTCTTTGGTTTACTTTTATATGACCATTGGGTATGTGCCACTGCGACACAAAAGTGACGGAATCTTTTGATGCATGTCGTGCTCCTCTGCATACACCCCTCGTCCCAACATGTCCTTAAAATCACCATCATCGTTGTCGTTTATTTGCGTTTCTTGTAGTGTCGCTTTCTCGCCTGTGCTTCTTTCTTCTTTAATCTTTATGCGGTACGTGGAAAGTGATTCAATCACTCATTCACGATTTCCGCTATTTTGTCTTCTTTTTTTTTGTAGGTATTATTTACTGTAGTGAATTTTGCGAAATATATACGCCTCATTGGGCGAGGAGGAAAGGGCGCGTGCCTTTCCTCCTCTCTGGCTCGTGCGACCCGGCGCCACTCTGCTTGAATGCGTTGCCGTCGCGCGATGCGGAACAATTTGGAGATCTTCGCTTTCATCGAAATTTGCATGAACTCAGCTCATACGAGGTCGCCGGAACCACATTCTAGCGCTTCGGTGCAGCAGTAATTACAGCATGTGCAAATTTAATTTGGCTGCGCAAACATGTGACGTGCATCGCCAACCGCAGTGCATGTGCTGTGAACTGTTTTGACTGTAGCGGTTTCTCGCTCGACGAAGGGAGCCAGCGTCGGTGATTTGCCAGCGTGAATTAGAAAGTATTCTCACCATCTGGCGTGGGAACTATAGCATAAGAGTGCATGCTCTTATATGCTCTTGTACGACCAACTCAATGCAACCCCGAAACATCTAAGCGCCAGTCGTTGTAAAATATTTGTGTCAGTAAGCCACAGTCATCGTTCTCAGGGCTTTCATGTCTATTAGACTTCAAATCACAACGCTATGTCTACGCTAGCCTCCTGTATGGGTCGAGATGTATTATTGCGATAGCAATTATATGTGCACACTCAAGGCGCATTTCTACCGTCGCCGTGAGGCTGCGTACGAAGTCCAAGGGCGATCAAATCGTTGCCGAGCGCCGTATGCTGCATGTGCGAGTGAAAGCGCGCGAGGGTGAGTCGGCGATCGCGGCTCAACTCGCGCACGCAACGGAGGAAAGCGGGGACGAAGCGCGCCGCCTTCCGTCGCGCGCAAGGCTGCCGGAGAAAGACAGGGAGGGAGAGGGGGGGGGTCGTTTTATAGAAGTGAGATGTCTTCTTGTTTGCTTGTGCCGGCGTGGACACCATGCTTGTTAATTTAGTTGGTATGCCTATGTTTGCAAGTTTATACGGCCGATAAAACTTCTACCCTTCTTATTAGTGTACATGCGCGTAGTTTATGGGGGACGATCATATTGAATTGCAGTGCTTAACACATTGCTTCCTAGAAATCGCAGTTTGTTATTTCCTGTTTAGTAGATACAAATGTTTCTGTTTACTACGTTACGTGGTGACCGAATTTCGTGCTGTTGAAATAACCCCGTTGTGGGTATGGGCCATGTTCCAAGACTACCAGCAGAAGAAGAGAATCAATGTCACAGTTGGGTTCAGAGTCTCCGCTTGTGGACACGGACCACATCCAACAGGCAGCGACTTCGCCGGATCCACTTCAGGTATGCTGTCTTAACATAACGTGGTTTAGCCACAAATATCAGCCGGCAATGTGAGAGTTCGTCATACTGCGTTACGTCCGTGTACAAAGGGAAGGAAGGGCCTGCCTCTGAAAGTCAGGTACACCACTTGAGGTAGCAAACGCAGTCGTACGAGGACATATCCACCCACTGAAAACAAAGCAATCAGCCCGTACTTGAGGACAGCAAGATCAGTTCCTTATACCGCAATCTCGATGGTGTGTCGACAGCCTATAGGACCTCGGGCACCAACGCCTGAGTGGCAAACGCTTGTGGTCACAGGTGTCTCGGAATGAGCGCGTTCTGTCTGCAGATCAACTGGATCGTACGTAATACTCGTGATGAGATACGCCATGGCATGTATGAACGCGCTTCACGAATAATAAAGATTGAATAATTGATTGAGTGACTGACCGACCAACCAACCGATTAATTGATTGAAGTACCTAGGCAGCAGCCAGGGGACCCATAGCGTAAAACCATTCAAATCTGTTTTTATTCGAGTCTCCAGACGTCAAACTTACGTAACCTCCGACGCAAGCCTTGGGCGGTAACCGGCAGCGTTGTTTGAACCACCTAATCAAATGCCGTCTTCGTTCATAAAAGGTCACTTTTGCTTTCTTTCAAAGCGAGTAGCATTGCCTGCCTTGACAGATTTTTCCTATTTAACTGGCTGACAAGAGGCGAGGAGCACGCAGAAGTGGAGCGGGCTTCAGTGGGGCCGAGCTAGCGAAGTGGCGAAGTTCGGTGAAAGCGAAGTTTTATCCTGAGGTGGGCTGAGGTGGTAGAGCAGGCCTACCGCGAGTAGGATAACCTCGCTTGCCTTCTTTCCGCAGCCCCTTTCCCTTTCAGATGGGATAAATATAATTGTATCATGCTCTTTCTCTCTCTCTCTTTCGCGCGCGCGCGCTGCCCTAAACTTTTTTTTGACCAATTGTGGATGGCTGATTGCAGAAATGGTATAGAAACAGTTTGAAATAGCTTTACGTTCTGTAGCGTCCCCCATATTGAGGCATCTTACATTCGAACAAAGCCAGGAGGCTTCCTGCTGCCTCTCGCTTCACTGAGTCTCCGAAACTTGAGATTGCTGCCTCCGGCATAAGGCTCGCGTGAAGAGAACGCCATCGAACCATCAGCCATCCCGGCTCGCCGCGAGGCTTTGCACCCGCCGAAGACTTCATACGGAGCATCACGGCGAAAATTTGGGGTAAAATCCACACTCGAATCGACGCCGCTGGCGATTTCTTGGACAGCTGGCGGGTTGTTCGAAACAGTGCGTCACGATATGCGGGCGCGCACGCCATGTGACCGTTCGCATTTGTCTCGATCGCCGCAGCCGCAGAACGTTGCGATCCGCGATCAGTCCTCCCCGCGGGTTGTGGCGGCGGCGTGGTGCGTCGGCGCCCTGGTCGGCTTCGTCGCGGGCCTGCTGCCCTTCGTGGTCGTCGCGTACTTGAGGGGAGACGAACCCTCGACCTCGCTGCCGCTTCCGCCGCCAGAACGCGACGACGGCAGCGTCTGCTACACCCCCGGGTGCCTGGCCACAGCCGACTACCTCTGGGACACGCTGAACCCGGTCGTGGATCCGTGCCGCAACTTCGAGGAATACGTGTGCGGCCGCTTCGGCGAGCTCGCCGGCGGGTCTGCCGGTGGGCTCGGCCAAAGCATCGTGACCAGGGTGCGTGAGAAGAGAGATCGTCAGCGGATACAAGCGCTCACTGCTATGACCGACGCGTACACTATGCTCTGAATTGTGCATTCATCCTGCCTGCAGGGGCACGAGCGGACTCCGTCCGTAGGGTGTATACACAGTCCATAGGAGAACTCTCGGAAGTGCGTGGAGTTAAATAATAATAATAATATAAAAAGCACTTGCCTCCCCGAGTGGATTTTCCGACACACACCCTGCAGAGACAAGTTGTGTACTGGTAAACAAACAGGCATTCTGTAGGCTTGCAAATAACTTAGGACTGCGTTGAGTACGTTATTCAAGTTACCTACGGAAAAACGAATGGGACGCAAGCAGAAGACACATTTGTGGTTCCCGTTGTCCCACTTGTGTCCAATTGTATCTGGTGCTGGTAATATCCATACAGGATGAGTCCGTGGGGATGAACTAGTCCGCCTAACGTTATTATATATATATATATATATATATATATATATATATATATATATATTTATTTATTTATTTACAAATACTGCAGGCCCTATTCGGGCCCAAGCAGGAGTGGGTACATACAACAACGTAAATTACAACTGCCAACTAGCAATTAAGAACACAACAAAACATGTACATACATCATTGTAACTATACGTAACATAAATAAACATGAACTTACAACAGTGCAATACGTAAACAAAATAACAATAATGTATTTACATTCATGCAGGCTTGTTTCCATCGTCGCGTCTCGCATCTTCGGACAACAATCTTCGCGAAGTAATTTTGAAAAGGTGGCCACGTATTTTTTAATCTTCCCTTCCGAGAAGATTTAAGCCAATAAAGCTTTTTTTTTCGTTGTTTCATTTCATTATGATTATTCTTTTTGCTGGTACGGAGTGGGACGGCTGTGCCGCGATCTCTTCGTCACATCATGCTCTGCAGCTTGTCTGTGGCTATGTTCCAATACCCGCGGTAGACGGCAAAGTAGACGGCTACGCGGACGGCGGCCATCTTAAGTCTCGCTCCAATTCCGACGAAGCCGTCAAAGATAGGTTCACGAAGAGAGCATCGATGTCAGAAGCGATGGCAAGCCACTTTGCTTTCCAAACAAGATCCCCGGCTGAGCAGGAAGCTTGGAAACTCGACGGGAAGGTCGTGCGAGCACAGCAAACGTAGTCACGCTGTCACTGTGCTCTCAACGTAAGCTAGATTGTGCTTTTCGAAGGCTCGCGCAAGCAGACTATGAAAACAAGGTACGGCATGCACTTAGCATTTTTCTTATCGACGCCAAGGGGCGTCACGTCGCAGTGACGTCTGCAAGACTGTTCCAGACGTGCTACACTCTTAGGCAAAGTTACACCTTTTGGCTTGCCCCTTCTGCCACACAACAATAATCGTTATCTGCCTTGATGCGTTTCCTTTCTTTAACGCTGCGAGCCCGGAACTTTCCAGTAACGAACGGCACGCGCGTTATCAGAAGGGGCACTCCAAAGGGTGTAAACTGTTCTATGCTGATAACACTCCTGCCGTTCGTTACGGGAAAGTTCCGGGCTCGCAGCGCTAAAGAAAGGAAACGCATCAAGGCAGATAACGATTATTGTTGTGTGGCAGAAGGGGTAAGCCAAAGGGTGTAACTTTGCCTAAGAGTATACATTGCTCGGCCTCGAATCTGTCGTATCATCTGTCTATACGTTGTCTCCGATGCTGGCTACCATTTCCGGCGCACGCAGGAGTTCGTGCTCGCCTACCTGAGGCTGGGGCTGGTCGCGGAACGCTACGCACTATCCCGCAGCTCCGGTGCGCGCCACAAGGCCGCCACGCTGCTGCGGGACTGCAGGGCCATCGGCAGCTCCGGGAGGTCGCACCACAACGCGCTGAGGCAGTTCATGCGCGCGCTCGACCTCTTCCTGTCCGACCCGCCTCCGAGCGCGCCCACGTCCGCAGACCAGGTGCTGGCGCTGCACGTCGAGCTGGCTTACGCCTACGGCCTGAGCGCTGTGCTCAGGATCCGGCCCAGGGTGGCGCACTCCCTTGCCGTGGAATTCAACGACGCAAGCATGAAGATCACGGTGCTCAAGCCACCGGACACGCAGTAAGCGGTCGTCACGGGGGTGACCACTGTGGTCGAGCGAAACTCCCGTGCCTGAGTGGGCGGCACGATGTATGTGTAGCGTGAAGATGCAAAGCGGATTTCTCAGAAAGAACGATTCGCAGTTGAGGAAAAAAAATATTTCCTAGTTCGGGATTCGAGTCTGGTACCAGCGCCTTTCCGTGGTGGTCGCTCTAGCATTTGAGCCAACCAGGAGGCCAGCAGATCGCAGCGCGAAAGCGAATTATGCAGGGTGTCCACCAACCGGGAAAACCGGGAATTTGGCTAGTCTGGAAATACTCAGGGAAAACTCACGGAATTTGTGCTTTTATCAGGGAAAATTAGCTGTAGTTTGATTCAAAGAGAACTAAAGTCGTGTTAGTGCTGGCTCCAGTATCAGAGGAATTTCAACCGATCGTCATTGACGCCTTGTCACCGGCACGAAGTATTGCCAGAGTAGTTAATGACCGATTTTCCAGGCACCCAATTTTTCGAACATGCCCGATAATTCGCACGGCTTTGCGGCACCGCCACGCTCTCCCTATAGTCAATGTATATTTCCCTGTCTGCAGGTCTGAAATGGCATTAATTAAAGCCACCACCGCCGCATTATCACGCCGCCTCGAACCGGCACTCTCGCGCGCAGATCCGCTGGCAACCGTAGCCACCACCGCGGCAACGTTAGGCCTAGCTGCGTCTACGTTCGCTATTAAGCTTCTTAATTGCCGTGCGCTACTGTTTTTTTTCTTCATTTAAATAATTCGCCGCTGTCGGCAATGGCACCGACTCCTCCTTTGTAGTCCTCGCGATTGGCTTCGAAGCTCGCAGATCACAGCGCGTTAGGCAATGCCAATCTCCGAAAGTTTGCTTTGCCTTAGTACAGCAGTGTCACGCGGTGAAGGATAAGCATGGGAAGGGGTAATTGTCACGGGACACAGTACGTATTCCTTAATTATACACGCGTGCACCCCCGTCTCCTGTCAGAGTACGAGCACGGTATGCCTAATAAGTGTACTGGCAGGCCTTAAAAGCTTTTTCGGCGTGCCTGTGACATTTTTAGCCCTTAAGGGCAGTTAAAGACATGCGTTCATTTTTTTCGGACTGCCCGATTTTCCGGATGATTTTGCGGCCCCTAGGCAGTCCGAAAGATCGAACTTTGACCATACAACTGACCAAGAGGATGCTGCAAATGATCCATGGGTTGAACGCGTGGCAGGAGGATGAGAACAGAAAGGACCAACACACTGATGAATCGACGGGAAAGGAAGCGGGCCGCCGCCTCTTTGAAGGAGCTTGAGCTCAAAAAACAGTGTTGGCTGACGCCGAGGTGCAGGCTCATTCAAAACAAAATAAACTCTTTAATGCAGTGAAACCCAACACTGAGATGCTATTTACGAGCTGACAGTACGTCAGAGCAGTTGAGGTTGACTTTCCAGCTGCTGTGAGAGAATCTTAGTCGTGACAAAATTCAGGCCTGATACTGATGAGCTTGTTATCAGTTGATAGAAATAGCTCATATTCAGAAATATTTACTTATGTATGCATCTCGTTTTCATTCGTATTTGAAAATGTTCGACTCAATTTGAAATGGGTTTTACCATTTTTTTTTCGTTGTGCCCTCTGTTTTCTTTTTAAATAAAATAGATATTACTGCTTACTATTCAAGCTGGATTAAGTCATTTTTTTTTCAACATGCTTACTAGAGAGTGACAGCATCGAGAAACATGGTGTCAGCCTGTCTTGACATAAAACAGAGTTCTGGCTCATTCAGGGAATTTTACAAAGGTGCTCAGAGAAAACCTGGGAAACTCGGGCAATTTGGAAATGTCAACTTGGTAGACACCCTGATCATTCGACAATCGAAGCGCAGGGACAATTTTAAGTCATGGCTATAAGGCTTAATTTTGTTCTTTCTTTCTTTCTTTCTTTCTTTCTTTCTTTCTTTCTTTCTTTCTTTCTTTCTTTCTTTCTTTCTTTCTTTCTTTCTTTCTTTCTTTCTTTCTTTCTTTCTTTCTTTCTTTCTTTCTTTCTTTCTCGTTGTAGAGTTTCTTTAGGAGTTTAATCTTTTAAAGAGACAATTAGGTTTGGTAGCATTATTCACTTTACAGTACTTAAAAAGAAAGAAAGCTCAAGTAAATGACAGGCAAACAGGAAGTGTGCGCAAATAGTAGCTCTCATTGTATGCCGCATAAAACAGATAAAAAGCACTGAGACGACTGTTATTTTTCATGGAGCTCACAAAATTACATATGATTGCCTAACGTTATGTGTGATCCTAAACTAAAGATAAACATATAAGAGATGCTGCGCAATGGCGATGAAGTATTAGTTGTGCTCAAAACTCTTTCACTGAAGGTCGGTCTCAAGTTGAAGAAAGATCAGTTTCAAGTTCCGGGGCGGTAATCTGAGAGCGTTAATTGTCAGTGGTCTTGCGCTGAAAGCCGCTACCGCCAGCGCAACGGCTTAGGTTCGGCATGACCCTCGGAGGCATATGCCCAAACATGAAGTACTACTACTACTACTACTACTAGTAGTAGTAGTAGTAGTAGTAGTAGTAGTAGTAGTAGTAGTAGTAGTAGTAGTAGTAGTAGTAGTAGTAGTCGTCGTAGTAGTAGCAGTAGTTGTAGTAGTTGTAGTGTAGTACTAGTAGTTGTAGTACTAGTAGTTTTACTACTACTACTACTACTACTACTACTACTACTAGTAGTAGTAGTCTACTACTACAACTACTACTACAACGCCTGTTCCCTCTTGTAATCTCTCTCTTTAAAACCAGCCGCCAGCGACAACACCCGCACGTGACGTCACTGCACTAACCCTTTAAAACTAACACGCCGAGGATGACGAGGCCGCCTTTGACGAAGATAGGTCCACCTATCGAAACGTTGGCCAGCCTGTCTGAGGTACTTCAACCCTGTTTAAAAAAGTTTATACTACTACTACTACTAGTAGTAGTAGTAGTAGTAGTGGTAGTGGTAGTAAAATACTTTATTTGTAATTTAGGTTGTTATTCACAGAAAGTGGACCCCTTAGACCAGGGTCATATTTGCGGCTGCAATCCGGCTGGCCCGGTCGATCAGCTTTCTCTGGTCGTCCGGGACTGTGCTGGAAAGAGCAGTTTCTCAGTGGGATGGGGACGGGTTGGGTACGGAAAGTTGGGCGGGTGGTTTGGGGAAGCAAAGTTGGTTTCCGTCCACCACGTGGACGAGCGCTGAGAGAGAGTTTTCCCCGGGAATCTGAAGCCGGCTTGCCTTGGAGTTGGCATCGCCGGAATCTGCTGTGTTGTGGTCTTTCAAAGTGGCATAAGTTTGTTGGGTTTTTCTTTTTTATCTTGTGTCAAATAAAACATAATACGCCCACGTATCAAATGTAAGTCTACAACCCCCTTCGCAAAGACGAACTATGGTCAACGAAGGATAAAACACGTGTTGCCACTATAATTTCTGAGAAGAAATATTTTCGCAAGAGGTTGCTTAGTTTCAACACGTATTTTGCCGCGCATCCTTTTTTTTTCGACGAGTAACAACATGCTTTTTAAACACGTTTCGCAACTTTTTCTACTGTAGATCTCTGCTGAGAATATTTGCTACGGTACGTTATTTATTCAGAAGTCTGCTATTGTAGAATATGAAAGAAAGCCCTATTTCCAACGTTTCTCTGCAAAAATGTTTATGGGCCATGCAGGGAATTCCCAGAACCGATATAAACATTTCGAATAGCTATGCACAGTGAAATCGAACCTAAAATTCCATAAACGCTGATGAACGTGGCGGTCTTGCGAAACAAGTAAGGCATTGCTGCTTCGCGCCTCCCTCCACTTTCTTTTTTTTTCGTAGGTACACTGCAGACATAATGGTCGTCGCGGGCGTGGCTCAGAGTCTCGAGTTGTTGCAGCTGCGGCTGCGGCTGCACAACGCCATGGTGACGGCGGTTGCCGACGCGGTATCCGCGAACCACGGCAGTGACACCGAGACAACACCCATGGTCGTTAAGAAGGTGAGCCGTAAGGCCAGGCTAGGGGAAAATAGCTATCTCATAGCGGGACCTTTCTTTAGCACAACACATAATTAAATACCGGACGAACGAACGTGTCCGGGAGTAGCATCGCAGGTATCCACATCCCGGTCACGCAGGGATCAACCGTAAGTTGCTGGCAAAGGACTTGTGTTGAGCTGCTCTTCTCTTCAACCATGGAAAGAAGAAATGCTAGTAGAGAGCATCACGTGACAAATTTGAAGCCTAGCTATAAAAGAAATGATAAGCGATAAGCTCATGGGAAATAGGCCCTCGTGACATGACAGGCAACCAGCAATTTTTGAACTCGCTGCGGAGAGTATAGTGGCGAGGGGGCGATCGTGACAAGGTCGTCACTAAAAGCTGTAATGATCGAAACAATGCTCTGAAAACTCCGGCAACCATTGAGGGCCTATTTCCCGGATCAGTGCCCCGAAAGGAGGGAGGGGCCGCGTCTAAGGTGGTTGGCTTGAGGAGGCTAGCTGCTTGACGTCGCTCTCCCTCTTGGGGTACTATTCTGGACCTGTTCAAGTTCCGCCATACTGTGAAATGTTGTGATTGCGGCATTTCGAGGTAACCAGAGAAGGCGTAACAGCCCCCTGATCCAATAAGAGCTGACAATTACGATGGCGAATTCGAGAGTATGGCGGAATTTGACAGTGTCCAGAACTGCACCTTCGTTTATTTCCCCTTCTTCAATGTTTTGAAACAATGACGCAACAGTTGAGATAGTGACGAGACGGTTCTGGCTACCAGTGCTATTGCTGCTGCCGTTGACGTTTGCGGTGTGTACGTATTCCGTAAACTGTAGTATGTTCAGGGGCACTTTTCTCTGTGAACCCATATACCATTTACAGAGTACTCGAACGCACGAAATGAAAACAGACGGGAGCATCGTAGCATCGCTGGTAGCGAAATCTTGTGGTACATTGTTAGACCATGGCGCGAAGAAAGCCTTCGTGTTTGCATGACTGTTGTCGCCAAGCGTGTCAAGCGTCAAGGTGTTTTGAGACTGTCGTGTTCCGTAAGGGTTCTCGTCAAACCAACAACACATTACTAATTGTTGGAGGTGTTCGAAGAGTTGAAATACCCGCCGTGGTGGTGTACTGGCTCTGGCACAGCGTTGCTAAGACCGTGGGCGCGGGATCGAATCCCGGCCACAGCGGCCGCTTTTCGATTGAGGCGAAATGCAAAAAGCGCCCGTGTGCCGTGCATTAGGTGCACATTAAAGAACCCCAGGTGGTCAGGAATAATCCGGAGTTCCCCACTACGTAGTACCAGATAATTATATCGTGCTTTTGGCACGTAAAACCCTGGAATTTAATTTGAGATTACAAGTTTGGAATAGGAATCGAGTGCTCCTTGCGATTCAATTTCGTACTTGATTCAAGAATTCACTAATCTAAGTTGTTGGGTATTCATTCACGTTCTGATATATTGCTTTGCAGCGAAACTGTATACCTCTACCTTCCAAGGAAATTTTAGTGTCGTTGTAAGAAAAAAACTCCCCGTACGTGGGCCGATCCCGGAGATGGTGCAATGCCGGGCCGACCCGCGGCGGATGTGCAGTTCGCCATTAAGGGGCCCATATAGACAGCTTCGCTGGTCATCCTTTTTCACAGAGTGGAAGAGCACCGAGTTTTTTTTTTTAGTTCTGCAGCTTTACGTACCAAAAACACAATATGATTATGAGACACACCGTAGTGCAGTAATCCGGAATAATTTTGGCGACCAGGGGTTGTTTCACGTGCATCCAATGCACGGTACACACTATACTTGCATTTCGCCAACATCGAAAATGCGGCCACTGCGGCCGGGATTTGATCCCTCGACCTGTTTCCATTCTAATATATGGGATAACGGCACTTGTTGGAGTCTACAGGCCATATACATGTAGTGACCTTTCCGAATGATGTTGCTGCAAGGCAGCTACCATTGGTGCGGAGAGGGTCACAGACATGGCACCTAGGATGACGTCAGTGCGAACCATCTATAGAATATCGGCTATCCCCCGTTCGCCCTCTAATCCGCTGCCTTCCTGTCATTTGATTTCGCGCCTAATATTTTTCGCTCTATCGCTCGTTTGTGCGGTCCTTGTAAATTAATCTAAGCCTAAATTTAACCGCTGTTTCGTAAAAGCGACGCACCGTATGCGTAAATACCCGCCGTGGTTGCTTAGTGGCTGTGGTACTCGGTTAAATGACTTAAATGAAGTGTTGAGCTGCTAAGCACGAGGTCGCGGGATCGAATCCCGGCCACGGCGGCCGCATTATGATGGCGGCGATATGCGGAAACACCCGTAGTACTTAGATTTAGGTAGAACTTGAGACTGACTCCAACCAAATAACTGAATTTTATTAGCCCGACGTTTCGGAGCCCATTCGGCTCCTTCTTCAGGGGGTTGTTCTTCGGGGGGTGGCGGTGTGCCGCTTTTAAAGCGCTTTTTTGAAGAAAGGAGGGGGGGGGGAAACACGGGAGGTGGGGAGACACTCCACAGACGGAAAGGTGGGGGGGAACAAAAGGAAAGGGGGGTTTGTGTTGTTGACCGCTTCCAAGGTGCTGCGATGACCGGTGCTGGGTGGAGTGCTTACGAGGGTGCCCTTGAAGGGCCGCGGGGGGGGGGGGAGGTTACAGGGTCGCGCCGACGTTCTGTGTTGGTGAAACGAGCGGGAGTCTATCTGGCTGTGCGTCCTTTTCTTCTTTTCGTCATGTCGCCAAGGCCATGGACATAGACCGAGGGTAGGTTGCCCTTCACACGGTTTATGTTATTCTCCGTATTCTGAATGTGCCATGACTCCAGTAGTAGTCTCTTTCGCCAGTTCGTTTCTGTTTGAAGGATTTCAGTTTCCTTGAAAGCAATTTTGTGGTCGGCGACTTCAGAGTGTTCAGCGACGGCGCTGCGAATACGGTTGAATGTCCTGACGTCGTTCTCGTGTTGTCTGATCCTTTCTTTTAGATTTTTGGTTTCCCCGATGTACGACGCCGGACAGTCAGCACAACTGATTTTGTAGACGACGCCTTGAGCTTTTTCTTTTGGTGGACGATCTTTTGGTTTAGGGAGGAGGATATTGAAAGTGTTTGTTGGTTTGTGCGCCACTTTGAGGCCTTCTTTTTTTAATATTCGGCTGAGCGCTTCGCTGGTACCTCTGATGTACGGGATGGACACTCGCTTCTGGGGTTGGGGAGAAGTAAACGGCTGAAGGTCCCGCATTTTGCTTCTTCTTTTTTGTTGTCTGGTTGTCTTTCGAATGAAGTCATCTGTGTAGCCATTCCTCTTAAGTTCGTCGAGAACCGTTCTCTTTTCTTTCTTTAGATCCGATTCCGATGAGGAATGAGTTTCGGCTCGTTTGAATAAAGAATTTACAACAGACGCCTTGTGGTTTGCCGGATGGTCGGATTGGAAATGAAGATAGCGGCCTGTGTGGGTTGGTTTTCGGTAGACTGAAAATTTTAGAATGCCGTCTTTTCGTGTAACTTGTACATCTAAGAATGGGAGTGATCCGTTCTGTTCGCGCTCATATGTGAACTGTATATCCGGGTCTATGGAGTTTAAGTGTTTCTGCAAGTTTTCGACTTGGCTCGTCTTCACGATGCAAAAACAATCATCCACGTACCTGAGGAAGACTTTTGGTTTCGGGAAAAAAGTATTTAAAGCTCTCTCCTCGATGCTCTCCATAGTCAAGTTAGCCATGGCAACGGAAATTGAGGCCCCCATAGGAGTTCCTTTAACCTGTTTGTAGTAGCTGCCTCGGAAGGTGAAATAGGTATTGGACAGGCACAGTTCGAGAAGGCGGCAGATCTCCGGCAGATCTCCGAAACGTCGGGCTAATAAAATTCAGTTATTTGGTTGGAGTCAGTCTCAAGTTCTAATCAATTTCCCAACCAGACAGGCAATTCTGTCGAAATGTTTAGCTTTAGATTTAGGTGCACGTTATAAAGAACTCCGAGTGGTCAAAATTTCCGGAGTGTCCCACTACGGCGTGCCTCATAATCAGAAAGTAGTTTTGGCACGTAAAACCCCATCATCTAATTTTAACCGTATGCGTAAACCCTAATTACATTTTTACCACATTGTCTCTGCCCTTATTTGCGCGCCTCAGGTTGAGGACCTGGCGTTCGCCGGCGTCAGCGCCAGCGCCTTCGGTGACGCGATCGAGGCCAAGACTCCGTACGCGAGGAACTCGAGCGTGCTGGAATCGCGCCTTCTCAAGTCCGCGCTGGCGTCGGTGTGGAAGCACATGGCCGAGCCGAACCTGTTCCTGTGGACCAGCTGGAACGTGCTCGAGCAGGTCGCCCCGTTCGTGGAGCCATCGTTTGCGGGTTCTCCCGGGTGCGTCTTTCGTGTCGTTCTGAGGGAGAATGGGGAGAAAGAAAAAGGGAAACGAAGGAATTACGCAGATCCAAAGTGCATTTTGGAATCTACGCGATGCGAAGCTTTTCGTCAAGTGGTTAATTAAATGACGTGTAAATTTTTACGCCACCTGCAGTGCGTTTTACGAAATAGCGATTACGTGCCGGCCCGGCAAATCGGCGACACGCGGGAATCTTTACCACGCGACCCACTTGATTGCGGATTGACGCTGTGTCCCGAGATCTCTGAGGTATAGTGTATAGATCTCGGGAGACAGCGTAATCCGTGCAATTGCGGTGGCGGATTACTTGGTCTCCCGAGGTCGGTCCACTTTGCATCACGTCATCTCCGTGATCAGCCCAGTTTACTACTTTACTATCACCAGGACCGTCCCACGTTGCCCTACGAAAAAGCGGCCTCGTAGACGTTCCGAACCCGGAGAAAGAAGGCGTAGAAAGGTTCGCTTTAATACAGAAATAATGCCCTTCGAGGTGTGTATTTGTTTCACTGAGAATGTTTGGGTCGCGTTTCTTTTTTCACTATGTAATTTCGTGCAGAAGAGAGCCGGCAACCAGCCCATCTGCAGTGGTTGTACAGAGTGAGCTACATATGATATAAAATTATTCGTTATATAAGTGCTCTGCTGTGTGCGAGCTTATCACTAAGACAGCAGCAAGACCCAGCAGAAGCCACGGTCATCGAAGGCTAGGTGACTTCGCTCATCAAACTTCGCTCTAAAAATTTCCCGTAGATCTACAGAAACATTTAAAGCGTACAAATCACGCACACATGACGAGCGCATTGACACAAGGGATGTGTTTTCTCCGTTAGCTTTCTGTTCGACACACTGAGCACCTGAGACAACGTATGGTTTCTTATTTCTTTTAACATGCCTTAGCACGGTGGACAGCAGCAAGTTACCTTAGGCGCCTCCCTACTCTGCCGTCTGATATCTAATAGATTGGGGCCAACCTTGTGTCCGAGCTAACGCTGGCCAAGCTGTTCATAGAAAAAAAAAGACATTAAGAAAGCACGATGCTAGGCTAATTATAATACTTGCGGTGTTTGGTTGTCAAAAGTCTGACGGCCAAGCACCATAGGTTTTAAAATTGTATCTGGCACCATGATATTGTTCAATCCCCTCCACCCCTCACCACACCCCCCCCTTTTTTTTTTTTGCATTGAAGAGCTGGCTTGGCTAACGTTAGCTGGGACATCCAATATAGCATTGCGGTGAAAATTTTATAGAGTGAGCGCAGTGCAACCTCTAAGCACAGAGACGGGTCTTCGAGATACCGTCCTTGTAACAACTTGCTACGTCGAATATTTCTGAGGCGATGTCGCAGTTCACCAAAGATGTGCAGAGGACCTCAACCTCTCAAGGCTCAAATCAGTCTCGAGTCAGATTTGACGCCCTCACTCAACTTTCGTGTCATCGCATGATGTCGAATGCTTCCAGGAAACCTCACCTCAGCTTAGAGGTGCCGCCAGCTACCTCACTTCGACCGTGTTTTCGGGGTTGTGGTTGCGTCCCTGCATGTGATCGAATTTAAGTATTTATATATCTTATGCACAGACCTACGTAAACGTGTTCCGGTGCCGCTGACGCGGGCCGCTTCATGAAAACGCTCATTCATTAGTTTCCAGCTTTGTAACCTGCGAAATAAAGACTTGATATAGCTGAGGTACACTACATATTGAATTGACCAATATTGCATGGGTGGGCAGATTGACTGCGAACACTATTGGCTGCCTGTCGATACATTTCTCCCTCCTTTTCTCCCTCGCCAGATTCAGTAGTTGGGTCACACTAGTAGCTATAAATTAAAATGCCCGCGGGCTAAAGGAAGCTGTAGAGGTCAAAATTAAACAGGAGATCAGGCGTCTCTTGCACCCGATATGTTGCTTTGAGCCGTTCAGCAAGATAAATCTGTTGATCAATCATTCAAGGGATTGACAGATTCATTGAAGTCATATGTATGACGTGTATACTGTATTTTTGTTAAACGCACAGGACATATGATGTCAGCTATGCCATCTGTTGTGTACGGGGAAACGAAAAGAGCAGGCTCATTCGTCAGTGCCATTTAATAAATGAAATAAAAGTGGTGATTGGTTGATACATTGAAAATTTTCCCATTAGCGTCTCTGAATATGAGCCGTCCTTCTAACCGTCAGGTCGGCGATCGGCCAGGCGTTCGCTTTCTACTGCCTGCACATGGTAGCGCACGTCATGGAACCAGCTCTGGCTGCTCTGGTTTACGTGGTAACGGATCAGGATCGCGCCGAGATCACCACCATGACGAATGCGATAGCCGGCTGCCTCAGCAATAAGTGAGTACGCACGCAGCATCTCGGAGTTTATCCATACCATGCACTTGCGACACTTGCTGTACATTCCAGCAAGGAACTAGGCGGAACTGCGTGTCTAATAACGCATTCACATGGGGGCTTTTTCGATCGTGATCGAGGTCGATGCGGATCGAATATCTGGATCGTGATTGGCTCCTATCCGTATCTTGCGCTGACGAGATGATAGAGAAATAAGATCCGGATATTGCGATCGAAAGTGCCCCGTGTGACATCGGTATTGGAGAGTGAATAGCCTCTTCCCGTATTTCTTTTTTTGTGTGCCTGCTGCCACTACTTGTATCAGAGGGACCTTTGGACCGTGCACTGCGCTTGTAGCGAGACTCGAGCTTTGAGCTACAACACATTCTCGGCCTGAGCACAACCTGGTCGAAGTTCATCTCGACGGTCGATCGTATTCGTAAATCCAAGTTTTCTCGCCGGTGAGGACTCTTCAGCAAAATTCATCGCCTTTGTACGAAGTTTTCTAATGAATCGAACATTCTTTCCGTCGCGACATAGGAGTCACCAGTTTCAGCACCATCTTGGCGCAAAAATTTTGCATTCTCAGATTTTCAATCAAAATCCGGTTAACGGACGGACGACTTTCTCAACCGAAGTGCTTCTGGTATAATTCTAAGAATTAAACCTTTGGCGGTCACTGAGTGTAAGAGAACGCGCACGATGGAAGCTTTTCTCCTGGTGCTAGGTGGAGAAATGTCCCGATCCTGCATCCTCCTTGGGGTGCTTACGGTTTTCCCGAAAACGCTGGAACCACTTGAGCACACTTCTTTCCTCTAGGGCATCCTTATTGTAGGTCTTTTTGCTACATCTGATGAATTGCTGAACCATTCCTGGCCATTTTGGCGAATAGTTTCATATTCATCCGTTTGTCAGTCGGTTCCCCCCCCCCCCCCCGCTCCCAATTTATTGAGCTACGGCAGCAGGTACCTTAAGACCGGTAGTCCAGCATGCCGCCGGCCAGACAAGAGAGCAGGCGATGCACTCTGGCCTAGCGACTCCGGCGTGAGACAGGACATGCTCTATCCCCTCGCGGGCCCCTCCAACGCTCGTCAAACGCTGCCATGTCTGCGCGACGACGTGTCCACCGGACTATATCCACACCTTTACGTAGGCTGTCGCCATTTTAAAATGAGACTCGCGTGACGGCCATGAAGGCTTCTTAGTCCAAAGTGTATCGCTTCCGCCAGGCATTCTTGTTCCAATGTCGTGCAAGTCTATGGGCGCGTTCATTTCAGGCTTACTATCGTCTGAGAGAGTTCATTCAACGGGATCCACTGTTAGTTCCATTGGGCCCAACCGAGAGTCAGCAACAGATCATAAACGGACAGGCGAGTCATTTAGCTTTGGTGTCTTATCAGATTAGCAGCGCGTGGCGCCAAGCGCGCGAACATCGTGACTCAGCGTGACCGCGGTTGACATGGCGCGGCATTTCCTACGGTATTTCAACCGCGTGGCTTCTCCTCCGAGCGCAAATTGAACTCGCCGAATGCGGTTTCGAAAGCGAAATCCCGCGGTGTCCTAGAGTACGGCAGTCTCGATGTGCGCTTCAGCTTGGTCGACGCTTGCGTGGTTCGCAAAGATCTGATAATTGCGGGAGAGCACATGTGATTACTTGCAGTGATTAATTACTGTGGGCTGTCGGCCTCTCTGTCTCTCTGTATCGTCTGTCTGTCGGCCTGTCTATTTGTCTGTCTGTCTGTCTGTCTGTCTGTCTGTCTGTCTGTCTGTCTGTCTGTCTGTCTGTCTGTCTGTCTGTCTGTCTGTCTGTGTATGTATGGTCTGTCTGATACGTCTGTCCGTCTGTCTCTGCCTGGTCTATCTGTCTGTCTGTTGTATGTCTCCGTATGGTCTGTCTGGTCTGTATACTTCTGTGTCTCTGATCTGCTTTATCTGCCTGATCTGTCTGTCTGTCTGTCTGTCTGTCTGTCTGTCTGTCTGTCTGTCTGTCTGTCTGTCTGTCTGTCTGTCTGTCTGTCTGTCTGTCTGTCTGTCTGTCTGTCTGTCTGTCTGTCTGTCTGTGTATGTATGGTCTGTCTGATACGTCTGTCCGTCTGTCTCTGCCTGGTCTATCTGTCTGTCTGTTGTATGTCTCCGTATGGTCTGTCTGGTCTGTATACTTCTGTGTCTCTGATCTGCTTTATCTGCCTGATCTGTCTGTCTGTCTGTCTGTCTGTCTGTCTGTCTGTCTGTCTGTCTGTCTGTCTGTCTGTCTGTCTGTCTGTCTGTCTGTCTGTCTGTCTGTCTGTCTGTCTGTCTGTCTGTCTGTCTGTCTGTGTATGTATGGTCTGTCTGATACGTCTGTCCGTCTGTCTCTGCCTGGTCTATCTGTCTGTCTGTTGTATGTCTCCGTATGGTCTGTCTGGTCTGTATACTTCTGTGTCTCTGATCTGCTTTATCTGCCTGATCTGTCTGTCTCTCTGTATCGTCTGTCTGTCGGCCTGTCTATTTGTCTGTCTGTCTGTCTGTCTGTCTGTCTGTCTGTCTGTCTGTCTGTCTGTCTGTCTGTCTGTCTGTCTGTCTGTCTGTCTGTCTCTGTATGGTCTGTCTGATACGTCTGTCCGTCTGTCTCTGCCTGGTCTATCTGTCTGTCTGTTGTGTGTCTCCGTATGGTCTGTCTGGTCTGTATAATTCTGTGTCTCTGATCTGCTTGATCTGCCTGGTCTGTCTGTCTTTCCGTCCGTCCTTCCGTCTGTCTGTCTGTCTGTCCGTCCGTCCGTCCGTCCGTCCGTCCGTCCGTCCGTCCGTCCGTCCGTCCGTCCGATCTCTCTTTCTGGTCTGTCTGTATGTCTGTCTTTCTGTACGACACACTGAAATGAAAGACTGCACAATCCCCCTAACTCGCAGAGGTCGGTGGCTGTCGTCGTTCTCGACTCCTCCACCTCTCGTGGTCGGCCTGCCGCCCTACGCAGACAGCCTCGAGCGCCTGGACGCGTTCTACGCGTCGTTCCCGACGCCTCGCGGGTCGTTCTTCGAAGACTGGCTCTCCACAGCGAAGGCCTGGCGGCAGCGCGTTTCGCCCAACGACTCGCACTTTGACCCGCTCGACGGCGACGTCGAGGTGGCCGCCGACGGCACGGTGCTTGTTCCCGCGGCACTGCTCACGGTGCCCTTCTACTCGTCGGACGGGACTGCGGCGGCCAACCTTGGTGGACTCGGCCACCTCATCGCAAGGCGCCTCGTCGGCAGGTAGGCCCCTGAGCGAACACGTTGAATGGCATATTACACTGCTTGCGTCCTTTGCCACTTCCCGATCCTGCTCTCTTGGTGGAAGCGACAGTTTTACAATTCACTCTTACACAAATGTACACCCTCTGATTTGCCACACGACAATAATCGTCATCTGCCTTGCTTGTGTTCCCTTTCTTGAAAACGCTGCGGTCGCTACTTTCCTGCCGAGAATACCATGTCATGCTGATAACGCGCATGCCGTTTGTGACTTGGAAGTACCGGCATGTACGGGGCTCACAGCGTTAAAGAAAGGAAATGCGGACAAGACAGATTACTGTTATTGTTGTGTGGCTAGATACAACCAAACGGGTGTAATTTTGTTTAAGAGTGTCCCAGAAGCGTAGCTTGCTCATTCACATAGACGTGCAGAGGGATCTTCATTGTGAAATTACTTTATTTCCCGTGAAATTTACCAGTTTATGGTGAGATGTCGGGAAAAAGATGGTCGTTGACAACTTGACTGAGCTAATTAAAGTCTCATGGAGTAGCCAACAGGGGGCAAAACACGCATTCAACAAATAATAACACATGAAAAGAATCAAAGTAGTATTTTTACAGTGGGTATGAAAAGGACATAAGAAAATCGGCAACGAAAGCTTGGCACAAAATTTACCAGCGCTGCAACGTTTGAGAACGGTATACAATCATAACAGGACAGCGCACGGTTACAGTCTAAACAACGAAATATAACGAAATATATACATACGTAAATAGAATGTAATAACGAAAATATGTTATCGCCGTGTAGTAAGCACAACGAAAATACTTAGAGGTGGAATTATAGTGTGCTATAGTGATTATGCATTTCAGGTGAACATTCAACTTGAACTTTCAGTGTGGTGACCTGTAGCGGTGGCTTTGTGGCTACATGGTGTTGCGCTGCTGAGCACGAGGTCGCGGGATCGAATCCCGGCCGCGGCGGACGCGTTTCGATGGGAGTGAAATGTAAAAAACGCCCGTGTCCTGTGCATTGGGGGCACGTTTAAGATCCCCTGGCGGTTAGAATTGGAAGTTCCCCACCACTGCGTGTCTCATATTCAAATCGTGGTTATGGCGCGTAAAACGTCCGAATTAAGTGTGGGGAGGATATTAAGCAAAGCCGGGAGTGTTTAGCGCAGCATATGAGTGTCGTGATTTCTTCTTGCGTTTGGTACCTGCCATATTTCTGGAAATTTTCTGCTTTAATTTATAAAGCGTCGATTAAAATTTACGGAGTTAATTTACAAAGTTCGTAAGTTTACTTGGCCGTTTTTCATTTCTGTTTGGTGCTCCACCAGGCAGTAATGGAAAAGGTACTGTACTTCAAGTATACCGAGCGATATAATGTTCCAGCGGGAAGTCGTGTGAGTTTTTCAATTTATTCGTTCATTTTTTTTCTGGTGTTGAATAATACAATTAATTTTCGTTTTGGATATTGTCCCCCATGCAAGACAACATTAATTTAGGTGACTTAGAAGTGAAGCGTTATAAATGAACAACTTTATTTTCTGTGTAGATACTTAATGGGACACTAAAGCATAACACTGGTTCAGTTTGACTGATAAAGCATTCTGTGAAAAGCTCCGTTGTCTTTAATTTTGATATAATGCGTTGATTATTAGAAGACAAAAGAAAGGTCAAAGCTTAAGTTTCTGAATTTCGCGCCGTTACCCGAACCCCGGAAGTTAAAGTGACATCACCGATTTCGAAGTACATATAATTTTTTTTATTTGGGCCGCTTTGGCTCAGGAAAGTGTCCCGAAACTTGCCATATTCAGGATTTGACTCATTTAGAACACAATGTAGTCGATCTTTATTGCAGAGGAATTAACTAGGCCATAGCAGACTCCGCCAAATCCATGACGTCATGGCGTTCTGGTGCGGGTACTTGACGACGGTGTCGTCATCTGCCTTCATTAAACCAGTCACATGTCTGAAGCACTATCTGCAGGTCGTGTTTATTTGGGGTATTAGGTCTTGTTGGTTGCGGAAGTTGGCCCACGTGTAGGTGGACTTGGGGAACGGAATGTTTGTTTACATTATGTACAGGAGTTAGGAACAAGTAAAGTGACAGTAGAGGGTCATCGACGGCCGGCAGCACATCGTACGCTGCAGCCCGTGGCAAGAGCGTCTCTCCCTTTCCGATGGTTCGCTGGCTTATATCCCATTCAGTCTGTCGGGGTCCCGTCACTTTTAGCCAATCGTCGAGCCCGTAAAGGTGTCGTCATTGTCATCGAATCGGCGAGCCCGTACAGATGTCATGTTCGGCCAATGGGGGGACACTGCCTGGCCTCCGCCCTGCCATGGCCGCATCCGCCTTGCCTGGTCGTCCTTGAATGAGATCGCAGTGCTGAAAAAAGGCAGCTTCTATCGGGGCTAAGGTAACCATCTGCCAGTAGCCGGAGCGATGGTCAATAGAGAAGTAGCGAGCACCGCGGAGGCAGTCAAGGGCGTCATCAATCCGAGGTAGGTGATACACGTCCTTTTTGGTAATCCTGTTAAGGTACCGATAATCCGCGCAAAAGCGCCATGAGCCATCCTTCTTTTTTTACCAGTACAACAGGTGACGCCCATGGACTACATGACGGTTCTATGATGTTCTTGGCAAACATTTTGCGAACTTCTGCGTGAATAATTTGACGCTCAGCCGGGGACACTCGATACGGGCGGCGATGAGTAGGAGGGGCATCGCCGGTATGAATGCGATATTTTACGGCTGTAGTTTGGGCCAAGGACGATCGTTAAAGCCAAAAAATATCGTGGTAGAAAAACAGAACGTGGTAGAGCTCACGAGCGTGCTCGGACGGCATATCGGGCGCAATCATTTTCTGTAAATCGGCGATGGTACAAGTTGCCGACTGCGATGATAGAGGAGGATCGGCTGAATTGTCTTCTACTGCAATAGATGCTATTGAGTGATCCTCGAATGAGCAAAGCTGGGCCAGAGACATCCCGCGTGGCAGCACTTGTGTCGTCAAGCCAAAATTGACCACTAGCAGGCAGACGCAATTCGCCGTCATAGATAAAACGGTTATGAGGTACTGTGATCCCGCGTGTAAGTAGGACGTCTTGAATAGGAGCCGCGATGTAGTGACCGTCGGGCACTTGTGGGGATGACACTAAGTCAATGTAATTCAGTGCCGAAGGTGACAAGCGAACGAAGTCGACGGAACTGAGGCGACTGGGGTGTGGTTCAGCGGGATCCAGAGCAGGCAGGTCAAGGCGGAGAGTACTGGCAGAACAATCGATGAGAGCAGAATGTGCGCAGAGGAAGTCTAAGTCGAGGATGATGTCGTTGGGACAGTGGGCAATGACTGTGAATAGCACGATTGTGGAGCGATCGGCGAAGGAGACACGGGTGGTACACATACCAATTACGGGGGCTGTTCCGCGATTGGCGACACGGACAACAGTCGTCGTGGAGGGCGTGATTATTTTCGTGAGGCGGTTACGAAGGTCAGCGCTCATTACCGACAAATGCGCCCCAGTGTCTATAAGAGCAGATACAGAAACACCGTCGACTTGCACATCAAGAAGGTTCAGATGAGTGGGCAACGTCAGGAGAGGATTTGGCGGCGTAGGGAGCAATGCAGCGCCACCTCGTGGCGCTGCATCGTCTAGTTTTCCGTCTGGAAGCGGCGTCCGAAGGGAGTCGGCGAAATGGAGCGATGGAGCTGGGGAGAGCGAGGTTGTCATCGTTGGGGCGAAGGTGAACGAGAATAGGGGCGGTTCGTTGCAGGAGAATCAGTGGCGGCATTATCGGAGCGTGTGGCATAGGGGCGAGAAGGGCCACCTGAGGGGCGAGAATGGGCAGCATAAGCAGACCGGGTCGGGGAAGTCCAGCGGCTGCGAATGGGCTTGTCGTCAGCAGTTCGCCATTCAGATGGGTTGCGGAAACGTAGTGGGTAAGGAGACGCGGGACGGGGCGGAATCGAAGAATCCGGGTGGGTTTCAGGGCGATGGGTCGCGAGCAGATGGTGTGAAGACCCATGTTTTCGAACTCCTGGCGGACAACTGCCTGGATTAGGGAAACCGTTACTGCAGGTGCGTTGGTGGGGCTAGAGTCGAAGGCAGCCGGATAGGCGGCCTCGATCTCACGCCGGACGGTCCTGATAATATCGCCAGTTTCGTTGGGATGAGGAGCATCGGCACAGGAAGATGTCGCTGGGGTGTTGGGCAAACGGGCAAACTGCTGGTCGATACGTCGGCTTTTAGCGAGTTCCAGGCGGCGGCACTCTTTTATAACTGCATCCACCGTCGCGACGTTGTTGAATACGAGCAAGTTGAATGCGTCATCGGCAATGCCTTTGAGGATGTGGGATACCTTGTCTGACTCAGTCATGTGTGCGTCAACTTTTCGGCACAGAGCCAAGACGTCCTGAAGGTACGTGACATAGGGCTCTGCTGACGTCTGCACACGGCCGGAAAGCGCCTTCTGCGCGGCAAGTTGGTGACCGTAGGGGTTGTCGAACAAGTCTCGGAGCTTTTGCTTGAGCGAATCCCAACTGGTGAGCTCATCTTCGTGCGTCCGAAACCAAACTCGAGGTGTGCCACCGAGGTAAAAGACTACGTTGGCGACTGTGATAGTAGGGTTCCACTGGTTATTGCGGCTGACTTGTTCGTACAGGCTGATCTAGTCCTCGACGTCTTCCCCATCTTTGCCCCAGAATCCGCCAGGTTCACGGGGAGCAGGGAGAGGGATGTAGGTCGTCGAAGTGGCTGCAGGTGTCGGAGGCGGCTGAGTCGAGTTGTCGTCGCCGGGAGCCATGAAAGAAGGCTCGACGTACCGTCCACTGCGAAGCTCCGTGACGAGGTACAGGGAACTTCCACCTCCACCAGATATGTTACGTAAGAAGACGCAGATGAAAAGCTATATACAAGTATATTTACAACGTAATACGCCGCACTTGGCCAAGAGGCAACAGCCCGCGCTAGCCTCCAATCGTAGTCGTCGTCTTCTTACTGCTCGCCTCTTCGTCATTGGAAATACTATTCCGTAGCACTCTGAAATGACATTCCGCTGCCACGGTACCGGCTTCCCACACTTCGTACGCACTATATTTTTTTTTTCAACTTTGACACTCTCAGTGCCAACGCATTAAAAGGTAAATGCACCCCATGGAAGGCTTAGCAACGAGTACGCACCCGCCGTGCAGGTACCTCGTGGCCTCCGCCGCCAGCTTCCCCGCCGAATGTCGTCCGCCGCCAAGGTCACCGACCTCGGGCGTCTTCGAGAACCTCCTGGCCTACGAGTGCGTCGGCGTGGCGTTCGACGCGACGAACGCGACCAGAGATCCGCGGCTGCCCCGACTCCCATCTCTGAGCCCGGCCAGGATGGTCTACACGGCGGGCTGCCTCAAGGTAACCCACGCCGTGCCAACTTAGACGGAGCCCGCTGCTTTGCCGTGCCTTCGGCTTGGCGTCGTCATCTGGGCGGCCGCTTTTTGCCTCCCGAAATCCAGCACGCGAAGCGAAGCTGTCCTGCACTTTAAGCGTTTAATGGTAGGCTAAAGCCGTACACTCAATCATTTTATGAAGGTGAGGTGTCGTTTCAAAACTACATTTTCGTTAATTTTGCGGCAACACGTTGGTTGTAAGAAAAGAGAAGAAAAGTCGGAGTTCGAATATTTCAACTGTCGTGGCTAAGCTCCGGCGCCGATACGTCAGTGGGACCGGATAAATTTCAACACTTCTGTATAATATTGTATCTGGGTCGTTGTGGCCCAGTAAACGTACTCTAAGCTTCCTACATGCTCAGGCTTTAGCTTTTTAAGAATACAATGTTCCCCGTATTTAATGATAAATACCCAACTAGGTTCGAGCAGATGGCGTCGCTGTCAGCCTTCCGTCTTTGCGTCTTTTCTGGCATAACAAGCCGCTTGGTAACTTCTGTTTAAAATGATCTTAGAAGGGTAAATTGTTAATACAGCTCAAATAATGCTTCTCTTTAGCGTGCCTTTGAATTGTGAGCGCCAAACTTTCATTTCCTTTTTGATTGTTTGGCCAGGATGGCACATTTTCCATAGCGAAGGAGGACGTGAAATGAGTGTCGAGAGAAGAAAAAGAAAGATGTGTCTATAAAGTATAGAGGGGAAAAGGGGCAGGAACCTGCAATCACCAACATAGATACATGATATTCTATTGAGTCTGAAGTTGAAATCTATAGAATGCAACAAAGAAACTCAACAGAAATGCAAGTCTTTGTAATAACGACTTTCTGTGATTGATAGGGGCGACACAGACCTTTGTTTACGGGGTGATCCGCCTGTCCAGTGTCAGTGTTGTCACTGCATACTTCGTGCAGCTGCAGTACCTATTTCGGACAAACTACACCTATTTGCATGTAGCTTGAACGATGCTGACGTTGGGAACTACATACTGCTGCGTACTACACGGCGCCTTAGCACTCCCCATAACTTCCTCTGCACTACAATTAGATTGGGTGCAGAGTATAAACACGCAGAAAAGAAAACCTCGGAATCTTTCATATATTCATTTCTGTGAATGATGCATTCTTTATTACTTTTTTTTTATTTTGGCGCTTTCATTCCTCGTGAATGGTGTGAGCTCTAGCGGCTGACGAAAGAGCAAGAGGAAGGATGTACAGATTGCGACTATTTGGGACCTCTGCCATGCCACCTACCTGCAACAAAGTCAACATTTAGTCACATTGTGACGACTCTTCGCAAGTGCGCCATGCGAGATTATGTGCTTCTTCGATGGGCCCAAAGTTTTAGAAATAGCGGTCGGAAGGCAGAAGTACAGTGTTGTTTCAGGCAGGCATGCCGAAACATCAAATTACAGTAGCATGCAGCGCGAAAGAGATGTGCAACACGCGGAACATGACGCTGTGTTTCATGGTGTTGCATGTGTGTGTTTTGTGTTGCCGTTCTAATATGCATTTCAACCAACTAGGCCAAGTATCAGTCTTTATTACGTGCCTAAACGTCTATGTAAGGAGAGATTCCTTTGGAGTCTTGCTTACTGCATACCGCACAGGCGTTTCGTATACTCGTAGTTAAGGCGACGCTCTTCAGAGCGCTTAACAGTGATATCGGTCACAGCTTTGGGAGGAGCCATTGATCGCAGTTCTTTCTCTGCAACTGCTAGTTGTGTAGTGAGGTTGATCTAACGTATGCAATATGTAGCACTTCAGCTGTTTTGGGTTTTGTACTCTTGAAGAGACCTAACTGCATAGGCGAAGTGACTTCTTTGTGCTCATGAGTGTTTGAAATTAATGGAGCACACTGCGTTTAAAATTATAAAAATTAAACGCAAAAATGCAAGTAACGTTCCGCTGGCGAAAATAAGGACTTAGTGCATGTGTTCTATACGCACTTGCGTCGTTTCTCAGTATAGCAAAGCCATGCTTTTTGCCAATTTCCTACGCCATCATTGACTGATTCTTGGTGCACTGCACCGTACATACCATGTAAAGGCGTCATTGCTTTAAAAGCTTAAACGAGACATCTGTGCTTGTAATAATGTGGATAACATAACAATACTTACGTGAAATCAATGACTCTTCTCAATGTATCGGTAACCGTGATAACAACAACAAAACAAAACTTCTTTAATTATCTTGTGTTATCTGTGATTAGCACGATAAAAGGTGCGCTGTTCAACATAACCCAAAATTTTACTAAGAATTGATATGTTGACATCCCTCATGAATTCGCTCAAGGGCTCACAAGCGGTGTCCATGCTTCGAAACACTCTTGTCAGTTCGCTTTAGGTCATGTGTAACAACAAAGTTCGCATAACCTCTCTAAATTTCTACCGGATGTCTTTTCTGCATATTCAGTCTAAGCACCGTTTATGAGTGTGCATCGATGTTGCAGTATTCGTTAAACTTCTATATAATATTTAGTGCAAAAATATGCCCGAATGTAAATCTGAAACTCCATTTCCTTATCCCCTTATCGTTCACAATATCGGCTGCGTACTGACGCCTGCGCCTCCTCGCCCCCCTCGCTCATCAAAAGTCTCGGTTGCCTTAGGTTAGTCCTTTGGTACATTAGTATTCCTTCCTTTTGTGATGAGGAAAGTGCTCCGGTCTTGGAGGCAGTGCATCATGCGGTGCATCAGATGCATAATGCTTCTCCAACCAAAACTCGCCATTGCCAATGAATGCAATTCACACCGGCGAGTCGCGGATATCGCGCGACAACCCATCGCGGTCAGGCGTCTGAGGAGCGAATAACGGGGTCCTATATTCGCATCGGCAGGCGCAACGTGCCGATAGGTGCCGTTCACGCCTCCTTCATACTGTCACCGCCACACCATGTAACCGACAGTGTAGTTCGTCGTCCTGCTGCTGCTCCGCTGATCGGTCGCGGAGCTGAAAGATTGAGCAGCCAGCTACTGACCCATAAACGGTCGCCTTGCGGCCAAAGCGACCAATTGAATAAGACTTCCTGGATAAGAATACCTGGGCGGCTTGTATGAACATATAATAACGAATATAATAACGAATTCAAGAACGCCTTCTGGTTCGGACTGGGAGCTGTTTAGGGAACATTTAGAAACGCACTCTTGAATTTGTTATTATTTTGGTTATTAAATGTTCGCGCAAGCCATCCCAGGTCTCAAAGGCTATGCTTTTACTGGCAACATACGCCGGAAGCTCGAAATGCATCAGAGGCGCCACGTTGTGAATTCTCCCGTATGCCGACTAACGTAACGTACTCAATAAACTGCGCGGCGACTTTCCTCCAGGACTGCGCCGTGCAGAATGGCGGACCTGCAAGCTGTCGCGCCCCCGTGCGGCTACTCGGGGCTTTCGACGAGGCCTTCTCGTGCGCGTCGGTGCAACCACTGTGCTCGCTTTCGTGAGCCTCCGGGTGGCACTCGCGGTTTCTGGAGTGTGCGATGACGTCGATGCTGCTGCGAGCGAGTGACGTCATTTTTCGGGATATCCGTGACTGTACGACGAGAGTATAATAGCGGCACCACACGATACATCTGCATGGAAACATCGCATCCCTCTGGGACCCATCGCCCTGCCGACGGCTTCTTCGAGAATGGAACGTTATCTCGAAGGCCGTGCTTTTTCGTTCTGCGGGCGCCGGAAGCCACCACTGGCGTCATCGCCGCCATAATTTGGATGGAAACTATTTAGTAGTAGTAGTAGTAGTAGTAGTATGTTTATTTGGCCATATTATATACAATACAATATGCCCTCGAGGTGAGGCTAAAGGAGGTAGACCAAGCATACCTCCTGACAAGGCCTAAACCCCGATCACACATCATGGAAACGGGGGCCGAATGGACACAGAGGAAAAAAAAAAAACAATGAGCAAACATGATCACAATAGAAAATAGTTAATAGAAATAGAAAATAGAAACAACGGCAACTTCACCTATATGTAATTTTTGAACAATAAAATGAATGCATCGTTTCAGTCTTACCGAATACAGTAGTGTGGGTAGAAAAAAAAAGTGCAGGCTATATGAACAAAGAAAAGATACATGTGTTTAGTATTATGGACCTTTATGGCTGGATAGGCATCGGATAGCCTTCCCAACAATCCCATGCATATAACCATTTGTCATCCAATGTTCAAGAATGCTCACAAGCAGGCGTACAAGCCTCACCTAAGGAGAAAGCCAAACTTGTGTGCATGTTCAATGTTCTGTGGGTGCTAGTGTATAAATTTCAATACAGTTTCAACCATTACTTTAAATAGTAGTTTACGAAACGTTAGGATGGCAAAAAACATCTTTGTGCATGGATTAAAGAGCACAGGATATGACTCTCTGTATTATTATTATTATTAGTTTCCAGAGCTGATGTTGATGAACAGGCGAATTTCTTTACGAAAATATTTAACATGGCATATGCATATTCGTACCTACAAAAATGCTCAAACTGTCAGTGTTCCCTCATTGGTTTTTCCAAAGAACTAATGACGACCGTAAATCTGACAGACAGTGCACACAAAAAGCTGGCCAAACAGGCTTACATAAGTGGAAAGGAGCATAGGTGATGTCGTTGTCTTTGCGAATTTTATTACAACATGATCACTGTGACCATATTGAACAAGCTGAAGTGTTTGAATATATTGCTTTTTCTGCATTCTGTTGAACCCGGCAGATCCATATTTTCTCGATATTTTTTCACCGAAACACTCGCACATAAGCAGCGCGCTGTGATGGTTTGCCACTCGCTTCTTTTTTTTTTTTTTTCGTCAGTTGCGCAGTGCACCTTCCAAAATTAGTCGACTTCGCTGCTTGAAGATTTTTAATTGAATACCCTTTACGGATATGGGTCGGCGATTCGAAAGCACTTTATTAGATAACAAATTGCGTCAGACCTGGTTTCTTCAAATCCAGTCGTAACTGTAGTCTAAGAAAGCGAAGCCGGACTAGTTGATGTCAAAGTCAGTCTCGCAAGTGATGGAGGGCAGTGAATATTCAAACTGTTAGCCAATTGAGTGCCCGCTTAGGCAAAACCAACTCATTGCGACCATCGTCGGGATCGTCGTATTCAACAGCTTTGTCGGCGTTTCTGATTTCTTATTCTCGCTTTCCAACATTGGCTCGTTTCCACGAATGGCAAAAAAAAAGGGGGGCACTTTTAATGACTTCAACGCTCTGCATTCCAGTTCCCTCGTCGGATAATGTATAGCGTGTCGAGTACTCGAAGATCTCTAAAACAGCGTGCGAAATGTTTCGTTACTCGATTCGTCGTACATGCGTAGCCTGGAATCCTTGGAGAATAAATGTGAAAGCGAGCCAGCGTTGTCATACTGGTGAAGTTTTCACCTACAATGCCGACGCTGTTACAAAATTTGCACACTGCGTATTCGACTTCTGCTGACGATTCGATTCTCTTCCGACATGTTGCCGTCTCCATTCGATTCGTAATCGATTTAGTATCATCATCATTATTGTGACAGGAAATATATGAACCCTCCAGGTCAATTTCTCTCGTCGTCGTCGTCGCAGCCGGCGTTGCAGTGATGTTCCGTATAAAGTCCCGAGTGTAATAAGACCATGGGCGCGGGCTGTGTGTCCTGTGGTTGCAATGGAAAACGTGCGATTCTGAGCCGAGAAGAATGGTGGCTCGATCTCGCGCGCGCCAGAAAGGAAAGCAGGACGTGACTGCGTTAACATGCTGTGGCCACAGTTCATTCGAGGCCATCACCAGAGATAGAAATTCAGCTATAAGAAATGGCCTATAGTCATGCAAACGAAAGGCAAAATACCGGTCGAGGTGTGGAGAAAAAAAAATCCGGATGCACCCATCTCAGGATGAATGCCGAGGTTATTGCCATTATCGTTAACGCGACATAGACACACACGGTACTGGATGACTACCGCACGCACACGAAATGGCTATCCCGCTGCCAACCACAATGTCAAATGAGACCATGACACAGTATGCAACAACTGTGTCAACAACTGTGCAACAGTGAAGTGGAAAGTTGGACTAGTTGGTGAGTGATCGTCATACCTTGCTGGTGGAGCAGCGCACTGACACGGGCACAGTGTGTGTCCAACACGGACAGCAGCGAGTGTCGTCTTTTCCTGTTGTCTTCACTGTGTCCGTGTCGGTGCGCTGCTCCACCAGCAAGGTATGATGAACTGTGCAACAACTGTGTGTGACTTCCAACAACAACAGTGTTGTTGGCAGTCAGCACTCGTCCTGTGTCGTCCATTGTCCGTGTTTTTTGGCGCTGTTTTAAGTATGAATGTTCCGCACCAATTAAGTAGCTCGCGCCCAAACCCTTCACAGTATGCATGTTGTAATCACTTCAGCCCAGTTGAAACACCGGAGTGGTCCGATTATTCTGCCTGCAACTTGATTGAAATGTCTATCTATCAAGCTGGCCGCTCTCGACGCGTAATTGTCTAGCGAGTGGGGCGGTGTCGCCTCAAGATATTTATTTAAAGCTACATATCCCTTGTGTCACATTGGCACATCGATTGCGGAGGTTTCGTCAAGAATGCGCAAATACCAACATCAAAATATAGTGTCACATACTGGGAGGCCTATCACACCACGGACTATACGTAACCCAGCGAGCCACGTTGGCAGCAAACCTGTCGTAGACATCTATAGAAAGTTCATGCATCATACCAAGAGTGCCATTAACACTATTATCGTTAATCTGAAGCGTTGGGCATAAAAAGAAACGCTCGGTATATTAGTGCCTCGGCACCCACACCATTCACCATTCTCGTGGAGGAACATATATAGTATGTGTCCCCTGCGATCGTGGGAGGCGGTGGGCGTCTGCTTCATAAACCAGCTCACTGCCGATGGGCATTAGTGGCCCGAGTTGGCTCAGCTGTGACGACACACTGGCCAATCAGGGCACGCGTTTCGTTTTCAGTCGGACAGGAGGGGGCACATCAGCCTCGATAGCGGTTGCTGGAGCCGATAACCCGACCTAGACACCTGTTGACTTAGATCTATGTATAGTAACCCTTTACCGGTGTAGTTGAAGCGGACCATACTGTAGTGGTCACCCCCGGGGCCAGTATGGGCCACTGAATTTCAGGCCAGCTCTCGGTACCATAGCGCCAACAAACAGCTGCGGTAGACGAAAGTCTGAAAATGTGGCCTAGCGCTGCGTATATTATCACGCGCAATATCTCCAATACTGGTCATCGAGCACCCACAACGCTGCCCATTCTTGCAGTACACATTACAATCTCGACTCTGCGTTTCCAGCGAGACGTGGAAGAGCCGCCGCTTAACTTTTACCGCTACTGACCTGCAATGTTCTATTCAAATTTAATGGGCCCGTCCAGCCTTTGTAGATGATTGGCGAGGCTAATGCAATAAGCAATTTTTTTTATAATTGGTGATGATATCACTTATATGTAATGAGGATTACTATGGCGATAATTGTATCCCCATGGCCATCCGTGAATCACAGCACATCGGCAGAGACATTAAGTGGCAATCTGGTTGCCATCCAGAGGGTGGCGGGAGACGACACGCGTTCTTCCCGGCTTTCCTTCGCCAGCGCTCCACCACAGTATTCATAACCGCAGCATGTAAACCTTCAGATGCCTGAAGGCTGTGTCCCGACAGCCCGCAGGCAGGCCTGGCTATTTTCACGTACGCATAACTCTGTTATGCCTAAAGGGCGATGTTGCTGAGGGATGTCTTCAGTGGAACCGAGGTCTTTCTGCGCATTGTCGGTATCTTCAATTTTCTGAAATGTAATTTCTGGAGAGCACCCCATAAGGTAAAGGAAACCCTTTATTTACCAAACGTTCGTCCATTTTTGTGCAGGCACACTTTTCGCGTCACAGGGGTGGCGAGCTCGTCAAAGAAAGCTTAATTACGTATTAATAGCCACGTCCCTACTTGTCCCATGCCTCTACGCCATGCTAGAATCGTCAAAATTACATTAAATCCTGTAGGGTTCGGGGCTCGTGGCCTCGGAGCCTGGCGTCACACAGGGAGTCGCTCTCTCAGCCTCCGCCGCCGGTGCTTCTCGTAACGGGTACACTGTAAAATAATTTACACCCTAAAAAGTGAAAAATGGTGTAAATGTGTCTATAACTCACACTCTTAGGGTGTCCGTTATATAGATAGCACCCTAAGGGTGTGAGTTATAGACACATTTACACCCTTTTTCACTTTTTAGGGTGTAAATAATTTGCAGTGTAGCTGGCCTATACGCTACCAGGGAGTCACACGCGCGCGAAGCGGGCCCACCTCGTCGTCCGAGTTTCCTTGACGAGGCTTGCTTCTTTCGCGGAGAGTAGAAGATCGATAGGTTGGAGAAAGGGAACAGGGGGAGTTTATTTACACAGGAGCGGCAAACGTATTTACGAAACAAGGGGTACTCGTACTGGCCGAAGCACGCAGCGCAGTACAACGTTCACGTAGCACGAGCTACAGGTCAGGACAGACTACACCTTTCTGGGAGAGCACGTCGGGAGACGTCAGCAGACCAGAGCACGTTATAAAAAAGTGCGCTTAAATTATTTTGGTCTCCCGTGATCCCAAGGCCAGGGACACCCGCGGTCACACCATCCTCCAATAGGAGCGTTCGTAGTTGCCGAAGGCTCCGTGACCAGTGTTGTGCGATTACCTCACCCCATACGAGGCGACGACACGGCAACCTATGAACCTGACGTTGACGCCGCTCCCACGGGACTGCGAACTTCACCACGGTGAAACGATTCGTCTCGGGAAAGCAGGAGAGGTTTGGAGGTCGCTGACACCGCTGGCCGATCGTGCTTTTGAGCTGTCTCCCGACCCCCTCCACCTCTTAGCCCCATCAAGGACACAATAAAGTTTTATCTCTCTCTCTCTCTCTCTGAGCTCTTGTAGGCTGAATTTCTTCCTGGAAACGATCCTAATTGCAGTTAAGAATACTTGTATTCGAGGTGAGAGCATACGAAGTTATTCTGGCACCTTTTGCTACCTCGGATGAGGTTTGCAGACTCGTTTAAAGAAAAATGACTCCAGTATCTAGCACGACACAGCGCCTTTATGTTCGCCCTTTTTCGTGTTGAACAAACGCGGGCTTTGTAGGTGAACCGTGTCCCATCTTATGGCAGATTGCGACTTTCAGTTTATCCACCTGAAGGCATGCAAACATAAGAGTTTCTCGGGAAGGTTCACCCTTGTTCTGGGCACTATGCGCAAAGCGTTGCTTGCCGAGTCGGAGATAAAGACGCGCGCAGACTCGCTTTTGCTGGACGACTACACATGACGTCAAAATCAGGATTTATGTCACTTAAGCTACCCGTTTGGGTTTGTGCTCTCAGATTCAGTATGTCGCGAAATCGCGAGAAGAGACTATAGATGACGCTAAAGCCATTTTCATTGTGTTGCTGGTTCGCCCGATGCATTTCAGTGATCCTCAAAGCTGCACGAGTAATTTAGAAAGATTTGAAAAGTTGATCGCTTAATTAGATAATCAGCATCGATAGTTTCTGCATACCTTTGGTTCTTGGTTTCTAAGCCAAGTTTTTTTTACAGACCGCGAAGACAGACATGTGACATGTTCACTCGGCGTTCGCTGTACAGTCTAGGAACCCAGTTCGGACTCTCGTTTGATCGATGCCTGTCGGTAGGGATGTCTCACGTTGTTCCGATATGCATTCAGTAGGGCGAGATCGAAGCGTTTGTGGCTGGCATTGTCGAATCCAATTCACTTCATCAAGAAAATGTTTCTCACATTCGACTCAATGACGAGGGACAGTCTGAACTTTGCACAGCTGGCTTACGTTTAAAAATTGCTTTGATTAGAAAATTACATTAGAATTCTGACATGGCACTACAAAACTGCTGCCGCAAACCGTTGTGGTATATTTTATGCTCTGTTGCTGCGTTGAAGCTGTTGTGTCTACAAATCGCCTATTTTTAATCAGTTTAAAAGCTGCCTCAATTACACCATACAAAGCCTTCACGCAAACGATGCAAGCTCGCATGTGCGGTAAAATTCGACGCAATAGCGTCGCAGTATCGCGGATTCTCACAACGTGAATTGTTAGACCGCCGTGTCTGTGACAACGTGCAAGTCTGAATAAGCGAACCAACGTCTGGGTACAGTCTGAATTCCTTTAATTGCAGACGTACTCGTGGAAACACACAGGTACACACATCACTCACACATTTCGGCTATAGCTACACTTGCAATGTGTCTGCCGGACCACTGATTTTCTGAATATGAACACTCAGTTTACGTTTCAGAGCAACGCGATTACAAAACGCTAGGCGTTGCATCTAGCATGCAAGCCTCAGTTGGAAATGACCGAATAGATGACCGGCATTACAATACTTTAATTTCCCGCTGGAATTTGCCAGTTTGTTAGGGTTGCAAATAGTTCTTACAGTTTATGAATGCGAGGATGCCAAGTGTTGCCACTCGACTTCTTTTAAGGATCTTCCCCTGGCGGTGCAATAACGCAATAGAACAGTGGGCGTCATTGTTAGTATAAGATCGTCACCCGCACACGATCATGTGTGCTTAGAACATAGGCTCTGTTTTTGCTGTGTTGTGCACTTTTACCGGCGCCTTTGTTTCTGAAGTATGAAATGCTATTTACTGCTACACTTAAGTTACATGGCGAACGCTGTCTTAAAATGCAAAAAAAAAAAGTTCTATCGGCCACTGCCATCATATCTAGTGGACAACCTAATGGAACGCAGCTGTGTTAACTGACAATGTTTAGCGACTTAAAATGCACATATATTTCTTTTAAAGGACACACAAAATATTAATAAAAACTCAGGTACTTTACTACTGTCTAACTACAATGCAAATCCTACCGGAGGCGGATTACTTGTGACCAGCCTATCTACGACTCGCTTCTGTTCATCATTCAAGGCCATTAAGAGCACAACCTTTAGGAGGTTAAAAAAGCACAACTTTTGCTGCTGCTGTGGGAAGCAGTTGTTCGTTTACTGTCTGACACACATTTGGCACCAAACGCTTCCTTCTGCTGCGAAAAAAAAAAATGTAGGATGGCTATGGAGGCTGGATATGAAGGTATTTCATTTCATCTGCTTCATAATGGCTACCGTTCGAGAGACTTGTCTCTCCTTATGGATAATGTGTGGGAGAAAAGGAAGCTGTTTCGGATGGCCGTTTAACATGTTTCTAAGTGGCTCCTCTCCTCTCGATGTCATTTTCCTTAACGAGCCGTAGCTGCTCCGTAGTTACTCCGTTATAGCCGTCATGCTCTGATCGCTTACACTAGCGCACTTGAAGCAAGTCTTCATGAGCAGCATCGGAATACCACCACTGCACGTTGCTGAGACAAGGCAGAGGACGCTTACAGAGCTTCGGCGAACAGGGCATGTGCTTTGCTGTTATTGTAGGCAATGAGGTTTATGGAGGCAGTAGCTAGTTTCTCAATGCGCACAACAGTTTGGAGGGAGTTAGAAAAAAAAAACGAGGGGGGGGGGGGTGAGGGAGAGACCGTATAGCAGGGCCGGGACCACGAGAATAATTCGACAGTAAAGAGGGCGGCGCTGGTCGTTCCATCCGGGCTCTACCAGATCCCGCTGGACCGGCCACCCGGTGGGTTGTGGACGCGGATGCCGCTCCTGGTGCCTTGGCTGTCGTCGATCTGTGCTCCTGCAAAGACAACGAGATGAAATGTCTTTCTGCAAATTTATGAACCTCTCTCTCTGTGTGTGTGTGTGTGCGTGTGTGTGTGCGTGTGTGTGTGTGTGTGTGTGTGTGTGTGTGTGTGTGTGTGTGTGTGTGTGTGTGTGTGTGTGAGAGAGAGAGAGAGAGAGAGAGAGAGAGAGAGAGAATTTCGTATAGCTATCTGCTTCTCCCAGCCGTTTATTGTCTACGGTGAAATGACAACACCCATGAATGAATAAAAAAATAACTGAGACTGCTGCGGCCTCAATGACCTGAGAAATGTTTTCGTGGACCTTGGAGTGCCTGGCGATTTGTGTTTGAGAAATACTAGGCGTGGTGGCTTCGTAGCTATGGCGTTGCGTTGTTGAGCACGAGGACACGGGTTCGATCACCACCTGCTGCGGCCGCATTCATATGGAGGCGGAATGCAAGAATGCTCGTGTTCCGTGCCTTTTGTGCATGTTAAACAGAAAACCAAGGTTGTCAAAATTAAATCGAAGTCGTCCACTTAGCCATCCTTCATAACCCACTGTGGTGTTTCGAAATGTTAAACCCAACACTTCCTTTTTTTAATTCAAGAACTACTGCTAAATGCACTCTCGTTTAAATTCATTTGCACTACTTTCAAATTTACGCCGATAACTTGCCATCTTGCCAAAAATTTCGAACATCTGGCAGCTGATCTGAAAACCGACTTCAAGCTGCTGCGAATTGAAATGCCCTTTCTTTAGTTCGTTGCGAAAAACGCATGACGCTCTTGAACAACGCAGTCTAGCAATAATGGTATGTTGTCATTTTTTTTTTTTGCATCCTGTTATGGAACACTGCGCTGTAACCTAGGACCACGCACAAACATATTTCTCGCAG